>NC_055958.1:13287670-13615170 GCF_018492685.1 Alosa sapidissima
GGACCCAATCCCAATGCAGCCCTCTAGCATACACACACAAACAAAACAGAACGACACAGACACAGACACAAGTGTTGCAGTACAGGTTTCTATGGTTGACCACACAGATGGGCAGGGGCTGTGGAGAGGGGAGAGCGTGTGTCTCACCCGTGGTCTCTGTGCCCGTAGTCATGGCAGCTGCCGCTCTGGCCTTCCTCTTCCACGCCTTCTTAGAGGGAGTGAAGATGTTGGAGAGCTCAGCGTCGCCACCTGTGGGTCACACAGTACTGTTACACACACATCCCAGTACAGACAGAGAACAGTACACAGCTCACTCCGTGACACTCTCTTGATGCGAACATGATAACACATCTTAGATAACTGGGGCTCTCTATATTTTCTAGAGGCCCAAAGCATAATTTGTAAACAATTATCATCATTTAAACAAACCTTATATTATATATTTTTATATATTACTTATATGACTACATTACCGACACTTCATATTTGCATTATGCATCCCATATTGCATGTTACTATAGCCAAGTTGGAATAAAATTACATTCAATATCAAGTTCAATATCATAATGATTTTTTAGCATTCATCAGTTAACTGTTTCAGGACATAAGTAAGCACCCCACATGTCCACCCCCACCCCCCACACTCTCTCTTACTCAGTCTCACACACACACACAGTCACACACACCGTAGACGTGGAGTGTGGCCAGTAGGTCGTGGACGCGCTGCACCTCCCTGAAGGTGGCGCGGCGCGTGGCGAAGGGCAGCGTGCGGACACGGGGGTCCCTCTTGTCCAGCGGCGGGGTCCGGCCCCCGAAGAACATGCTCTTGTTGTAGCTGGGCGCCCGCAGGAAGATGGCCCCCGCCTCCTGCAGCAGAGACGCCCAGCTCTCCAGCAGCTCCTGGATGTCCTACTCACACACACACACAGGGAGGGATACACACACGGATGTGATATATGAAATATATTATAAAACCCATGCACGATATATACGGATGATGGATGGATGGATGCTTTATTGATCCCCAAGTGGAAATTCAAGGTCTCAGTAGCATACAGACGACATCACACACGACATGCACTAACAACAGAAAAAGTAATAAAAGTATATAATATAAAAAACACGACTAGAGCTATCATAGGGTGCACCCTGCAGTGTATACTGACTGCGGCCAACACAGGCCTGGTTGTATGTACGCTGGTCCTGACAAACCATTGCGCTCCACTGTATGTTTTTATAGCTATGGCTGGATTTACGACTCAAATTACAGTTAAGAACAACATTATTCATACCCCTGAAAAATATTGATGTACAGTAATGTTGATTTTCTCTTGACCAATATGTTTGTTCTGACTGAAAATGACACTGCCACATGCCAAAAGGTTGTAAGACAATGTGGTAGAAACATGGAATTAAAAAAACAATTGTTTATCTTTTTTTAACATTTTTATGAAAAATTACGTCCAAAATTATTCATACCCTTTTTAAAATCAATGGAAACATCTTTATTTACCATCAAAGCTCTCAAAATGGTTCTTATAGTACCTACCAAGCCTCTCCATGTCTCCACAATGATTTTAGACTGCACCGTTTTAGCAGCAATCTGGGTTTTGAGGCAGGAACGATTATTTGCCATCACTTTGGACTTGTGCTAACTTTTTTGACTGACTCTTTTGATTGAGGTCTGGACTCTGGCTAGGCCACTCTAAAATGTTGATATTGTTCTCAGTTAACTATTTCTTGCCTTGTTTGGCTGTATGTTTTGGATCATTGTGTGGTTAGTGATGCCCATTGGGGCAGGTCTCTCAGCAGACTGCCTGATCTTTTCCACCAAAAATCTCAATGTAGCCCCTTGTTTTAGTGTTACCGTTTACTTTGAGAAGTTCACCAGGTTCCATTGTTTAAAAAAACACCCAAAACTAATACATTTCTATAGCTGTTCTCCACATTGTGGATGGTGTTTTGGTGGTTGAAATTTTGACTCCAGATCAAAATGGATCACTTGGTCATCTCGGATGCTGATCATGGATCACTCTTCTCCAAACATGCACAACTCAGCTTAACCTGGACAAGGAATTTAGCTTTCGCTGGATTTCTTTTTGACCCAGGGACATGGCCTGAGATTGGCATAAAAAAAGAAGCATTAAATTCCAATGACACCATGTCCATGTTTCCATTGATTAATTAAAAAGGGTATGAATAATTTTGGACTAGCCATTTTTCATACAAATGCTAAAAAAAGATAAAAAAATTATTTTTTAAAAATGTATATTTATTTTTTTGATTGCATGTTTCTACCACATTATTTTACAACCTTTTGGCATGTGGCGATGTCATTTTCAGTCAGAACAAACATATTGGTCCGTCATATCAATATTTGCCAGGGGTATGAATCATTTTGTTCTTAAAGGAGCGATTTGTAGGATTGTTACCGAACGTTCTGTAGGCCAAAGCCCCATGTGTAGTAGACCCAGCTACACATTACAGAAACAGTGAAAACAAAAAATACCTCTCTAACCAACATAACATATTTAGCTGAAGTTAACGATGCAGATGAAGTTTAGCCTAGGCTACCTGTCGTGGAGAAATATGGCCAGCTCTGCGTCAGACTTGATATTCTTCGTTTGACGAAGACGTCCCCATCTCAGGAAGCTCCTGCTTAATTTGTTTCTTGTGTTAATTTTGGAAATTTGCCTGCCTCTCGTAGGCGTTCATGACTACAACTGACAGCAAGTTGACAGTTGGCCTTAGCTAATTTGGCAACACAAATAGGAGGACACGCCAGCCCATTATTAATACGCTATTCTAGAATTAATCGTTCAAAACATAAACAAAATTTTTTCATGTGTTTTACAGGGTTTTACGGGTTATAATAATGTTGTCAAATAAGCCATTACTTCAATTCATCGTGTTTCTTTACTCTCTGACAACATATGGTGATCATTTTTGGAATGGTTACAATTTATTTTCCATTATTTCCTACATACTAGTCCTTAAACTGTACAACTGTGTTGACCTTGATCGGGGGAAAAGCCTCGGAGACTCGTACCTTCACCAGGGCGGCTTCGTTATACCTCCTGAGAGTGGAGCCTGCTGATTTAGGGGCGTGGCTCCGGTTCTGCGAGTCTCGAAGGCCCTGAGCGGTACCCGCGTTTGGCTCTGACCGTGTAGCGGTGGAACGTCTTGTGCTGCAGGAGCTCTTTCCTGTAATACAACACAGGGTTAGAAAAAGACAACAAGGAGCAACTAAGCACTCGTCTGCAAAATTAACTTGACCTGACCAAGGCTAGATTAGAGTTGTCCCACCTCAAAAGGGTCAAGCAACCACTAAAGGTTGTAGTGACTAAAGGTGTGGGTTCAAAATGATAAATCTTCCTAACCAGTTAAAGCTGCAGTTGGCAAGATTTCTTTGATCATATTTCACTGAAACCGACACTATGTTCCGACAGAACATAAATCAGCCAGTTTTAGAAAAAACGTTATTTGTTTTGCAAAAATCCACAGCTCCCAGTTCTTCTGGTCCAATCAGAGCAGGGCTGTGTGAGATCTGACTGTCAATCACAATCTGGTGCAGTCTGGTGTGCACTGACGAGCACAAACTCGATAAGACGGTGGTAGTGGGGGAGGGGCATGAGAGTTGTAAACATTCAAAATTTTGGCTAAGTCCCCTCAATCCGTCAGACTTGCCAACTGCAGCTTTAATGAGAGAAGCTGTTTAGTAGTATAGCAGTCACTCCACAATCACTGCCCCAGAACTGTCCACTCACCCCCGGAACATTGGTCCGGAACTGTCCACTTAACCCCGGAACCAGGGTTTCCGTTGTCCGGTAATTTCCGGACATTGGCCGGAAAAAAAATGAAATGAAATGAAATGAAAAATTAAATATCTCCGGTCAAATTGTCCGATTGAAACTGGCTAATAATCCTGTGCCCCTAACACAATCTGAATCTGAGAATAAGAAATGTATGCCTATATTAAAGCAATATGTCATCTGGCTATGTTTTTAAATGAACAGGCTCTACCGTTTGAAAGTTATTAAACAACACCCATAGCCTATGCTGCATTTCAAATAGGAAAACGTCCATGTTAAACAACGAACAAATGAGTGAGTCGGTTCAAACATGGCCAGGCCCAGGCGGACTAGCCTTTTTTCAGAGGCCAGATGATGATAAATTGGTAACGTCTGAAGCCTCAGATGACCGGTCAACTCCACCACCACCAGATAAAAAGCAGAAGTGTCGGGCGAATCTGTCAGAATCAGTGACTTTGGAAGTGGAGTTGTAAGGGGTGTGGCCGTGCAAGACACGGTCATTCTCTGTGTACACTGGACACGCAACGGTGTTCTGTACCCAAAGCATACATTCGGCCTATGCTTTCTCTGTCTATGATCTGCAGGGTTAGGCCCTGAGGAGATTGCTGGTCTGCGGATAATTTCCAGCACAATTAAACGGTATCATTGAACCACGGACCGAAAGAAAAAGAAACTAAACATTTCCCAGAATAATTTATTGTTATCAAATAAAGAGTCAAAGCCTTAGGGGGTAGTGGTGTGAGCGCTCATTCTTGTGTGTGCACATCTGTGCAAGTTAAACATTGGAACCCCTGGAGAGAACAAAGCGGACTCTTGCTATCCATGAAAACATAGATACTGGCTAGATCTTGGTAGGCATGTTTAAGTTAGGCTAATGAACATGTTGCATTCTATACAGCCTGATTATGTCATTCTTTAAGCTACATAGCTGGTCTCCAGTTTGACTAATTAAGAAGCGATAATACCGGCATATCATCAAAATGTCCGGAAAACGAAACCTCTGCCGGCACCATTTGTTTCTAGCGGAAACTCTGCCCGGAACACTGCCCCAGAACTGTCCCCTCACCCCCGGAACACTACCCCAGAACTGTCCCGTCACCCCAGAACACTACCCCAGAACTGTCCCGTCACCCCAGAACACTACCCCAGAACTGTCCCGTCACCCCAGAACACTACCCCAAAACTGTCCAGTCACCCCAGAACACTACCCCAAAACTGTCCAGTCACCCCAGAACACTACCCCAGAACTGTCCACTCAACCCAGGAATTCCCCCCACTTGCCCAGGAATTGTTCACTCACCCCCGGAACACTGCCCCGGCAAAGTGTCCTCCTCCAGTCATGAGGATGACCCACACACTCTTACTGCTCAAGGCCAGCAAAGACGTCATCAGATCCACATCCTCACCTTCCACAGTCTGGAGACACACACACACACACACACACATTATGTATAGAGTAGTACGTTGAGAAACAGAAGGGCTGGCACCATCTTGAGTGAGCTGGGTTTGGTTAAGTTGGGTTAAGTTGGGTTGGGCTGGGTGAAGTTGGGTTAAGTTGGGTTGGGCTGGGTGAAGTTGGGTTAAGTTGGGTGAAGTTGGGTTGAGGTTCTGTTGGGCTGGGTTGAGGTTGGGTTAAATTGGGCTGGTTTGGGTTAAGTTGGGTTCAGGTTGTGTTGGGCTGGGTTGAGGTTGTGTTGGGCCTGTGTTGGGCTGGGTTGAGGTTGTATTAGGGTTGTGTTGAGGTTGGGTTAAATTGGGTTAGTTTGGGTTGGGCTGGGTTGAGGTCGTGTTGGGCTGGGTTGAGGTCGTGTTGGGCTGGGTTGAGGTCGTGTTGGGCTGGGTTGAGGTCGTGTTGGGCTGGGTTGAGGTCGTGTTGGGCTGGGTTGAGGTCATGTTGGGCTGGGTTGAGGTCGTGTTAAATTGGGCTGGTTTGTGTTGAGGTCGTGTTGGGTTGTGTTGGGGTTGTTTTGGGCTGGGATGAGGTTGGGTTAAATTGGGCTGGTTTGGGTTAAGTTGGGTTGAGGTTGTGTTGGGCTGGGTTGAGGCTGGGTTAAGTTGGGTTGAGGTTGTGTGAGGCTGGTTTGAGGTTGTGTTGGGCTGGGTTGGTTTGGGTTGTGTTGGGCTGGGTTGGTTTGGGTTGTGTTGGACTAGGTTGAGGTTGTGTTGGGCTGTGTTGAGGTTGTATTGGGCTGGATTGAGGGTGTGTTGGGGTTGTGTTGGGCTGGGTTGAGGTTGTGTTGGGCTGGGTTGAGGTTGTGTTGGGCTGGGTTGAGGTTGTGTTGGGCTGGGTTGAGGTTGTGTTGGGCTGGGTTGAGGTTGTGTTGGGCTGGGTTGAGGTTGTGTTGGGCTGGGTTGAGGTTGTGTTGGGCTGGGTTGAGGTTGTGTTGGGCTGGGTTGAGGTTGTGTTGGGCTGGGTTGAGGTTGTGTTGGGCTGGGCTGGGTTGAGGTTGTGTTGGGCTGGGCTGGGTTGAGGTTGTGTTGGGCTGGGCTGGGTTGAGGTTGTGTTGGGCTGGGCTGGGTTGAGGTTGTGTTGGGCTGGGTTGAGGTTGTGTTGGGGTTGTGTTGGGTTGAGGTTGTGTTGGGCTGGGATGAGGCTGGATTAAGTTGGGTTGAGGTTGTGTTGGGCTTGGTTGAGGTCGTGTTGGGGTCGTGTTGGGCTTGGTTGAGGTTGTGTTGGGGTTGTGTTGGGCTGGGCTGGGATGACACTGGGTTGACCAATAGCTTGGTGTCTGACGTACCCTCTTGCCCTGTAGAATACAGCGCTGCACACTTAGGAACTGGCCCTGGGCGTTCTGGAACACAACCTTACTGGATGCACGACCCACGGGTGCCTCCGTCTCCACCGGGCTGCACGACCCCGCAGGGGTCACCCTGTCTCCACGTAAACCCTGATCGCTGTCAGAGTCCGAGTCAGAGTCCGAATCTGAGCCAGAGATGCTGGACATGTCACCTAGAGGGAGAAGACCAATTAGGACACGTGATTGGCCTGTGGTTTGATGATGTAGGTTAAAGGAGAATTCCGGTGTGATATTGACCTAAAGTGTGTTGAAACATGATACCGATTGTGAACGTATGTCTCATAGCTCATCTCGGCTTGTCCCCTGCACTCAGAAATCTGGCGCTAGTTAGCCAATGCTACCAACAGTTTTTCGATGGGGGTGCCTTGGGAATCGGCCTAGTCATGCAAATAAATCACTGTTTTACACCATTTACGAGGCTCAAAGTAGCTCCATACTTCATTGGTAGACTTCCGAGGGCCTTGACATTTAAAACGAGGCATTGAGAACTTTGAAAAAGCACTGGTAGTTTATTTACAAGACCATTTACACAGACAGTACCTTCAAGAAGTTCGGAGAACAGGTATGATAAGGGATCAGATTCAAAACATAATTCCGTGGCAATGCATGGATTCCAGTTGCTGCTACTGGAAGCAACTGTAATCTATGCATTTCCACTGAATTATTTTTGTTATAAATTGTCTCGTAAATGGTGTTAAACAGTGATTTATTTGCATGGCTAGGCCGATGCCCGAGGCACCCCCCCCCCCCCCCCCCCCCGATGACATGTACCAATGACTCCAAGTTTAGACTTAAAAAAACACAATTAAAATAAAAAAAAATAAAAAAAATGACCATTTTACCAAATTACCACCGTGTGCATCTGAATGTGTGTGTGTGTGTGTGAATACAGTATGTGCATGTGTGTGCCCGTGTGGGTGTGTGTGTGTGAATGTCTGTGTGTGTGTGCATCTGAATGTGTGTGTGTGTGTGTGAAGACAGTATGTGCATGTGTGTGCATCTGAATGTGTGTGTGTGTGTGTTAATGTGTGTGCGCGCGCATAAATAAGTGCGCGTGTGTGCATCTGAATGTGTGTGTGTGTGTGTGTGTGTGTATGTGTGTGTGTGTGCGCGGGCGTGTGTGTGTCGTGCGTGAATGTGTGTGTGTGTAAATGTGTGCGTGAGTATATATATATATATATATATCTCACCTGTCCCCGTTTTTCTCTCAAACTCCTCCGCTGTGACGGGGGGCCTGCCGGCCAGCCTCAGCCTCAGGTTGAACCTGTGCCAGTCCAGTTTGTAGTGCTCTGTCTGGACACACAACGCAGAATACAGGTGGGGTCAGCGCCGCACTTTGTGTGTGTGTGTGTGTGTGTGTGTACACACGCTCATGGCTTTTGGAGACCCATAACTCACAACTTTAACCTAACGTGGTGCGGTGTGCCCACCAGCGTCAACATGAGTGAGGCGCACACCATTTGATCACTTCGATCCCGCTACTCTCAACAAAATCCTGCACTCCAGCGTCCAACCCCAGCGTCCAACCCCAGCGTCCAACTCCATGTAGATTACGCTTTGTGTCTGGGATTTTTTCGGTGCCGCTCAAGAAAATCCGTGGTGACGAGATTAACCAACTTCTGTGTAGCCTAGTGATTTGGGTTGCCAGCGTGCATTGGCAAACGACATTCCCACTAGGGATGTGCTGCCGTTGCCATGCCGGTGCCAACGTGCCCACCCCTTAATGCTCAGGAAGTCGTGGCCTACTGGGGGGCAGCCGTGGGCTACTGGGGGGCAGCCGTGGGCTACTGGTTAGGGCTTCGGGCTTGGAACTGGAGGGTTGCAGGTTCGATCCCCGAACAGTAGGAACGACTGAAGTGCCCTTGAGCAAGGCACCTAGCCATGTTGCGCGGTTCAGCGGTCATCCGCGGTTAAGAGTCATAAAAAATTTTTTTTAATGATATTCGGGTCATTTGGGCTTTATATACTGACCTGGAACAGCTTTTTTAGACTAGGTACAAGACATAATGACAAGTCGCTCAGTAAAATAATGCTGATACTTTGCCACCTGCCCATGTTAAAATGTTAGTCTACAGCCGTGAGCAGGTAGACTGACGAGCCAGACCCACGTTGCTGCCGCTAGGGTGCATCTAGATTTCTAAGCTAGTGAGCAGGCCATAAATGTTATGGTACACAGCAGAGGTGGGACCAAGTCACTGTTTGGCAAGTCACAAGTAAGTCCCAAGTCTTAGCAGTCAAGTCCAAGTCAAGTCCCAAGTAAAGACAGAGAAGGGCAAGTCGAGTCCAAGTCCAAGTCACCTCAAAGCCAAAGTCCAAGTCCCAATCTTTTTCAAGTCCTGAACAAGTCATCAGGTACTCTTCACTTAATAATGCCATTATTAGACTATCGATCATCATTTTTAACACATCAATCTAATCTTTTTTTATAAATACAGATTAAAATATGTTCAATGGTTTTGTCTTGAAATCTTTTACGATATATGCATGCGCATACCTGTGAAATATACGCATGAGCATACCTGAGTAATCTGTACGAAACGGATAGCTACAAGACACTCATAGCAGCAAAATTATATTGTTTTTCCAAATTGCGGTGTCCACTGTAAGGATGAGTACTAATTTGACTGATGGCATTTCACTATGTTAGGCCACAGATTTGCCTGCAAACAATTTATTAGGCTGTCTGCCAGTGGGGACTCATAAGGGAAGCCAAGGTCATGGTTAATGATTACAATAAATGGTGACGAGAAGAATCGTCACATAGGCTACATTAGTAAATTGCTGCAGTTAAATATTTTACGTTTTTATTAGGGCTGTCAAACAATTAAAAAAAATAACTAATTTCTCATATTTTGAAATGAATTAATCTAGATTAATTGTGATTAAAGCTTCTTATATGGCATATTAAATACAGCATAAAAATATCGGGCGAGCGTGGGCCGCTTGTGACCAAACCCATGCAACACTGCACCCAACCCCTCACTGCTCCCCGAGCACCGCTGTAGTAAGGCAGCTCACTGCTCCGGGTTAGTGTGTGCTCTGTGTGTTCACTAATTCACAGATGGGATAAATGCAGATCAAATTCCTTGTATACCCAACCTGATTTCCATACATTTCCATACTCTACATTTACATTCTTTACATTCATCCTCCTCTAGTGTGAAGTACACAACATTAGACACACTGTAGTTGCTTTGTGTGCCCATCCCCTCTCTCTGTCCACCCCAAGACTGAGTGTTACCTGTGTGGGCGGGCAGGGGCTGACTGGCCTTCTGGCATACCAGGCATTTTCCCGGTGGGCCAACGCATAGGATATATAATTTAATTATTTTGGCCAACGATCGGCCCAAAGGAAGGACAATCAACGGCCCATTGGTTACATTTCCATATTGACACTGGACTGATCCAATAACAGCTCACTACACTACTAGTACACGTCAGGCCCCACCCCTGCCATTTTGGCACAGAGCCAGGATTCTGTGAGCGAATCAAAAGTTATTCGAGTTGCCTACACGAAATTGCGGCGGGTGCCGGTAGTGACAATTGTGCAAAAATAACACCAATGTAGCAGCTTCAAAAATACAATATGCAGCAAGTAGGCTAGCACATGTCAGAAACATGATTAAGTTTGTTAAGTTCGAACGAGGAGATGTAAGCAAGCATACAGAGGAGAGAGACAGTGAGCAGGTGGTGGAGAAAGCCTATAACCTCAACTAGGCTATGATAAGAACTCAGTGGTGGAACAGGTAGGCTATGTGTGACATGCCATGCTGACGATAATGATTATGATTACTTATTGCGATAATGTAATGATATGGTACTGATAACTGCACGTGTCTGTGTGCGCGTGTCTGTGTGCGCGTACCTGCTCCTCCCGGCTGTCGAAGGGCGACTGGCAGGTGGAGCAGAGCATTCTGTCCGACACCTCCGGCAGCGAGCCGTCTCGGGCCTCTCTGACAGCCGTGAGTCCGCTCTGCTCGCCCTCAGGACTCGCCTGCCTCGCACCGGCGCCATTCACCTCCTCGCAGCCAGGGGGAGACTCTGGGGCACAGGAGAGGAGAAGAAGAGATTGGAGGGAGACAAGGTAAAGTAGGTAAAAGACCAAAAGAAACAGACAGAATGTAAGACAAAACAACAAGTTAAACAACTGCATAAAAATGCAGTTAACGTATAAAGCCATCATTAAGTCAGGCTAAGACTATGAGAGCAAGAGCTGCAATATGGGTAGTTACCCTAGTAACAGGTTAGTAATGACGAGGATAGAATGAATCTGTACATGCTGACATACTGATCCATATATTGTATGGATGTTTGTTGTTGTGTGATTATAAAAACTCAGGGCATTTCTATAAAAGAGCTTAAAGCCCCGGAATAAACAATTGTTGATGATAATCATTTCCACATTTCCTACATTAACTACAACCAAGTTCAGTAACTGCAGCCCGGACTCCCCGATCCCTCAACCTCGAAGCCCGTACTGATGTGTAGCTCATGCGTACCTCTGCGGCCTGCACTGGTCTCTGTGTGCTGGCCCAGGCCCTGGGCGTGGGGATCAGTGATCTCCCTCAGGCCCCCCATCAGAACCAGGTCCTGGGTGGCATCGAACACAGAGTGCGTCTCTGGAGCCGACATCATTTAGCCTCGTCAACAGAAGAGCAATACCTGAGGGCTAAAGGAAACAGGTGCACACAGCAGGGTTAGTATCCTGTATGGCCCAGGGTTGGTACACACTGGTCTCCTATACAGGTTTACATACTAGTCTCGTGTCCAGGTTAGTACACTAGTCTCAGTACAGGGTTAGTACTCACTAGTCTCCTAAGTTTACATAAGAGTCTCCAGTACAGGTAAACTACACAATCCATTACAATTATGTGGGTTAGTACCTATGGTTAGTACACTATAGTCTCTGCTTGAACCACAAAGCTAGACGGTGTTGACAGTGTTCCAAAAGTCTTTAACAAAAAACATATTAACTCCAACTGCAAATTGATATGTTGCACGTCAAGATATTTTGAGCTACAACAATGCTTAGGAAGGTTTGCTACAGATTGAGAGTTTGAGAGAAGGGTGTGAAGAATAGAATCTCACCACTCAGTACATCGTTAAAAAACAATCATTAGAAAGAGGCGAAACAGAAGACAAAGGCCGTTGTGATCATCATGCAACTTGAATGATGTAAGACTGGACTCTGGAAGGTAACCTGGCCAACTTATCTTTGCCACGTACAAAATAACAGCTAGCTGCTACGTTTGAAAGTTAACGTCAGTTGTACCTAAAGCAAACGTTCTGTTAACTTACTCAATTTGAATAGGTCAACGTAGGCCTACGACAATACAGTGCCTACTATTATTAGAAAAGATACCTCCAGTCAACTCACATTGACAGCATGGTAGCTCCATGTTCATGCTACATAGTGTTACATGTTAGCATCAGCAGTTCTAACAGGAGGTTCTTCCGGGTGTTACATTGCAACGCATGACTTCGAAACAGAGCTAATACAATACACGTCAAGCATTACAGGTCACAATTTCCAACAACTGGGCAGACCACTTACTTGATAGCGGGGTCTGTCAGCTCCAAAATTTCAACTGTGGTCAAGCAAGCTGACGCGCTCATGTAATTGCGTCCACTCGTCGCTTTTCGTGACGTGGCGTATTCTTATTTGATCTTGAGCGTGACAGCTGTTTCATTCATTTCTACTTTTAATAATGGATCATCATAGTAGTACTTTGAACGTTTTAAAAAGTGCTTATCTTTGGCTTATCCATCGTCATAAAAAATATATTCTAAGACTACGCATTGCTGCACTGCTCTTCTGTTAAGGATAAGTGCGACAATGCAGCTGTTTTTGTCAATAACTTATGACAACTTGAGCACTCAATAAAATTAACCTGTTGAGGAGTGAATTATTTTCCTGGTTCCTAAATCTACGCAAACAATCTATAGTTTCAGTGTTATTAATACAGTCTATGGGGGAAATCTCTGAGGGTAATTGTCGCATCATAATACGGAACTCTTGGATTGCAAACATTCTAATCACATATTTGTGACCGTACTCCTCAACAGGTTAATGGAACAGACGGATAGATAGATTTACGCACGCGAAACCTGTGAATTCGAATTCAAATTCAACCGAACCTTAGTTGCCCTTATCAACATAATATGTTTTTCCCTGGCTTTTCCCGACATGGAGTGGACCAGAGGAAATGTAACGTAGCCTAAGCGTAAACGTAAGACACACTTTGTCATTGTATTATATGTTGATGTAAATTACTATCATCTAACATAGGGTGTGTGTGTATTATAGTCTAGGCCTACTCTTCCATACAGTTCATGACCTTTAAACGTGTTTTAATTTTATTTTAAACAAGCTTTGGTAGCGTAGGCCCAGGGGCGGACTGGCCATCTGGCATAGGCTACCGGGCATTTTCCCGGTGTGCAGGGACGGATCATGGCTTGTGCCAAGTGTGCACGTGCACAGGGGCCCTCAGCCAATGGGGGCCCTCGGATTAAAAAAAAAAAATGCCATGAATTTAGGCTAGATTATGCCCGGTGCTTCTGTCTGTTAATTTGCGGCACAACTGAACTGAATGGTGTTATGGAACCGCGGACCGGAAGAAAAATAAACTAAATGTTTTCCTGATCAATAAATACTTCTTAATTCATAAAATATAGAGGCATAACATTAGGTGGAAGTGGTAGGCTATGAGTGCTCATTCAATGTGTATGCGTGTTTGCGAAAGTGAAACTGACCCACTCGTGGGTAGGTGAATGAAGTGGATTCCTGCAATGTTCATGAAAACAGCATAGCGATTGGATAGCCTAATAAATTGCGACTTGTTGTAGGCCTAACAGTAGCTTATATCGTAGCAAATAGCCTATGGCGATGCCGATCATAGACATAATATACATAGACGCCGCATTGGCTGCTGGAAACAAGAAATGCGGCCGCCATCTTGGACCGGTCATACTCCTCATTGCGTTGCAGCAGAAAACACAAGATGACAGCACTGTGCAGCATGTTCCTGCTCAAATCGGCGGACCATACTCGGGGGATTTACTTTTCACAAGTAAGATTTAACATTACCGTACTATTGGTTGTATTTTGTATTTTCGAACAATGTGGCCTGTATCATAGCTACATGTATGACCTTTGCAGCAAAAAAAACCGCGTGAAAATCTGTTCGGTATTCAGTGAGATATGATTAATTAAGTGTGCTGACAGCTCATTGCACCGGCCAAACAGATTACACTGAGTGGAGTGGATGACCGGTCCAAGATGGCGGCTCCAAATCTCGTCAGCGCTAGTAGGGAGCAGCGGTCGATGCGGCGTCTATGTATATTATGTCTATGATGCCGATGACAGATAGGCCTACATTATTTCACTCGTCTCGCTGGAGTGAGCGCATAATGTGGGCTGTTGCGCAAAGACATTAATTAGGGAGATGATCTGCATCTCCATTTACCAAACGCTATAGTTTTGCTAACATCTCCACTGTTAACGTGAAATATGTCTCCATGCAAGGTAGTGTCAAGCAGCAGTGAAGTGAAAACCTTATCATGCAGGTAGCCAATGTTCACGTCACCTGAGTCAGACAGAAAACGGGCCCTGCTTGCTCTGTTAAAGTTTGTATGCCCCTTCCAAACTGTGTTAAAAGGGTATATTTAACAGCCAGAATTTCGAAATTTTCCCGGGGAGACACCACCGAACCCCCCGTAATATGATAAGCACCACCTCTCACAAAATACTATCAACGTCCCTGCTACCGGTCTGTCAGAAATATGACAACTGTTGTCCGGTCCGTTTAGTGAAAAATGTTGCTGTAGACTGTTTGGCCAGCAAAGGGAGATTACAGCCTAATAATAAAAACAGCTGCTGGAATTCATTTCTGTGTGGGCCTGAGTTATAATATATGACATAATGTACTACATTATCATTGTGTGAAATTGTGCACCAGCCTGCACAGCGACAGCAAAGAGAGAAGCGCTGGCTGCACGCGCACGTCACTTGCATGCGCATGTGTCTCCCCGTGAAAATTTCGAAATTCTGTCGCGTCGCGGTCAGGGGGAGGGTGGGGGGCTTTTTTGATATTGTGCACAGGGGCCCATATTTGTTTAATCCGTCCCTGCCGGTGTGCCGACGCACCTTTTGGGCCGCTAGGATATCATTTTTAACTAGACTGCATTTCCGGCGGGAACTGCGAAAGTGTGCTTGCCCTGGTCCGGTCAGTAGCAGACAGTGGCATACTATGACAAGCCATTTAAACATTTACCCGCTAGACTGGATGTATTGCAGATATCTGTCATTCAGTTTTGCCTAGTCAAAACGAACATTTTAGATATCCACAATTAAATTCTTCCTATCCATAATTGTCATTTCAGATATCCACAAAGACATTCTTCCTAAGACAAATGACGCCACATTTGCCATTCATTTCTATGGGGTTTATCATTACGGATATCTACAATTCAGTTGCAGATATCCACTATGTGAATTACGGATATCTGCAATTGAATTGTAGATATCTGTAATTCCAGTTAGAGATATCTACAATTTGATTCTGACTAGTCATAACTCCAGTTGAAGATATCTTTAATTCACCTCAATTAAAGTTTTGACTAGGTGAAATGACATTGTAGATATCTGTAAACGGAATTATGACTAGTCAAAATTACGTTGTAGATATCTCAAACTGGAGTTAGGGATAGTCATAATTTGATTGTAGATATCTATTATCAAGTTATAGATATCTTGAATGAGTTTTGATTAGAGATATCTGAAATTGGAGATATCTATAACTTTTAGACAGAGACATAGACAGATATCTATAACGGACAGAGAATGTCTAATAAGTAGATGGGCTCTGCTACGGATCTAAAGAGCAACGTCTTGCACAATAATTTGCACTAGTCATAATGACGTTTGAGATATCTTCACCTTTCATTCTGCCTAGTCAAAACTGAATTAAAGATATCTGCAATTGACCTGTCGCTAAGCACCACCCTTAGAACGCTGATGAGCCAATGACAGACCAGCCTCAACGGGACTCGGACATCAGCTCGGACAACTCCATAGAAAACAACAGGGAGGAGGCATAAAATGACAAATTAATGGTTATTTATGGAGTTTATTAACTCAAAAAACCCCGACGGATAACCATGGTCAAACATTTTGCATTGGGGACGTGTAATACTGATAGCCGGTACCCCGAGAGGCTAGAAAACGGGGTATATTTTCATCAACAGTAGCCTACAGGACGTCTCTCGCGTTTGAAACAGCTTGACGTAATGTAGGCTACTAAGCCAACAACGTGGGCACAGGTTCCCTGTTAAATCCCAAGATGAAAATGCTCATTAACCAACTACTATATTCTTACTACATCAAATATTAACGTAACCTATCTTAGTATCAATCTTCCACTAGCTAGCTAGCTAGCATTAACGTCAGTGGTTTTTGCACGGCTACTCGCCACAACGGCTTGTCACCTTGTATGTATTCTAAAGTTTTGAATACACCCCTCCATAGCATAATTAAGTTCCTTTTGATAGCTTCTGGAGGAAAGTAAATCCTTTATCGACCAATACGTCCTCAAAGCCTGCTTTCATATACTCTCAGCTGCCATTGTCCACAATGTATTTCTAATCAAGTCTGGTTTGTTTGTCCGAGTTTTCACACGGTAACAATGGGGGGCGGGGCTTAGCGACAGGTCAATTGTCATTTAAGATGTGTGACGAGTTGAATGTTGTTTTCAATGACGTGATGACAGATATCTGTAATTCAGTTAAAACTAGTCAAAACTAAAGCCAAAACTAAAACTAAAGTCAAAACTATAGCCTAGTCAAACTAAATTACAGATATCTCTATCTGACGTTTCGACTAGTCACAATTACATTACAGATATCTTGAATGACAATTCCAACTATCCAAAATGTAATTGCGACTAGTCAGAAAGACGTTGTTGATATCTACAATGTTAATTCCGGATAGTCAAACTTAGCGGGTAAATGTTAAAATGGCTTGCCATAGCATACGCTATGCTGAACCTGGCTTGATCCAAGCATTCTAACAGTGCTCAGTGTTGGAGCAGTGGCAATATCTCAAAAGCTCTAGGAGAGGGCTATTTAACTATTGGCTTGCGGGGTGAATGCGGATCGTTGGATTTTACCTGTGGCCTGCCTTCGAATTTAGCTTCTATGACTAAGATAAAATCAATAAAATAAAACAACAGCAGTGACTGGCTGCAAAAATAAATAATCTATAATAAAATAAATACCTGCTAGGCAGCAGCTTAGCCACATAACACGGGTTCCCTGGCAGGTGTAATAGAAAGAAACAAAATTCCAGTGGATATTTCACGTCTTCTCAAAGACTGGTGGCTGTTAAGAGCGACGTTTTTTGCCAAAAAAATAAAGCCAAAACACGTCCGTGAATTTAAGGATTTTAACCGCATGCTGTGAAGTTACATGCAGGTCTCTTTTACGGAGGAAACCCATGCTAAATTAAAACTGTAGTCACGAATTTGATCGTGTTGTCTTAGAAACGTTGTAAAATGATTGAAATATATTAAGAAAGCCACCGCTATGGTGATTTCTAATGGTAGATTGATTTGTTTAGATCCAGTGAAATTGCTGCCTTGGCAACGCTACGTCATGGCTTCGGAACTCTATAGAGCTGCACAGTCCCGCCCACAGCCGATGCCGGATGTAAAAATTCAATGCAATTTCTCCATTGACAATTGCGGTATTCACCTTATTCAGCCCCGGAGGCTAACTTACAGAACAGCCGCTCCAAAGTCAGTTTTTTCCTAACTTCAGATAGGAAAGCTGTATAACAGAAATGTCTTAAGTCACCAAAATCCTAAATAAACGTTCCTAACTAAGCCATAGAATAAGCCATAAAAACTTAACTGCACGTGGTAGACTTAAAACCAGCTACGGCTGTACTAAGCGATTGTATATGCTCCTATAGACACCAAGAGTTCATGGGGCACTAACCTTGTTTTGAGATAAATGCCTTTTATTCGCGATCTCTTGGATAAGTATTGTTCACAATCCTGAACAATCCCACAATCCCACAGTGATGCCTCTGATTGGTGGAAAGGCCGTTATGGTCATAGTTTGAAACTTTCTCTGCGAAAAATATTGTAATGATCTGAGCCTAGCTGTTGATGACTGTGCTCCCATGATGCTGTTCGGTTGATGTGTTATGTTGAATGTTAATGTTAACCATGCAAGTTACCAATGTTGTGCGTCCTGACTGTCGTGTTTATGTTTATAGTTGATTACAGTGTTCATAACCGGGTCTAACTAGTGTGTGTTGTAGATACAGCCTCACATAGATGTTTAGTGCTGGAGCATAAGGGCCAGGTCTGGCCCGGCATTATGCGTTCGTGTGTTTTAGTGCGTAACCAATAAAGACCTTTCTAAGACAACTTTGCAAGATTGTTACATTGGTGTCAAAAGTGGGATGCCGACCACTACAGGACGGGAGGAGAAAGCTGCGACCAATACCCCGGCGATGATGAGTTTCCTGCCAAGACGGCTCTTTGACAGTGCGCTCGCCCATGGCCACCTGCTGGGCCCAGCAGACGGAGCCAGCCTGCAGCGTGACCGTAACGAAGAAACCCGCCCCCGGCCACAGGAGGAGACGAACCGGGCTAATGGCAGCATCCCGCCACTGGAACCCACTCCACACGGGAGCGATGGAAATCGTCTGGTCCCCGGTGTGACGGCGGCAGAAGGGCGCTCCAACGCCAAATTGCCCCGCTACAATGGTGAGAGGCCGCTGGCGACATACCTGGTGCAGGTCCGGCTGGCAGCCGAGCTGAATGGCTGGTCGGCGGAGAGAACGGGCCACAGGTGGCGTCGGCTCTGGAGGGGGAAGCACTACAAGTATTAGAAGACCTGCCACCGGCAGAGCAAGCAACCTGGACTGCAATCGAGGCCGCTCTGCAACGACGATTCGGCCAGAGGATCTTCACCAGCGATGCTCGCGAACAACTCGCTTCCAGACAGCGCCACAAGGGCGAGAGACTGGGCAAGTTCGCGACTGACCTGCAGCTGTATGCCCGGCGGGGCTACCCAACGTACAGCCAGAGTCTACATGAAGAGATGGCACTGGAAGCGTTTGTGCGAGGCATCCATCCGGAGCGGCTGAGAGAACACCTTCGCCTGAGCGCCCCCAGCTAGCTGGCCGTGGCACTCGCGGTGGCCGAACGGGTGGAAAACATCTTCCACACAACGGAGTCGAGGCATTGCGTACGCCAGACATCGATGGAGGAAGACAGGGAGGAGTTGGAGACGACGCAACAGACCACAGCACAGCCACCACAACGCCGCCCACGCGAGTGGAAGAGGCCGGCCAGCGGAGACGGATGCTACCGGTGTGGCGAACCGGGTCACATCGCGAGGTACTGTCCCGCCCCAGCACCCCTCACGCGCGCGCCCCAGTCAAACTAGAGGGGGGTGGCACGGCGGGAGGGATGCCACCTTCAAGTTTCACTACCTCCCTGGCTATGGACTGCATATGACTGGGCCGGCTCGGCCAAACAAGAGGACTCTATGTGGACTGTACGCTAGACGGGACTCAGTGTCGTGCCTTGATCGATACTGGCTCCACCATCTCGCTGGTGCGCCCCGGTCTTTTACCCGGCACGCTGGTAGCCAGACCCAGAGGCTGGGAAGAGACAAAAACACGCATCACAACAGTTACCGGAGAGCGAGCGGAACTGGACAAAAAGTGGTGTGCGTGTGCATCAACGGTGAGACGGCGAGCTGCCGGCTTTGGTTGGCTAGCATTCAGGATGATTGCATTCTCGGCCTGGACGTGCTAGAGAAATGGGGGGCTGTGGTGGACATTTCCCGGTTCACACTACACTTAGGGACGAGCAGCGTAGTGTTGTACACGGCGGGGAAAACAGAGCATGAAGTGCGGAGAGCTGGCGCGACGAAGAACTCTCCAACTCGCTCCACACAAGCCCGCAGGAAGCAAACTCGCAAAGAGTGCTCGCCATCCAAGACTCCGCCCCTCCCCACACAAGCCCGCGAAACTCAAGCCCGCGAAAACAACAGGTCTCATCCAGGTCCGCTTGCTGAGTCTCCGCCCCTCCCCACACAAGCCCGCGAAACTCAAGCCCGCGAAAACAACAGGTCTCATCCAGGTCCGCTCGCTGAGGCCGCCACTGCTCAGCTCACGCCCACCAGGGAGGAGCCAAGAGAGCAGGTTGAGCAAACACCACTCTCCGCTCAGAGAGCGCAGCCCTCTGTAGAGACAAGGCAAGCCGTAAATGAACTCTGCACTCGTAGCTGTGAGGGGCTGAGTGAAACACAGGGTAGCCAGGTGCGGAGACTACTAGCAGTGTACACCGACATCTTCGCCGCAAGAGATGAGGACTGCACCCGAACGAGCCTGGTCCAACACGATATCGACACCGGAAATGCCCGGCCCATTCAACTTCAGCCTCATCACTTACCGTTCGCCAAACGACAAGCAGCTGAAGAAAAGATCAAGGAAATGGCCGCAGCAGGAGTGATAGAGCCAAGCAGTAGTCCCTGGGCTGCGCCGGCTGTACTCGTCCAGAAGAAGGACGGCTCGTGGCGGTTCTGTGTTGACTACAGGCGCCTCAACCAGGTAACCCAGAAAGACTCCTACCCGCTCCCCCGCATTGACGATGCACTGGACAGCATTGCTGGCTCCTGCTGGTTTAGCTCGCTGGACTTACGCAGTGGCTACTGGCAGATTGAGTTAGCCCCGGAAGCTCAGCCGAAGACAGCGTTTACCATCGGGCAAGGGCTGTGGCAGTTCCGGGTACTTCCGATCGGCCTATGCAACGGGCCAGCGAACTTTGAGCGGCTGATGGAGCGTGTCCTGACGGGCATTCCACGAACATGCTGCGTGGTTTACCTGGACGACATCCTGTGTCATGCAACAGACTTCACCGGTGCCATAGGACATCTGGAGAAGGTGTTCGACGCCATACGAGGTGCTGGGCTCAAACTGCACCCGAAAAAGTGCCGGCAAACCGGGTTCCTGAGCCATGTCGTGGGGGCTGCCGGAGTGGCCACCGACCCAGCTAAAGTGGAGACGGTGAGACATTGGCCTGTTCCACGCGACGGTGCTGAGCTGCGGAGCTTCCTGGGCCTGGCGTCATATTACCGGCGCTTCATTCGGGACTTTGCTACAGTCGCCAGCCCGCTGCATCGATTGACGCACAAAGGCCAGCTCTTCGAGTGGACACGAGAGTGCGATGCAGCATTCCGGCGGCTGCGGAGGGCGCTATTCGAGGCCCCAGTGCTCGCCTTCCCTGACCCTCGACTGCCGTTTATCCTGGACACCGACGCCAGCGACGTGGGCGTCGGCGCCGTCCTCTCACAAGCAGGCGAGCAGGGCGAGCAAGTGGTCGCATACTTCAACCGCTCACTGGACCGAGAGGAGAAGAATTACTGCATGACACGCAACTGTTGGCTGTGGTGGTGGCAGTGCGCCATTTCCGAACCTACCTCTACGGCAAACGGTTCCTGCTGAGAACGGACCACGCGTCGCTCACCTGGCTGCTGAACTTCAAAGAACCAGAGGGCCAGCTGGCTCGCTGGTTGGAGGCGCTCCAGGACTACGACATGGAGATTCGACACCGGGCGGGTCGCCTTCACGGCTTCCAGGCGTCCGTGTGCAGCAAACCAGTGCCAACACTGCCACCGGAGGGAGGAGAGGAGCCTGGCCGCGGCTCAACCGGAGCCCGCTCGTCGGCTACAGGCTGCATCACCGCTGGCAGAGAGAGAGAGAGTCGCTGTTTTCAACGCTAGCCAGCGTCGCGCCAACGAGAGGGTCAACGCTCGTCAGCAGCACGCCAGCGAGAGACTCAACGCTCGCCAGCGCCGCGCCATCAAGAGAGCCACTGCTCGCCAGCTTCACGCCAGCGAGAGAGTCAACGCTCGCCAACAGCACCCCGAGGTTGTCTCGCAGCACTGCAGAGCGGCAGCTGGGGCCACGGATGCGCAGTCGCCGGTGGACGTGATGTCGAGGGAGGAGATCCGGAAGGCGCAATCGGAAGACGCCACGCTCGGCCGAGTGTGGTCATGGATCGAAGCCGGTCAGCGACCGCCATGGACTGACGTATCAGCACTCGATCCAGAGACCAAAGCGATTTGTTCACAGTGGCCGGGAATAGTAGCACGTCAAGGACTGTTGTATAGACACTGGCGAGCTCCCGATAGGCAATCTGACATTTTCCAGTTGCTGGTTCCTGCTGGATTACGAGCCTGTGTACTGGAACATGTGCATGGGGCAGTGGGGGCGGCTCATTTCGGCATTGCAAAGACTCTTCGTCGGCTGAGAGGCCACTTCTATTGGCCGGGATGCAGGCTGGACGTTGAACTGCATGTTCACTACTGTGACGCCTTCACAGCGAAGAAGGGCCCAACGCGACGCTCGCACGCTCCGCTGCAGCAATACGCAGTCGGGGCTCCCATGGAGCGGGTAGCCGTCGATGTCATGGGCCCACTGCCAGTCACAGTGCGGGGAAATCGCTACGTGCTCGTGGCCATGGACTATTTCACTAAGTGGCCGGAGGCGTATGCGGTGCCAGATCAGAGCGCCCACACGACAGCGGACAGACTGGTCACTGAGATGTTCTGCCGGTTCGGGGCACCAGAAGAGCTCCACAGCGACCAAGGGCGGAATTTCGAGGCAGAGATGTTTGCTGAGGTTTTCCAGCGCATGGGCATCCGGAAAACGAGAACGGCACCTCTGCATCCACAAAGCGACGGGCTGGTGGAACGGTTTAATCGGACTCTAGCAGTGCAGCTGGCCATATTGGCCGACCGCCGACAAAAGGACTGGGACTTACACTTGCCCCTTGTGCTCTGGGCATATCGCACAATGGTGCAAGAGTCAACGAAATGCACACCGGCAGCTCTGATGTTCGGGCGAGAGCTACGCACGCCAGTGGACTTGGTGTTCGGTTCGCCTCCGGAAGCGGAGATTGGAGGTAAGCCAGGGCTGGAATACTACAAGCAGCTACGCGAGAGACTGAAAGGAGTACACGAGTTGGCCAGGCAGGCTATGAGTGAAGCTGGAATACGTCAAAAGCGAGCTTACGATACGCGCTGTCGCGGCCAGGAGTTCCAGCCCGGCGATAAAGTTTGGGTGTACTGCCCGGAGAGAAAGAAAGGCATTTCCCTGAAACTCACTAGCCAGTGGGTCGGACCGTGCGATGTCTTAGAGAAGCTGTCTGATGTGGTCTATCGTGTGAGACTGATTAAGCGTCGGAGAATTGTGGCTCTCCACCGTGATCGACTGGCCCCGTATCGACCCCTGGCCTCAGCTGAGGGTCGTGGAGACTTTGACACTGACTCTGTGGAACTTGGTGACAATGGAGCTGTGGCTCTAACACCGGTCACCGTGCAGCCTTCACCGGAAGTCACCGCCGCGTCCCAGCCAGGCTCATGGACTGACGTAGGGTAAGACTTGAGTCAAGGGGACATGGACTAAGTCTCGGGGGGCTGTGTAATGATCTGAGCCTAGCTGTTGATGACTGTGCTCCCATGATGCTGTTCGGTTGATGTGTTATGTTGAATGTTAATGTTAACCATGCAAGTTACCAATGTTGTGCGTCCGGACTGTCGTGTTTATGTTTATAGTTGATTACAGTGTTCATAACCTGTGTTGTAGATACAGCCTCACATAGATGTTTAGTGCTGGAGCATAAGGGCCAGGTCTGGCCCGGCATTATGCGTTCGTGTGTTTTGGTGCGTAACCAATAAAGACCTTTCTAAGACAACTTTGCAAGATTGTTACAATATTGACAAACATGGCGGAGTGTTTTACTGCCTATGGCGAAAATCTTAATGTGATTTAAAAACTTTCTTGACGAATATTGGTACTTGTATCAACAAGGATTGGGGTTTATACATCACAAGAACTTAGTCAGGGCCAATACACTATCAAATAGACCACTGTACAGTATATGTTAGTTTAAACACTCAAACTTTTCAGGTAGCCGACAGGCTAACCTTTAGCATTTCCGACATTGTATGTCATTACATAATGCAGCTAACAGCCTACATGCTGCAACACAGGTATGAAATATATTATGTTTTAGTGAGTGTCCAAAGGGGTGAAAGCCACTTTAAATCGGGTCACATTATTGACTGTTGTGTGTCCGAGAGTCAGTTTGTGGGTTTTGTAAGGGCCAGCATGAGGGACAAGACCTACAAAGTTGTGGTGAGTTAAGCAGGGAGGTTGGTAACGTTCTGTAGCCTTCACTGTATGATTCATATCAATCATTAACCTAGGAATACTTCATGCATTTAATGAACATTTTGAGTAATAATTCACGGCAAATTAATAAACTGAATATGGTGGTCCAAGAGCAGACCATGCACCAGTCCATGCATCAGCCCGACTGAGCAGTGATGACAGCATAGGATGAGTCAGGTAACATTACGAAGCACTGCCGTTAACGTTAACCGCTTTCACACACACACGATATAAAATACACGATGATAAATATAAAATTCAATATCAAACCACTATTATTGACATGATTACTCATGAAATAACTGCTATTAACTGCACATTCACTATATAAAAATCACTGTTTGGAGGAAAGGGTTCGCGTGCTGTCGCCGGTTGGAAATGGCAAAATGAATCGCGCCGATTTTGCCTATATTATTCAGTGAGGCGCGGTGGTTTATGGGATAAGTAGTTCCTTCGCTCAGAAATGAAAATATGTACACAGTCTTGTACCTTTGACTTTTTTTGGATTTTCTCTATTCTTTTTTTCACTCAAAATTATATGTTGTATGCTTATGAGTTATGCCGTAGCTGGTTAGCCTAAGACATGCTGTAAAACTCTTTAGATACGGATTTTTCCAAACGTCAATGGGACAAATGAATGGGAATCTTACATCCGGCACCTAACCGCATTTTGGCTGTGGGCGGGACTGTGCAGCTCTATTGCATCCCCTTTCTATACTTTGCATCACAAGTCCAGTCATTTTAAGCCAAAATAGGGGTCAAGGTTGAACAAATTGCAACACAAGCAAACTTAACTGATTTTGAATCCTCAATATGTCCTGAGTAAGGGAAAAAAAGCCCCGAAGAATCCCGATAGGGGAAAGTTTCGGAAAAGACCCAAATATACCCTATTCATGCTATCCAGTATTTTTCTCACGTGAATAGGGGAAAAAAATTAACCTTCACATATCATGAAAATTACTGAGTTGATTACTTACATCAAGACAAAAACAAAATGTATTATAAGTTTTTTGAAATTGTTTTTTAACATGGGCAACATTTTTGGTCCTAGTCCGCCCGTTTACGGGTATAATTGGGAAGCCTGTGATTACATAAAATCAAACAACAGTGTTACAGTATAACTTGCTTGCCATTCTGATGTGTCTTGTTGTGTCCTGTCAGGAGTTATGATTTACGTGTCTGAGTTGTGGCACTTCTCAGAGCAGCCCCCAGCGTTTCGTGTGCTGAAGCCATGGTGGGATGTCTTCACCGACATCCTGTCCTTCATCATGATTCTGATAGCAGTGTCTGGTTGCACCGTTCAGGTGGGTGTCAGAGCAGCATACTGTAAGTAGCTGCAAGTTACTACTCCATCCCAAATGAAATTTGGTATTAAAACTGAGAGCTACAAGTTATGTTGTGTGCTTGTGTTTACATGGTAGTCTACTGCGAGTACCTAGTGCGAACTTTTGGTTCCTTCAGCATTCATGAAGTAGGCTATCTATTCTAGTTTATCTATCTTTCTAATTTCTACAACATATGCTAGTCCCCTGTGATAACTGCAGACATTTTTGTCAAGTTGTAGCCTACGTTCATTTCCTGCACACTTTAGCCATTTTGGCTAAATATTTAAGGACATGTCTGATGTTTCTTCTTGTCTGTAGGTGATGGATGACAGAATGTACTGTCTTCCTCAGAGAAGTCCGACATGTCCGCTGACCATGAATCACGACACAGCTGAATGCTGCAACTCCTCCTCAATCTCGCCCACGGCATCAGATCTGGAGAGCAAGGGTGTGGACAACAACCTGGACCTGATGCAGTATAAGTTCATTCACAAGATCTGCTACCAGACGAGCCTCCACTGGTTCCCCAAGGTCTTTCCCTACATAGTGCTTATGCAGACCATCGTCTTCATCGTGTGCAGCAACTTCTGGTTCAAGTTCCCCGAGTCCAGCTCCAAAATCGAACACTTTGTCTCCATCTTGGGGAAGTGCTTTGAGTCGCCCTGGACTACCCGGGCCTTGTCTGAGGTGTCAGGAGAGCATCTGGAGGACAAGGAGGCTTCCCCCGGGGACATCAACCTGGTCAATAGCCAGTCTGTGTCTTCCACACAAAGCAAGATTGTGATGGACAAACCGGCGGCAGGCAGCGTCTTGGACAAGAAGGAGTGTGAGCAAGCAAAGGCCCTTTTCGAGCGGATCAAGAAGTTCCGGCTGCACGTGGAGGAAAGCAACCTGCTCTCCAAGACATACATTCGCCAGACTATCATGAAGGTGTTCATGTTCATCTTCATCATTGTTTCAAACGGTGCCCTCGTCCCCAAGATAAGCATCATCATCACCTGTAACGTGGATATTCAGGACATGACTGGGTACAAGTTCTTTTGCTGCATTCACAACATGGCTGGCGTGTTCATCAAATTGTCTTACTTCTATCTCTTCATTGTGGTCATATGTGGCGCCATATGCCTTTACACTACCTACTGGCTCTTCCACCGCTCTCTGAAAGAGTACTCTTTTGATTATGTGCGCAAGGAGACTGGGGTCAACGACATCCCGGACGTGAGGAACGACTTTGCCTTTCTGCTGCACATGATGGACCAGTACGACCAGCTCTACTCCAAGCGCTTCGCCATATTCCTGTCCGAGGTGACGGAGAACAAGCTGCGGCAGCTCAACCTGAACCACGTGTGGTCGGTTGAAAAGCTTCGCCGGCGGCTGCAGACCAATGCCAGTGGCCGCCTGGAGCTCCAGCTGATCATGCTCCCGGGCCTGCCGGACGCCCTCTTTGAGCTGGCTGAGCTGCAGGCCATCAAGATGGAGCTCATCAACAACGTCACCATCCCGGCCGCCATTGAGCAGTTGGAGGAACTTAAGGAGCTGTCCCTGTACCAGTGCTCGCTGAGGGTGGACACGGCTGCCCTGCCTTTCCTGAAAGCCAACCTGAAGGTGTTACGGGTGTGGTTTGTAGGCGCCCACGAGCTTCCCTATTGGTTGTACGTGCTGAGGAACCTGGAAGAGCTCCACCTGATTGGCTCACTGCGTCCCAGCGCCTCTAGAATCATTACGCTGGAGTCGCTGCAGGAGCTGAGGTGCCTGAAGACTCTGTTGCTCAAGAGCAATGTCACCAAGATCCCTCAGGCCATAGTGGACGTGTCCAGCCACCTCCAGAGGCTGTACGTCCACAACGACGGCACCAAGCTGGTCACGCTGAACAGTCTGAAGAAGATGGTGAGTCTGAGTGAGCTGGAGCTCGTGCACTGTGACCTCGAGTGCATCCCGTACGCCATCTTCAGCCTGGTCAACCTGCAGTCGCTGGACCTGAGGGAGAACAAGCTGGCTTCCATCGAGGGGATCGTCAGCTTCCAACACCTGCCCAAGTTCACCTGCCTGAAGCTGTGGCACAACAGCATCGCACAGATCCCCGAGCACATCAAGAAACTGGTCAACTTGGAGAGGCTCTTCTTCAGCTTTAACAAGATCGAGGTCCTGCCTGTTAACTTGTTCTGTTGCAGCAAGCTGTTGTACTTGGACCTGTCCCACAACGACATCAGCTTCATCCCTCCTGAGATTAGGTTTCTGCAGAACCTTCAGTACCTCTCGGTCACATCTAACAAGATAACCACCGTCCCCGATGAGCTTTTCTTATGCAGGAAGCTGAACACGCTCAAGCTGGGCAACAACGCCCTGTCTGTGCTCTCATCAAAGATTTCCGACCTGGATATGTTGACTTGTCTAGAGCTGAAAGGAAACCACTTGGTAGCCCTGCCTAGTGAGTTGGGCAGCTGTCCGCTTCTAAAGCGCTGTGGTCTGCTAGTGGAGTATGCACTTTTTGAGACACTGCCCTTAGATGTGAGGGAAAAAATGACTTCAGAGTGAATGGGCATTTTTGACACTTCAGTGCATTCCAATCCTGTGCTGTCCAGGGCATGTTTAGACGTCATAGAGTTCATATGTTATGGTGGCTATAGCAGCACTAATGGAGAAGTAAACCTATATGCTTATGCTTGCCCTGGCAGGAGATACCCTCAGAATATATGTTATGGTGCAAACTATGTGAATGGCAGCTTCAGTAAGCATGTGTTTTATGTGATTTATTATTACTGGAAATGACCAAGTTGGTGACGGCTACATATGTTATACTGATTATTTTAGCTTACAATTTGGCAATACAATTTATGTCTTTTGTCCTTGTAATCACAAGCATACCTGGGTCATTCCGTGCCATATAACGGAAGACCGGGTTGTTATATTTTCGTCCCCATATTTATGAAGTAAGATGTTGGATATTACAGATTATTCTGAACCACAGGTGGGTCATTCCGTGCCTCCCGCCTGACCATTTTGGATTTGCTTTATACTTATAGGTCAATAATGTTATTATACCCAGCAACAACTGTGCAAAAGTTTAAGCATGTACCTATTTCATTGTCTGAGACATGGAAGCTTAAAAAACAGGCTCACAAAATGTTGTTTTTTAAAAGACTAAGTTCCTTCGGTCATTACTTTTGAACGATTCAAGCTAGATTCTTGACATTTTCAGGGAGTATTCTACACTGTTAATTGTCTTCAACTTCTAAAATAATTGCCCTACAGTTGAATATTTGTCAAGCTATGACCTGCTGAATATTGCATTTATGAAAAATGTAAGTGTGTTTTGATCCCAATATCTTTACAATGAATCCCATCAGAAGTTTTGAATTTATTTATATAATACTACTGTTTTAGTACTTCCTTACCAACTAGGTGCATGTCCAAAAGAAATGAAAATATCTCATTTATAGAGCATCAAACATGAAAAAAAAAACTTCATACCTAATTTTCAAGTGCATATTCCCCATATATGACAAAGTCTATCACAAAAACAATCATACTGTAGCACCGGAAATACATTAATATCTTTTCATTAGTAGGCCTACATGCTCAAAATATTGTGTTGGTACCTTGACTCAAACTATATCAATTAAGGTATCAAACATGGTTTTCAGTGCTGAGGGTGATTGATTTTTTTCCTGGCTTCCTATGGACATTTGACTTATACCATGTGCTGATTTTCGCTCCTTGTCTCTCTGTCTCCACCGCTCACCTGAATCTGCTTATTAGCATAATCATTGTCTCACCTGTTCACCTGTTATTTAGCCACTTTCTGGTTTGGCAATTTCTTCACTTGTACGTTGTGAATTCAAAGCCAATGTGTATACGGTTTACAGTTAAATATTGTTTTAGGATTAGACAGGGCAAGGCAAAAGCATTTCCTTCATCACTGGAACTATTTAAAATACATTCCAGAGGCTTTTTCAGAGGTGTTAGGGGGCTGAAAGGTCAAATGTCAAGAAAATGTTGTTAGAGTTGTGCAGCTGTCAACTGATATTCTGAGAGATTACCATTGTATGCTATACTTCTTCATGGGCAATGAGATAAACAAGCCACTGTACACAAGCTCTTCACATCTTATTATTTAATTTAGATTAAGAATATCTAAATGATTTTCCATATTGTAGCCTATTTTCTCGCAATGATAGCGAAAGTGAAACATGTCTAACAACATAAATAATACATTCATGTAGTAATGTCAGAAATTAACCTGTTTATAGGCCTCTTAGAAATGGTTGTTGCATCTTGCATGTTACATTTACAGTTTTTCTCAGTCGCTTTAATGCTTTTTTCAGATCAGAATGAAAATTCTATTAGTTCAACCTCCACAACATTTAGTCATTTGTGCACATCATAGTAGCAAATTCTCCTTCCTCTGAACAATTTGCAAATGCTATTGGACATGTATCAGTTGCTTTTATACAATTCTCTGCTATTTTTTAACATTACCATTTGCTTATGTCATGTCAGTCAAAATGAACTATACTTATGGATACTGAATAGTCGTTCCCTATAGAACTAATAGTCTTCATTTCATTGCTTGAGTCATTACATACAAAATTGTTGAACTAGTTATCAAATTCTGTCACAATGCTGTAGAATTGCAAAAAGCATACAGTAAAAATGTACGTATTCAGTGTCTTGTACTCACTCCCCTAACTACAGCAATGTGTAACTTTACTGTAGTTTTCAAATGGCTGTACAAGTACTGTATAGTGCTGTCTTGAGCATGTTCAGGTAGTGTCACCGAGTTCTGACTTTTTTTTGCATTGGAAAACACTGAGAGAACTGTCATAATGAAAACATGACAAAGCCATTTGACTATCTTGTTCATAAACAATGGTGTCAAGACTTCTCATTTTGATGACACTGACAGTTTCATTGACATGAATATGTGCTTTTGTGGAATGGACTATCCATTTTGAGCAAGTGACGTGCTTTTGCAGGTCATCCACTAGGTTTTGCAGTTTGCGCTAATTGTTTTGAGAAATGCACTGCTGTACAAATGTTAATAGTGATGTGAGAATAGCACCAAAGCGACTGAGAAAAACTGTAAATGTGCACTCAGTCATGCATCCATGCAGGCAAAACGTAGGACTCAAATGTGGCGACAGCACACAAGTTGGAAAAAGCTTTTACGATGCACTGGCGGTGATAGCCTACAGTTAAATCTGCAGTTGTCAAGTCTGACAGATTGAGGGGACGTAGCCAAAATGTTGAATGTTTATAACTCTCATGCCCCTCCCCCACTACCACCGATCACCCACTCATCGAGTTTGTGCTCGTCAGTGCGCACCAGACTGCACCAGACTGTGATTGACAGTCAGATCTCACACAGCCCTGTGGGGTATACTACGAAGCACGTTAGACATATCTAGGCTATGTAGACATATTGAGGCTTCACAAAGCGTTATATGGTAGGGGTATACGTTAAGTGATACTTGTGATATATTTGTCAAACTAGGCTTCCATCTCAGTGCGCGATCTCGGTGTTGGGATGACGTTGGCCAATCGTGAAACGTGGAGACGCACAAGACCGCCTCTATTTAAAAACAATTACTTCCGCATTCATGAGTGATAGCTTAATCTACACTGTGGTCATTTTTTGTGTCTAACCTATAACATCAAATAAATCCATTGTCATCAGTTGTTGTATGGTATGCATGTCCATAGTGGGATATTTGCACGCACAGCACTATTAAAGCGCATTCGAAATTGAAAATGTTAGTCGTAAGTAAGATATATGACAGAATCCTACACGTGAGACTTCGTTTTTAAGACAATTGATTGGTCAGTGGGCGGTAGATTACACGATTTGAGCTATAACTTAGCACATAACCTCCTCCCGACCAGGTTTGGTTGACAGCATAAGATACCATGGTGATATAGCGACACTAAAACAGATCCACTTTCATGTCACAGCATAGCCTGGCTTTGAGCGCAACATACCTCGCTAACCCACGAATCGAGATTCGTAGTATACCCCAATGGTTGGACCAGAAGAACCGGGAGCTGTGGATTTTTGCAAAACAAATAACACGCTCTAGGTGGAGGTAGAAGTGTGGTTTTTTTTTTAAAAACCGGCTGATTTATGTTGTTCTGTCGGAGCATAGTGTCGGTTTCAGTGAATATGATCAAAAAAACTGCGGCTTTAATGTGAATCGCGGACAATAACCAAAGAAAGGAATTTGTACCTCCATTCACCAAATAATGGCTGTAGTAGTGTTTCTACATGTTGGTACAAACCACAATTTCTGTCAGAAACCAGCCTAATGCATGGGGTAACATGAGGTGAGTCAGACAGAAGAGGTGCCTGTCTTAGTCTATTCCTGAATCCTGTCCCTTTCAAACTACGTTAAAATTGTGTGATTAGCCGCCAGCATAATAAAATCAAAATCTAAAATCTCATTAGGCTATAGGTCCAAACCTAGGAGCCTAAGCCTTAGTTTAAAAAATCCTCTGGTGTAAGTAATAGTCAAAAAGCCATTGCATTCTGTGTAATATAGAGGTTAACAAGATATTCTATTGTAATGTATTTTAAAAATTACATTTTGTAGACAAATGGAGTCATACCAAAGGTCCAGGGATGGAATACTGAATGGGCCTACTGGGCCCAAGAGCTCAGGGTGCCCTGAAGCCCAAGCTTCTGCGTGAAGTTGCTTCTTCTCAACCCTTCTCTTCTCTTTCCACAAAACTCACCAGAAGTCATCCTTTAAAGGTTCATTTTTTGAAAAATCTTCCGGTGAGCATACCCCCGGACCCCCCATCTTAACTGGGGGAGGGGCTTTTTGCATCTATGCCTAGGGGCTCGTAATCCAGGAAATGCATGGCAGGAAATGTATTGAAAATCTGTTTGGGGGTCACCCAGACCCCACCACAGATTTGGTCACCCCCAATGTTGACATCATGACTAAGGCATTGGGTCACCATGATGGACAAGACTAGCATGTGAAGCTAAATTATGTTTCAATGCACTTTGAGTTCAAGTAGTATATATATGGCAATGTATATGTGTATAGCAAATCCACATTTATAAAAGAATTTCAAAATGACAAGCCACTAAGTATGAAAGCTGTCCAACTTGAAACAACCACAACTAGATGTTAAAAAGAAAATAGTCTACTGTTGTCTGTACTCTGCACAATGGCGATAAAGTTGAATAATATCTTTTCTGTGTTGGTGTATGATGTCAGTGAAGTTTCCACACAATTTGACACTATTTTTTTCCCCTGAAAGTTAAACTGGTGCCTGTGTTGCACTCCATGTTTATATATAAGTATTTTAAGTATATAAACTCTTTTGATCCTGTGAGGGAAATTTGGTCTCTGCATTTATCCCAATCCGTGATTTAGTGAAACACTCAGCACACAGTGAACACACAGTGAGGTGAAGCACACACTAATCCCGGCGCAGTGAGCTGCCTGCAACAACAGCGGCACTTGGGGAGCAGTGATGGGTTAGGTGCCTGGCTCAAGGGCACTTCAGCCATGCCTACTGGTCGGGGTTCGAACCGGCAACCCTCTGGTAACAAGTCCGAAGCGTTAACCAGTGGGCCACAGCTGCCCTCAAAGCACCTACTTTGATATGTTGATATCATATCTTAATAACTTTTTCTGAGGCTTCAACATGTGTACTAAAATATAAAATTGCTCTTGACACTAACTAATATTCTCACATGTGTTGAACAAGTAAACACATTATGGTGTGCCCTGTCTGGCCTTATATCTAAATCTGGATGGAGAAAATGGGTCACATGTCAGAAAGTGTCTCTTAATGAACATAACAAGAAACGGGTGAGGTGACAAGGCTAATGAACAGAAACAGGTGAGGGGTGGGGACAGAGACACTGTTAACTGAAACACATGGCTATATAAACAAAACATCACATGGTATAAGTAAACAAATGTCCACAGCAACCTTGGAAAAAGACAATCACCCATATAATATAGTTTTAGTAAAGCTACCAACTCAACATTTTCTGCATGTGCTAAATGAAACACATTATTTATCATATGATTGTTTGTAAGGTAGACATTGTCATACATGGGAAATATACACTTAAAACATAAATGTGAAATTATTTTTTAGCATTTTTAATGTGTCATAAATCATACATTTTGATTTCTTCCGGACATATTTCTACCTGTTAATAATGCACTAATATGCGATTTATATATAAAAATGTAAAAGATCTGATGTGGTTCGGCTTTAGGATATAGTCATCAAAAGTTGCTATTTTAACACCATAGCAAGCCATAATCGTGAATAATCATCTCTGGGCCTAATAACGTTGAATTCGAAAACATCTACAGTCATGCAATATTCCCTGAAAATGTCAAGCATCTAGCATGAATTGTTCAAACATAATGACCCACCTGTGGTTCAGAATAATCTGTAATATCCAATATCTTACTTCATAAATATCTTCAGGAGCATCTTCCATCAAGTAGTGAAGCATTGCAGCCAGTTCCTCCCAGCCTAGTCACAGCTGATGGGTTCTTCATAAGACCAACAAGGCTGCAATGCTTCACTACTTGATGGAAGATGGAGAGATTGCATTGTGGCGTGTCCCAACAGTACATCATACAGTAGGTGTTCCTGCAACAAGGAAGCTGAGTGACTTCAAACTCTTCCTTGCAACAAGACACAATTCTGTAAACTGCTACTTGAGGTGTAGGTCAGCAAAGCATCTGCATCATGGCTGGAAAAATGTGGAACAGCAGTGGTAGTCGTTGAAGGGAAAATCATATCAGTTGGAGTCATCGGGTGGCAATGTGAGTATTTTAACAGTCTTTCTCACTATTCTTCTTTATTAGAAACTTTTGGGAAATATTTAGCCAAGCCCAGTTATACATGAGAAACTGGTCAAATGTTGTGTTACTATATACTATCACACCTTACTCAATAACTTGTTTCAGGTGACCACATGTGAGATACCTCAGGTGGAGTCAACCCAGGAACAGATTGACACCCAGCTTGTTCTGCACCTGCTGTATGCCGCTCAACTGGGGCACAAGGTGGCTGTGGTGAGGACTCCAGACACAGACATTTTCTTCATCCTCCTACACCACGCCTAATCCGTCCCGCTGACCATCTACGTCGACATTGGGACCAGAAAGCACAGCCGGATCCTAAATATCAGCGAACTGGCAGAATGTTAGGGGGCAGACTACTGCACAACAATACTCGGCCTGTACGTCTTCACAGGGGAAGACGTTACAAGTGCCTTAAGAGGGAAAGGGAAGGTTGGGCCTCGGAAAAAGCTACAGAGTAATCCAAAGTACCATGCAGCCTTCAAGTGAATATTTTTAGTCAGATATTCTGTAGCATGTAATGACAATTAATGCTGAACATAGGTATTGATACATTGTGATTTTGTAATACTGTGGTGAACTGAGGGGGCAATGCCTGGAGATAATGAGGGAGCGTTTGATGCCTAATTGCCCTAATTGGACTCACCTGGGTAGGAGACAATATGAGCATGCAGAGGAGCAACGTGCGGGAGAGAGAGTCCGAGGTTGATCTGGAGCGTCCAGGCGAAACGCTGGGGGAGCGTTGGTCAAAACCGGGTACGAATTGTGCTGGTCGCGGTCAGTAGAATCGCCGCCAGTGAAGATAGCTGTAGGGGGGGAGGAAACCTTAGTATAGGCCTTTGTTAAAACCTAGACCAACGCCGCGACTGGCGGGCGAGTTGGACTACTGGACTCGTGAGCCCCTGCACGAACTCCTCAGAACTTTCATACTGGAATTACAGACTAGAACTTTCACACTGGAACTACATACTGGAACTTACACACGGGAATTTACATACTGGAACCTCGCTGGCCACCTGAAAGTTCGATTCGCTGTCCCTTGCCATCAGGCCCCCAGGGGAGGGTCTCAGGGAGCAGGGAAGTCTCCCTTTTAATAACTCTCATTTGACTAATATGTATCTGTGTCTGTTTTTATAATTGAAAGTCGGGTAGCTTTTGTGCAACATAATTTATTAGTGACAGGGTTGCGGGCAACCTTTTATTGAGAACACTGGAAAGGTGTGCTGTGATACCCGAATGGAGATGTTTTCCTCTTTGTGGTGTTTATGAATTGCTGTGTTTTATTGGATTGCTGTTTTGCACGGATTGGGAGTGAGGATCCCCCAAATCATGTCAGTTGATTAATTATAATGTCCGGAGCTGCCTGGCTGTGCTTGTGGAAATAAATAAAGCTACTTTTGTACCGTCCGTGGTGGTGTGGGGTCTACACATTCTCTGAGTTGTCTACCTGGGGGAAGGGACAAAGGGGGTCGCTAGAGGGGGACCTTTTCCTACCCAGCAGATTTATTACAATACTATAATTATTTATGTCCTCAGAAAACTTGGTGATCAGTGGTCTGTGGAGCCAGATGTGGTGGAAGACATCGAGGCATTTAGATTGTGTAATGTATGGCCAGGCCTGTGAAATCTGTGAACAACGTGCGCAGCATCATGCTGAAAAAAATGATTGGAGAGGATGAGATGCTTACCACCAGATCCAAGGTGGATCTGTCCCCAGCTCCCGCACTGCAGAGACAACCTGGTCCCACACATCAACCGTGTCAACCACCGTCTGGCCATCTACAAGAGAGCAGCCACACCAACATTCTGGTGTCCCAAGCCCCCTGATCCTGGTCAAGGCTGGGAAAAGACTGAAGAGGGTACCCTGGAACCAGTGTGATCTTGTGGACCTATCCTCCCCACTTCACTCACTGACTTTCTGGAGGAAACAGTCGAGGAGATGGATGGAGATGAGATAGATAGATACTTTATTGATCCCCAAGGGGAAATTCAGGGGGTCTCAGTAGCATACAGACATCACACACAACATGCACTTACAGCAGAAATGGTAAATATAAGTATAAACATATAACCAAACTCCACTGTACAATAGAGACAGTAGGAGATAAGAAAAACTAACAAAACGAAATACTAAATATACTATATAAATGAAATGTAAAAAATCCAGTGTGCTTGAGGGTGATCAAGCATGAGACGCTTGTAGTGACAGGGCCTGTAGTTCTGTGTGCATGGTGAGGTGCTCAAGAGAGTGAGTGTCATGGTGAAGGTGCAAAAGTAGTCCAACAGTAGTCCTGTAGTTCTGTGTGTATGGTGAAGAAGACAAGGAGCAAGAGACTGATTATGAAGACCTGTCGTATTATGTATAGACATCATTGCCCTTGACCTTTTGACCTTTAATTAGAATCACTCTTTTCTATTTCAGTTTATTATAATGGGGATTTGTTATACCCTATATACACACATATTTGACTATATGAGTGGTTTTCTGTTTAGTTTCAATAAATATAATACCAATATAACGGTTTGAATAGTAACTCCTTACTATCGGAGATGTTCATTTGGACCAACATGTGACAATATTTCAAGTAGGGATCATCAACATTTGCTTATTAGACATCTTAAAGACTGTAAAAATACAAAAGTTAGAAAACATATATCAATAGGGTCCATAGGGGAGGAGTTCCAGTGATCCAATGTCACCGATTTTGTTACATTTTTTTGGTGTTTAGATGATGTATGGTGGTATTAAAACTCAAATAATCATGACAATCCTCATATCTATCAATTCCCCATGGAAAGACAAAGAGAAATTGGGGTGGATTGTGTCTGTAGGATGTATTGTTCAGATTCTATGTAGATTTAAAGTTTTCATTTTTTACAGCCGGAAATCAAGCATGGACACAAAAGATGATACAAAAAAACACATATGGGTCAATAATTTGCGTGGGGAACATCAAAATTCCTTTTCTAGACACCTTAAGGATTACAAAAAACTAGGTTAAAAAAATATACCTTTCGGGTGCAGGTGACCCCCTCCTACCAGACTACAAGGGCACTTCAGCCGTTCCTACTGGTCGGGGTTCGAACCAGCAACCCTCCGGCTGAAGCCCTAACCAGTAGGCCACGGCTGTCCCCCTTTTTCCTGTGACGACGTTGGTTAGCTTTGCTGCAAACTGCTTTTCACTCTTTTTAGAGAACGTTTACAATGTCAGTGTCAAAACATCATGTTACATTGCAGCAGATCTAACTTGAACGTTATGCTACTCCATTTTATTGGGAATGCGTCTGAGCGCTCATGAGAGGGAGAGAGAGCGGCAGGTTCTAGCTGGCTTGTCATTGTTGATAATTTATATCTCCTTCTTATAAGAAACTTTAAAAAGTAAATTATGAAAGCAATAGTAGTTTCCACTACTGACCATTTATAAACTGTGGAGGCACAGCACTAGCCATAGGCACAGCACTAGCTGTAGGCACAGCACTAGCCATAGCTAAACTGGCAGAAGATTGAGAACTAAACGTGATATTTTGTCATTGTAATCATTTAAATGCTAGGCTATGAAAAAAAAAATATATATATTTTTTTTTTTTTTTTTTTTTTTGGGGGGGTTGTGCCCATTTTCAAAACCCAATGTGGCCCTGAGGCAAAAAGTTTGCCCACCCCTGCTCTAGCACCTGTGTTTGTCTCCTTAGGAACACGTTCCTCATGCTCTTGCACCTGTGTTTGTCTCCTTAGGAACACGTTCCTCATGCTCTAGCACCTGTGTTTGTCTCCTTAGGAACACGTTCCTCATGCTCTAGCACCTGTGTTTGTCTCCTTATAGGAACACGTTCCTCATGCTCTAGCACCTGTGTTTAATGTGATGTGAGTTAAATGATGATACTGTTCCATACTATTTCCATGGAAATTTAAGCTACTCATTGACTTACATGTTACTAAACTTTTAGCCCTTTTAAAATATTTTAAAGGTAAACATCTACGAAGCCAATTTGATGGTAAACTAACTTGTAATAGGGGAATCGTTCACCTAACATAGCCATAGAGCTTGAAACATTACCTTGTCATTAGATATAGCTCTTTGGAGATCCTTTGCCTCACAACAAAAGCAGTTTCATTGTGTACAGGGGGAACAAGCTATGAGAACTATCATTTACAACGTCAAAGAAAAATATAAATATATCATGACTCTATAGGGGGAGTTCTAGAGTCGGCAAAAAACATGAAACTGCATAGTATACCTTTAAAAAGGGACATCCATACAACAGAGAAAAGAACGATTGGATGAAAACCTTAAAAAACCTTAAAAAAAAGTCAGTTTGTCTTATGTTGGTGTTTTCTCTCAGTACTCAGAGTCTAACTGATTCATCTCCTCATGCTGATCAGTTCTGGTCCACACAGAGACACGACAAGCTCTAACTGGGCTGCTCTACTCTCACTGAGACCTTCACTGGTAGGATCTTCAGAGCAGACACACTATCAGCATTAAAGTATGGAAACACTCTCTCAGTGAAAGTGTGTGTATGAGTATGTATGTGTGTGTTATTATCAGGGTCAGAGAATGACAGCTCTCCTTTGTCCCAGTCCAGCTGCACTCTGATCCTCTGGAGTTTCTGCTTTACTGGGAGGAGAGTGGTGGGCTGTGATGGAGAATGGGCTGCATATTTACTATCATTATAATACACAATCCAGCGTCCACTCATAGAGGTTGAGTCTCCCTTCCTCTGGGCCGACCCTGTCATCACACCCAAATACCACCGTGTGTTCTCCCCAACCTCCACATCCCAGCTGTGAGTCCCTGAGTTAAAGCCCTCAGAGCCCAGGACACTGGCAACCCAATCAAATCTCTCTGTGTTATCAGGAAGTTGCTGCCACTCATCACCAAATGTCATGCTGCTTAGATCCTCAGACAGGATGAGACGTAGATGTGCAGTGTTGGGGTCCAGAGTGACAGGAGCTGCAGAGAGAACAAACACATATGGTCTGGGTGGAAAATATGAAAAATAACGTGCAGTTGAATTACAGTTATGAAAATGTTCATGATTGCAATGGGGTTACATCTGAATATTTTCTGTAAAAAAGCTATAGGCTATATGCTGAATGTTATATTTGTTGTTTTGCATGTTTTCATGAATGCTTTCCTTTGCAGCCACAGTAATTTAGTAAAGTTTAATGCTATTCTCATGCTTTTGATTGGTTTTCCTGTTTGAATTTGCAGCGCCACCCATATGTTAAATGCCAAAGTTTGATTTAAAAGCAGTCTACGGAAAGATTTGTGCTATGATTTTAAAAACAGACTCTTAGCAGTATTTTTTTATGATTTTAAATCTAGAGTATATAGTGACCTCAGAATGATCTCATAGTCTCCTTTGTGGTGTCTCTTTAATTAAGCTTTTCTCTTTAATTGTGCTTTTCTTTGAAAGTTGAGCAACACAATGCACTTAAGTAATTCCTTTCGAAGAAGGATGTATTTGCCGTTTTGCCGACCGGATACGGATATGGTCGTAGCGCTGGCCTATTGCATGCCTAGGCAGTTTGAAAGACAATTCTCTGCCCGCCCCTTGGATTAAGCGAGGTAAATGGTTAGATTCCAGACTATACATTTCAATGATATAGGATGGCCCGCCAGGCTATTTGCCCGTCACAGCCAAACGAAATTGGCGGCGAAGCTCCGAAACAGGAAGTTGTCCATATCTCAGGAACACTGTCACATATCGATACCATATCAATTTTGTATATGAACTCGGGACTCTAATGTGAGGGTGCATAAGCTAAAACATTCCAAAAGTTTCCAGCATTTGGCAAACCACCCACAGGTATTTAGTAACTATCACCTTTCACCTTTGCAGTTGTACTATCACAATAGGCGTGTTCGACTTGAGGCAGATCTGTGCAGATCTGACTTGATGTGATGCATGCTGGGTTGAACACTTCTGTCAGCTGGGGAGGGACTTACCACCGTGACACCATGTCACATGACCTTAAAATATCGCGGGAGTCTTAGCCTGCAGACAGATCTTGCAGTTGCCTTCCACGAGCTGCACGAGCTGAAACACGCCCTCATGACGTCAGTTCAAAGACGTGATGGGGCCATTTGGGAGGAATCTCCTCATGACGATTTTGACGGGAGTGTCATGCTGCTTCCTTATGTTGGAATATGCGAAAATAAACAGAAATCGAAGGGATACCTTACCTTATACGTGATTTCTGCAACAATGATAGGCTAGCCTACTGAAAACGTTTGGATATTCTGTTATTTTCTGCTGTTGGCTAAATAGATAGACACACATATAGGGGAAACACTTGATATTGAATTTATGTGCTACAATGCAGGCCTGTTAACTGTATGAAAACAGTGGTTTATTTAAACTACATCATAAGAATTTATTTCGTCAGTCATCATGCTCATTTTAATGAGTAAGAATGAAAGTTCTGCTGTATTTATTGCAAACAAAATTCAGCGATATCTCCCGCGGGTCACGTCAGGCAGACTGTAGCCTGTCTGGCCGGGATGAGCTGCCCTCTGTTGTAGCTCCTCCCGGCTAGCCTCTTAAGATCACGTTTACGTAGAAAGCCAGACCAAGTCAGACTCAGTCGATCTCAAACAAGTCTTCCAAGTATGCACAAATGGAGTTGACGAAAGAATAAGCAGGAAATGTCACGTTAATGTTAAATACATCTGAATGCTAGGTGGCAACGTTGTATTACATTTCACCAGAGCCCGTTTACGGAGAGCCGGATCACTCCCTATTAACTCCATTGTACCTGCAATCTGCTGCAGTTGCGCTAGGGGCGATCACGAATAAGTGCAAAAACAATGGGGGCCTATGGAGCTAGACGGCTAAATGTGTCTCTTTCACCTGGTTGTCGTTGAAAAATCGAAGATTGGATTGTGGTTTCTGCAAGATCAATATGGATTATAGGTCAAAAGTTGAATGAACGAGTACTTACGTCCTTTTGATTTCTTACAGGTTGGGTCGTTGTTGCCCACAACACACTAGCTTTCTGCTAATCAATGACGTCATTGACGCATTTGAAAGGCTTTTTAGAACAAATAAGTGACTCAAAAAATATAATACTCAGCGGTGTGTATTTTCTCTGCCCCCTCTTTTGCATGCAACATTCAAATTTCTGGGCAAAAAATTATATCCCGAGAAAAGTGGATTTGAGGGGTACAGCTCCATAGACCTCCATTCATTCTGCACTTATTCGTGAGCGCCCTCATGTGGAACCAGAACAGGAACTGCAACCAGTTCAGAAACCGGAAGTTTCCCGAGAGTGGCGGTTCTCCCCTTATTAGACATTCTCTGATTTCAATACGGTGGAATTAGTGTGAGCTTCACAAGTAAGGAAGGTGCAAATATTATGTAATTTATCATGGGAAATTATTGGAAATGTTATTTCTTGTTTATTCTAATTGCAAACCACACACATCCATTCATAATCACACGTACACTTAATACCTGGAAGAATCTCATTTCGTTTATTTGATGTAGCAACACTGGGAACAGCCTTCAGAGCAAAGATTCTAGAGCAGAGCTTCAGAGAGACACGTTTTAAGTTGGCCAAGTACCTAAAATATCGGTTTCCATGTGTATGTGCTGGATGGTGTGCGTCCTTTATGAAAGTAAGTGTTTTATAGAGTTACAGATATAATGAGTCAAAATTTACAAAAGATTCACTGAACAAAAATGCTGATGTGGTACATGAAAATGTAGCTAAAAATGTGGAGAATGCAAAGCAATCAAGCATTTTGGACGATATATCGGCACAAGCTGGCAGAATAGGCAACAGGCCGATGTGCGTTTTATTTGGAGACTGTTTTGCGAGACAGAGACTGAGTTTGCTGCTGATATTCTGGGGATAGGTTACAACATAGCCAATGTAGGACTTTAGCCTTTTAATATATTTGCTGCATTGGATCAGTCTTTCTAGAAAAGGCAAGAGCTTTCTAGCCTCACGTCAGCAGCGCCGCATCACCCATATACATTATTTAACCAGCGGATGGCGGGCGGGTGCGGTTTTGAAAATTGGTCAAAAAACTTTTCAGACGCAGAACTTTCCCCAACACTGAAAGGCACTGTTAGGTTCAGCATAGCGTATGCCACTGTCTGCTCACGTTGCTGACCGGACCAGGGCAAGCACACTTTCGCAATTCCCGCCGGAAATGCAGTCTAGTTTTAAATTATGCTCTTAATTCATGTGACTGAGTTAGTCAGTGTTGAGTACTGTTTTAAGGTTGACATGACATTTTAACATTTGAAAATGGTTAAGATTTGAAAACATTCATTAGAAATTTGGAAAAGTAATTTAAATAGTTACACTACTAGTACATTTAACTAGGGTAGGCTAACTTGTAAACATAATCTATGTATATGTATGTATAACATGTATAACAATTGTGTCAGTGGTGGATATTACTCTTTGAAGGGGAAGCTGTAATATAATTATTCAATTGTTATTATTATCTTTAGGGTATAATATTATTTGAGAGCTACAGTTACCCCACAACCCAGTTTAGACCAAACAACATTATTATGGAGGTTTGAGACATTGCAGTTGGCTTGGCTACACCGCACCGAGATAACCATACTATTGATCTAGTCTTGTCATACGGCATAAGCATAGAGCAGTTAACAATCTTGCCACAACACCCGACCTTAACTGACCACCATCTAATTACTTTTACAATGACATTACATGCAACATGCAGTACCTAATTTAGCTGAATACTACAGCCGCAGCTTATCTGAAAAAACTAATGCAGACTTTCTAGAAAAAATTTCGCTTGCGCTTGCCCCATCCCGGACTCATGTGGTAGGCCTATCAGAAGGCCCTTTCCTTAATCCAGCCGAGGTCGACTTGTTAACTGATAATGTGATGAACTCATTACGCTCAACCCTTGATTCAGTAGCACCACTCAAAAAGAGAATAAGAAAACAAGTAAGGCGTGCTCCATGGTATACCACAAAGACAAAAACACTCAAACAAACAGCGTGTAAACTTGAACAAAAATGGCGTACCACTAAATTGGAAGTTTTTCGCCAAGCATGGAAAGATGCCTTATCACCTACAAAAAAGCACTCAACGAAGTTAAGTCAACCTACTATTCCTCGCTGATCGAAGAAAACAAAAACAATACAAAATTTCTCTTTACCACAATCTCCCGCTTGACGAAGAGCCACACCGAAGTAACCAAATCTATCCCTATATGCCTAAACAGTAATGACTTCATGAACTTTTTCAATGACAAAATTGAAACAATTAGAGGTAAGATTAATAACCAATCAGTCACCAAATATTCATCCTCCATTGCTGAACGGTAGCGAAAATATAATTGAATCACAGATGAGACGAACAATGTTGAATTCATTTACACCTATCGACATATTAGACCTCACTTCCACAATCTCTTCATCAAAATCTACAACTAGTTTACTAGATCCTATTCCTACCCATCTCCTGAAGACTGCTCTCCCTTTCTTGGATAATGCTTTGCTCCAGATTATAAATAACTCACTGCTATCAGGCCATGTACCACAGTCGTTTAAGTTACCTGTTATTAAGCCATCCCTCAAAAAGCCTACCCTTGACCCTAACAACCTGGCCAACTATAGGCCTATATCTAATCTCCCTTTTTTGTCAAAAATACTAGAAAAAATAGTGTCGAAACAAATTGGTTTCTTGCATATGAATAAAATCCAATAATTATATCAGTCTGGTTTCAGAGCTCACCACAGTATTGAATCAGCCTGCAACAGTTACCTATCACTAAGTAATCACATAAAACAGATTACCAAAATTTCATTTTATCATTTAAGGAACATTTCAAAGATAAGGAAGTCTTTATCCTTACCAGACGCTGAGAAATTAATCCATGCTTTTGTCACCTCAAGGATTGATTATTGCAATGCTCAATACGCTGGCTGAACACCTGTCTAAAGAGCTTACAGATACAAAATGCAGCTGCTCGCACACTCACTAGAACTAAAAAATATGAACATATTTCCCCTATCCTGGCATCTCTACACTGGCTGCCTGTTAAAAGTCGCATTGACTTCAAAATATTACTTCTAACATACAAAGCCATTAATGGCCAGGCACCAGAATATATTAAAGATCTCCTAGTCCCATATAACCCACCCAGACCGCTACGATCACTGGCCTTCTTGTAATTCCAAGAATCTCAAAAACTACAGTAGGAGGCAGAGCTTTCAGCTATCGCGCACCCCTCCTCTGGAATAATCTCCCTTCCTCAATTCGACTAGCAGACACCCTCCCTATTTTTAAGTCTAGACTTAAAACATACCTCTTTACTGCCTCCCATAGTTAGGTATGGTGCGGTGTGGAACTTTACCCACCTCAGGGATTCTTGGAGTGTGACTGGCACCCCAGTCGCGCGTGCGATGGTGATCACTGACCATACCTGCGCTGGTGTCGACTACCCCTCACCATGCCTTAGTTATGCTGCTATAGCATAGTGCTGTCATGGACTTTTCATGTGTCACGCCGTACAACCCCTCAAATCCTCTCTCAACAACAACAAATCCTCTCTCCCCTTCTGTCTCTCTCAACTCTCCCTCTCTTGCCTATTCTCACTATGGTATACTGTAACAATATATAGTACCACTGATTACATATTGACATTAACCATTTTGATTTTCAGTAATACTAACCCACTCTACATCTCTCTTTCTTTCCCCTTACTGTACCTCACTTGTGAGGTATATCATCACCAGTCATTAACCATCCGTGTGTTGGCCCTCCTCTCACCCATCTCACCTGAAGTCCCATCCTCGACTGCCCTATTACTGTCCCCCTATCTGGATTCCTGGCCCGTACAGCCTAGCGACCCATCACCTGCCTATGACAACTCTGCCCGGATTCCTGGCCCGTCTGCCAACGCACCACATACCCCTTGACAACTCCCTTCCCCTGGACAAATCCAACGCTGGGCTATTTGAACTTTCTGTCACTAAATCAGGATTAATGAATTATCAAACCGGATACATAATCACCCCACCTCTTGTAACTTTCAGCTCAAGTGCTTTTAACACCATGCCTTTTTCTTTACACCTGACTATCATATGCATTTGTCATGTATACAGACCTTACTGTCCTGTATTGACCCTAGGCAGATGGGTCAGGCCCTTGAGGCGTGGATCTGCTCGAGGTTTCTTCCTATATGTATCTCCAATTCTAGGGAGTTTTTCCTCGCCCCTGTTACCCATGGGCCTCTCTCGTTCTTTTCTTTTCTTCCTTTCTTTCCTTTTTTCTCTGATTGCCTACATTCTGTAAAGTGCCATGATACATGTGTAATGTTTTGGCGCTCTATAAGCACAATACATTGAAATTGAAATTTTAATCACAACACTATCAGCCAGTTTACTTTGGGGGGGTTGAAATAGGTGATTTGGTAGCCTACTGTACATGTAACTATTGAACTAAATAAATGTTGCACATTTTATTCCAGATAAATCAATTTTGCAAGTTTTATTTTGCTATTTTATTCCTCCTTATAGTTCTCATAACATCTTGCCAAAGGACTACAGTTGAAAACTAGCTGGCTGGCTAATACTGACTCATTTTACAGAAATGTAAATGTGTGCTGTCCTTATAAATAAATAAAATGAAATGAAAGTCCCCCTTGTAAGGAAGACAATCAAATGGCTTTACAATTTTAGTTCAGCAATATTAGCATGGTCTTTAGCATGGCCACTTTACACAGCTATATATCGAGCTATCTGACTACAACCTAGACAGACAGACATTGCTGTGTGTGCTCAGTGACAACACATTTTGTGTCAATTTCAACACCGCAATTATGTGGAGATAGCCAAATTGTGTAGCTGTCTGGGTGGGTTAAAAAGTTAAAATTGTAGCAGAAATAGCTAAAATGTGTCTTTAACCTTTCACCAAGCCACACAATTGCTGTGTTGAAATTGACACAAAAATGTGTTGTCCCTGAGCACACACAGCAATGTGTCATTTTAACACATCACTTCTTAGAGTGCACACACACACACACACACATAGAGTAGTGTTTCACTCACTGTACTGAACAATCTCCTGCATCTTCTCCCAGACTCTGAACTTCAGGTTGCCCAGGTGCTTTGCCACATTGATCAGAGCCCCTGAAACCCTCTCTGGATCCTGCAGTGTGCACTGGGCCCTGAAATAACATTCAGGAGTCAGTGCTGCTGTGGGTTTGGGTTCAGAGAGAGAGACAGGAGGCAGATCACTCACCTTTCCACTGTGCTCCTGTAGTTCTGGAAAAAAAATAAAGTGTGAAAAGTATTAAGCTTTACATTTTACATTTTTTCTTTGACATTTTTCTTTGACCCCAAAATCCTCGGACCACCCTCTCTCTCTCTCTCTCTCTCTCTCTCAAATTCAAAAGTTGCTTTATTGGCATGACAAATGAAAACTTGTATTGCCAAAGCAATTGGTACATATTAAAGGTAAGACATTACAACAATCACAGAGACAAAACATATACACATACTTTAAACTGATATATACATTTGTATAAACATACTACTTCACTGAGATTTGTGAACAATAGTACTTACTGTAGTTTTACATCGGTTCATTGAATGTATTATTAAGAGTTCATTGAGAGCAGTATGGTGACTGCCTGCATGTGGTTGTATTTGAGTTCATCAGCGCGTTTGCACGTGTGTGTGTGTGTGTGTGTGTGTGTGTGTGTGTACGTGTGCGTGTCTGTGTGTGTGTGTGCGTGTCTGTGTGTGTGTGTGTGTGTGTGTGTGTGTGTGTGTGTGTGTGTGTGTGTGTGTCACTTACTGTCCCTCAGCTGGTGGCAGGGGAAAACGTAGATAGATAGATAGATAGATAGATAGATAGATAGATCATTTATTGATCCCCAGGGGAAATTCAAGAATAGTAGTGTGCAGCTATGAGACAGCTATCCTTTTTCTCTCCTAGCAAGTACGGTCGTATATTTAGGTTTGTTAAAGAACTAAATTCAGGGTGTTTCTCATCAAGTTTTGGAAAGTAGAGATCACAAACTGACTGAAATGACTTGCACTCGGTCAGAAAGTGTAGCTCTGTCTCGACAACACGGTCTCTGCACTGCTGGCATAGGCGTTCATTACTTGGGAGCCATGTTTTTTGTGTCTCCCGGTTTCAATGGCTAATCGGTGCTCACTGAAACTATATTTGGTTAGTGTTCTCGATAACACTTTATAATAACTACACACAAGTCATCATTTATTAAGCCTGTGTTACTTATTAGTTAATGGTTTGTTCATCATTAGTAATTTCTTGTTCATACATAATTTATCATCAGTAAAGCATTTGTTCACACAATTATAAATGGTTTGTTCATAGTAAATAAGCCTATCCAAAAAATATGTTTGTAAGTACATGATTTATACTTAATAAGTAATAAAAAACAACCACTTATAATGAAATCATTTTCTTATTATAAACCAGTTGCAAACTATTACAAAACAGGGATGTAGGGGTATTCATCACTCTGTGTAAACCTGTGTGCACAAATGATGAAACAATGTAATTTTAATGTTTCTTAAGGTGCAATTGTGAAGTATTTGGGGAGTTCATCATCTACAGTACAGGACTGTAATATCATTAGAACATTCAGAGAATCCAGATAAATCTTTGCAAACAAGGGAAAGAGCTGAAAAACAAATTGGATGGCCGTGGTCTTTTGGACCTCAGATGGCACTGTATCAACACCAGAACTGTTTCCAGACCTGTCATTTTCGGGGCTTGGGAAAACTTCTGATAACCATTGGTTATGTGCACAGTTTGATACTCAATTCAAAAACTACAGCCAAAAACAGTCAAAACAGCCAACATTGTATTGAGAGATGATACAGAAAATACCACCATCTTATCTGGGCCTAAGCTTGTTAAAAATGGACTGAAGTAACATGGAAAAAGGTCCTGTTGTTAGACCAATCAAAATTTGCCATTCTTTTTGGAAATCATGGACTCATCTGGGCTAAGTATCCAACCTATCCAACTTGTTTTAGTGCTCAGTTCAAAACCCAATCTATAATGGTGTGGAGGAGCATTAGTGCCTACAGCATGGGCATCTTGCACATTTGGCAAAGCACAATCAATTCTGAATGATGTATACAGGTTTTGAGCAACATATACTGTCATCCAGGCAAAGTATTTTCCAGGGAAGACCTTGAATATTTCAGGAAAACAATGCCCAAATGAATTCTGCACACATTTAAATAGTATTTCTCCATAGATGATGAGTCCAGGTGCTAAAATGGCCTGTCTGCAGTCCAGATTTGTCAAATTAGGTGCATAATGGAATGGAATGGAAAACATGACTTAGAATATCTCATACTGTTGAGCAAATGAAATCCTATATCGGGGAGTATGGGACAACATTTCACTCTCAAAACTGTAGCAAAAGGTCTCCTCAGTTCTTAAACCTTTACAGAATTTTGTTAATTGAAGAGTTGAAGCAGCACAGTGGTAAACATGCTTCCGTCCCAACTTTTTTTGGAACATGTTGCTGGCATCAAATTCAAAATTAACATATATTTTTCATGAAATAGTCCAAATTTTCATTTTCAACATTTGATATATTGTCTATGTCTTTTTTGCTGATAAATATTGGTTTACAAGACTTGTATATTAAACTTTTTCTGTTTTGGGGTTGTATACAGTATCAAGGCAACAAGGCAAACAGGCCAGAAACAAGTGGGAAGGTCATAATAATACCGTATGTTGTTTATAAAATGATGTGTAAAATAATGGCTATGTTTTCTCTACACTAAACTAGAACGACATGTCATTGGTGGTGTGAGTTGGTCATATCAACAAATATAACCACAAATCCATTACTGTAAACCAGTATTAGATGTTTAGATCAACTCACTTCTTGACAGTGGATGGTTCTTACCTGCAGGAATGTGACAGCATCAGCTTTCATCTGCTTTTCTATGGCTCTGATTGTGTCTGAAAGAGATGAAATCTCTCTGCTCATCTTCTCAATCTTCCTCTTCATCATCTGACTCTTCTGCTCCTCTTCCTCCCTCAGTGCAGCTATCCTGGCCGTCTCCTCGTCTCGTAGAAACTGGTGAAGCTTCTCAAACTCCTCCTTGACCCATATCTCTGTGTTTAGAGCTTGTGTCTAGATAAAACCAATTCATATTTATTTTAAAATGATGATTTATTTTAAAAAGTATTTATCGGTCCAAAGCAGCAGTGAGAGAGGAGAAGCCACACAGAATATGCACAGGGTGAACATGACGCCCATGCACAGGGTGACCATGATGCCACACAGAATATGCACAGCACAGGATGAATATGGTCATAATTAATTACAGGTTATTTAGCGTGTCGAATTTAGGTAGCCTACACTGTTAGGCTACAGTATAGACGATCACTCATTGTTGTGCCAAATAATCACTTGTTACAAACTGGAAAATCATATGCTTAAAGCATACCCAGAAAGCACACGCAGATGTTGCACAACTAAGTTTTTGAATATTCACTACTTTGACCACAAGATCTGGACTTATTTTCTACACCAATGTACAGATTTATGTTTGTATGATTATGGCATAAGATAAAATGGCACACGAAAATTAGAAAAACAGTATTATAAGACATTATTGTTTATATTGTTTATAAGGAAACATGGAAACATGTGCTCGGACATATAATAGAATGCCCCCCCCCCCCCCCTGCACCCTCTCTATATGGACTCACCTTGATGTGTTTTGCTGTTTTATCACAGCTGTCTTTAGCCTCCTCAAAGGTCTTCAGTTTCTCCTGTAAGGGCTGCAATTTGATCTTGAGCTCCTCCTGGAATTAATAACAGAGTTCACTGCAGACTGCAGCATACAGTCCAGCTACAGTGTCATTTATTCTTCTCCAATGAATAAGGTGATGCTGTTTAATCTCATCACCATAATTAAAAGAAAACATCTTACCTTACGGTCAAGGGCTGCTTCATCAACAGGGTGAAATTTGTGGCCAGTGTGTTTTTTGGAGTCTCTACACACCACACACACAGGCTGGTTATCCTCCAGACAGAAGAGCTTGAGTTTCTCACTGTGCAGACTGCAGAGCACCTCAGACCATCCTGAAGCTGAAGCTCTCTGACTTCCCTCCTGTAAGAAAGACTCACACAGGTTCCTTAAGTGGAGGTTTAGGATAGGATTATCCTTTGATGACCTCCTGCAGACGGGACAGTCTCTGGACCCTTTGGTTTCCCAAAACTGCTGCAGACAGACTTTACAGATACTATGACTGCATGAGAGGACAACAGGGTCCTTGAAGACGTCATAGCACACAGGACAGGTGAAGTCCTCTTCCAAAGATTTAGATGCCATATGTACTGTCTGTTTTGATTAACACAATTTGTTTTCACTTTCAAAATCAGCTTGACGATCCTGTCATTTGCAGCCTTCTATATCCACAAGGCTGCCCTCTTCATCAGCATGCATTTGAGACATGTATTTGGTTTGTTAATTGAATATAAAAGTATCCAGTACACGTTTACCTGTTCAATGTTCACTGAAAAACAGTCTGCCAGTCCATCTGCCTCAGTTCCCCACTTCCTTGTTTAACAAGGTTGAGTCAGAAGGAGGGAATGTAGCCGAAGAGGATTCTGATTGGCCAGTTTTGTTAGAGGGAGGGAAACAGAGAAAATCATGTTGTGATGATTCCCCCTTATACTAAATTACAAGACATAGCTGATCTTATTTACCCTGAATTATCATTGTGTTGAGAAAATGTACTTTCAGGTTTTATTAATTATGATAAGAATCTCACCTCTCAGATTTATTTAATCAACCTGATTATAATTTTGACTAAAGTTTTATGATCCACAAATCAAAATTCCAAAATAAAATAATACATCTCTTCAATATCCTGAGTTATAAGACAACACACACACACACACACATACAAACACAGACACAGAACAAGGATTCAAATTAATCTAATTGCGTGTGTGTATGCATGTGTGAGTGTGCTTGTGTGTGAACGTATGTGTACGAGCTTGAATGAATGAATGTGTACGGGTGTGGGTGTGTGAGTGTTTGAGCGTGCATGCATTTTTACTATATTCATTAATCTCCAGTCTCTATATATACAGTATATATATATATATATATATATATATATATATATATATATATATATATATATATATATATATATATATATATATATATATATATATATATATATATATATATGAGAGAGAGAGAGAGAGAGAGAGAGAGAGAGAGAGAGAGAGAGAGAGAGAGAGAGAGAGAGAGAGAGAGAGAGAGAGAGAGAGAGATCTTGTTGAATGATCAACATGATCAACAGGTCTTCACAGTTTTTTACAATTGTTTAAGTGCTAAAATCAAAAGTATCCCACAGCTAGCGAAACCTTACACTCAAGGAGCAAACCATGAGCCAATATTTGAACAGCTAAGCACATTGTCAGCCTCACACTATTTGCAATCCGCCGGTTAGTCACCTCACTTTATCAACAACACTTCATTAACCATAAACAAAGTATATTTTTACAAGGACCGGACCACCCCCGACCACGACAATTCTATCTCCTCCCCAAAATTCACAAACCCCCACACACTTGGACAGTTCCCTCTCAGGTTCCTCCTGGTCGTCCCATTGTGTCAGACTGCAACAGCACCACATACAACATTTCCATCTATATTGACTCCTATCTTAACCCCCTTTCCAACAGACACCCCTCCTACCTCAAGGATACATACCACTTCCTCACTAGGCTTCGACCCATGGCAGTCCCACACCACACTCACCTCTTCACTTTAGATGTAGATAGCCTTTACACCAATATCAACACCCCCGCCGGATTACAAGCAGTTCAAAACACCTTTCAAAAATACCCAGACCCCCACAGACCGGACACCATCCTCCTGCAACTTTTAGAAATCTGTCTCACTCACAATGATTTTAACTTTGACAATAAACTTTACTTACAAGTACACGGGACTGCCATGGGTCAACGCTTTGCACCTTCCTATGCCAACATCTACATGAGTGAGTGGGAGCAGGCCGCCCTAGCCAAGTGCCCCCTTCAACCCACTTTTTACTTTCGGTTTCTGGATGACATCATTGGAGCTTGGCCACACCCCCTACAGGATTTCAACACTTTTTTAGACACCTTAAACTCACATCACCCATCCATCTCACTTAAGGCCACAATTGACCCACACCAGATTAATTTTCTAGACACCACCATCTTTTTCACCCCCATTTCACCTACACATAAATCTTTTAGTTCCAAAGTTTATTTTAAACCCACAGACACTCACTCACTTTTGCACAAGCACAGTAATCACCCCAAACACACGTTTAGATCCATAGTTAAATCCCAAATCATCCGGTTTCATCGCATCTGCTCCTTCCCCACAGACCTTTACCATGCCATACAACAACTCTTTCAAGCCCTCCGTAAGAGGCATTATTCTAAACGTTTCCTCCGCCACATCAAACACTTGACTCTGGCCGGCCTTGCTCCCACTCACTCATACACTCCAAACACTTGCCCATCACCCACTCCCACACCAGACCTTCCTCCTAACCCCAACCCTGACCCCAACCCAGATCCTAATCCCAACCCTCTTCCTAATCCCAACCCTGACCCACCCCATCTCCTGCCCCTTATTGGCACCTATGCACACGGCATACAACACCTACACCACACACTGAAACAACATTATACTGAATTCCAAACAACACACCCCACCTTCCAACACCACACACTCATCTCCGCATATAGACGCAATAAAAACCTCAAAGACCTCCTCATACGCACCACCTTCACCCGTCACTTACAACACCCACCCCCTAAAGAAAACCTACATTTCACCCCTCACTTATTTATCACCAATATCCATAGTCACTGTTCTGCACCCATTAATTTAAATTTAGACACTCCCAATTTAGTTTATGCTATCACCTGCACTTACTGTCACATGCTGTACATTGGGGAAACTGGACATACACTACGCACACGTCTCAAACAACATCTGCACAACATACACAAAAATACACTCAACACTTACCTCGTCACACACTTTCAGACGCACGACATCACACATTTGAGGGTCTGTGGCCTTGAAGGGAACCCAGGCTGGACCGTTTTACAGAGGAAAAGAGCAGAGAGATTGTGGATTTTAAAACTTCAAACATTACACCCAAAAGGTTTTAATGAAAAATTTAATTAAAGTTTTAAACCACTCTGTGTCTTTTTTATAACTCCTCTCTTTTATCTCTTCTTTTTAACTTTTATTTTATTTTATTTGACTTTTAGATGGGATTAGTGGGGCGGGGACAACTGGCCAGTGCATAATGGTCAAAACAACCACTCACCAAAACTAATTTTAATTCTAATTTCCTCCTCTTCTTCCTCTTACTTTTTCACCTCCACATCCTATTTTTCAGCTTCCTCTATTCTTACTTTTCTCACTCTTCCTGCTCCCTCCATCGTACCCATTGTACATTACCTGTGGCTTATTTATAGTGCTTAGGCTGATTGCAAAGTGAACTAATTATCTAAAACAATTTTCACATGAGAAAGTGTGCCAGAGAGTTGGCAAAATAGTGGAAACTAGATGTACCGCATAGTGGTACAAAATATAACCGCCGCTCAGTCCTGTACATCCGTTCCGCGAACATAAATCTCACTAATCAATTTGTATCCATCTTCTACTCCACCCCCACTCTTGAAACTTTTGTGTATGCTTGTTTGGCATGCCTGTGTGTGAGTGTGCGGGCCGCACAGCAAGTAGCCTGCTGGCGCTGCGAAGGTGAATAGATTTGTAGCACTAGCCAAAAAATTTGAAACATTGTTATAAAACTTTTAAAATCTCTAAACAATCACAAGTAGGGCAGTTCATCACAGTTCATCCATTGCAACTGTCTGATGAAAGGTCATGTACACCTGTAGGCTACATTGTATTTGGGGAAAGCAGAAGGTATCAGTTTTACATTTATTTATTTATTAACAAACAAAACAATCCCTGTCATTTCCATGCAGTTTTCAACAGCTATCAAGAAGAGAGGTCATGATATTAAACTTTATTGTCAATGCACAAATTAAATACCAATAGTCTAACGAAATGCAGTTTTACATCTAACCAGTGGTACAAATAACTGACATGTCCAAAAGGGCCTTCATAGCTTCGCTATGCTTCGGCAGTCATAATAATAGCCATACATGTGTATAGATTTGAGGAGTGTGTTGATCATTTGGAAATTGATTGTAAAGTATGAGTTGTGTTTACAGTTCCGCAAAAAGAGTGCTGTGCAGTGAATTGTGCCTACAGTTGTGCAATGTGTGTGTTACAAAATTGCAAACTGAGTGCAAAGCAGTGTTTGTGCTTTTAGTTTTGCGAACTCAGTGAGTGGTTTTGCTATAAGTATTAATAGTTTTAGAAATTGTGCTATAAGAATCACAGTTGTGTTTAAGCATCCAGAAAAAACTGTAATTTGACAAGCTTCGGGCTTGCCGGTGTGATCCCCGACCAGTAGAAAAAATGTGGGCGGGGAAGTGGTTGAGCACTGCTCTCCCATGCCCACATCCACGGCTGAAGAACCGTTGAGTAAGGCACCTAACCCCTCACTGATCCCCGAGCACCGCTGTAGCAGACAGCTCACTGCTCCAGATTGGTGTGTGCTTCACCTCACTATGTGCTCATTGTGTGCTTCATCTCACTGTGTGCTCTGTGTGCTTCACTAATTCACGGATTGGGAGACCAAATTTCCCTCATGGGATTAAAAGAGTATCTATACTTAGTTACTAACTTATTTACTATTGGGCAGGTCTCTCAGCACGGTGACCGTGATTTGTTCAAGTAAGAGTTGTTCCTGGACCAACATTCTAAAGACGGTCCTGGACCAACAACTCTTTAACCAATCACAGCCTTGTGATGTCATCAATGTCTTCTGCTTCTCCCATTGCCATTTTGAAATTTCGCTCCAGAAACAACCAGTGGATCACCAACTTGTATCTCAATAAAGGTAGGTCCTTGCATATCTGTGTGTAAAATAGTTGTACAATAAAGTACTTCTGAGTGGAATCTGAATATATGCACCTTAGATTTTTTTTATTTCCGTTTTAGTTGACTTGATTCCATGTTTGTCTAATGTTAGCTGCCAGGCTAGGGACCATACATTTACTGTATGGTCCCTACTATTCAGTCACTTTTGCACAAGCACACTGACTATTCAGTGGCTATGCATCTTTTAAATAACTTATTTCGAAGGGATACAGTAGTTGAAGTAGCTTGGAAGCTCATTTAGCAATCTTGGTGCCGCTGTTATTATGTTAGAGGCTAGGCTAGGGAACATAAATTTATGCTACCAAATTAGCTTGCTAATAGGTAGGTGCAGCATGCAACTATGTGAAGTGCCAAGCCGGTATTATGTTAGTTCACTTGCTAAGGAGCACACTTTTGGACTACTAATGTAGCTTGGTAATAGGCTAAAGCAGTAGCTTTTGTTTGTACATGGTCCTGGAGCGACGTTGCCATGTTGGTCTTGGATCGTCTTTACAATGTTGGTCCAGGACCCACATTGTCATGTTTGTCCAGGACCGTCTTTACAATGTTGGTCCAGGACCCACATTGTCGTGTTTGTCCAGGACGGTCATTACAATGTTGGTCCAGGACCATCTTTACAATGTTGGTCCAGGACCCACATTGTCATGTTTGTCCAGGACCGTCTTTACAATGTTGTCTTTACAATGTTGGTCCAGGACTGTCTTTACAATGTTGGTCAGGGACAGTCTTTAGAATTTTGGTCCAGCACCGTTTTTACAATGTTAATCCTGGACCAACATTGTAAAGACGGTCCTGGACCAAAATGGTGGTCACTCCTGGAAGATGTACAACAAACAAAAGTGACTGCTTTAGCCTATTACCAAGAAGAGACCCAATAGTTGATATAGCTTTGAAGCTCATTTAGCAATCTTGTTGCCATGGTAATTAGTGCTAATGTTAGCTGCTAGGCTAGGTAAAATACAAAGAAATATGCTATTAGGCAATACAGATCTGTCAGTTGTCGTTAGACTGATTTTTTTTCTTCCTACATTTCTGAGAAACTTGCCATGTTTAAACCTTTATACAATAAGCTGCAAAATATTTTTCTGCTTTGTTTATTCCAGGTCCATCATAGGGAAGTTTGTCCAGGTCCATCACAGTGAAACTGGTTCAGGTCCATCATAAGGAAGCTGGTCCAGGCCCATCACAGGGAAGTTGGTCCAGGTCCATAATAAGAAAGTTGGTCCAGGCCCATCACAGGGAAGCTGGCCCAGGTCCATCATAAGAAATAGCACTCTGCAGTCTGCACACACTCTGCTCTGGTCTGGACCCAAATGAATGGTCAATAGCCTTGTGCAATGGCAGCAACGTCTGCTACACAAGCGATACATCACTGTTTCAATTTAATTTTCTCCTCATTCATCTGTTTATACTTTAATTTAAGGGGGTGGGACATGGAACAGCAGTTTAAGAAAGATAAGGTTAGTAGGGGATTGACTTTTGCCATGTTAAGCTATGGAGACTGATGGAGTGTGGGTCGGCAAGAGTACTTATTTGGAAAAATATATTGAATTATATTTTAAGTGTCAAAAATATATATTTTTGTTATATTTGTCAATATATATTTTGTCAATATATATTTTTGTATATTTTATTTTATATTATATTTTATATTATATTTTTAATTTTCTACAAGAGGCCAGACAACATTAGAGACTATGAAAACAGACTGCCCACCTGCACCAACACCGCAATATTTCCAGATGGAAATTATCCATGTGGGCACTGAGCACAGGACAATTTCACACACAAATGTCACTCCTTTAATCACCCTATAACAGGAAAAGAACTATGGGTTAAAGGAAAAATCACATGCAGCACTACTAATTAGGTATATTTGATCAAATGTATGTATCATATGTAGGAAAAACACGCAGGGCTCTGAAGACAAGAATGTGAACACAGAAGCAACATCAGAAACAATCACGATAAGAGTCCCCTGGCAGTTCATTTAAACAAATTTGGAGGTTCATAGGGATAGAACAAGTCAAAAACCACCGAAGAGGAGGGGACATAGACTGTCAGCTTTTAAAAAGAGAGGCTTTTTAGATCTACCACCAGGGAATTGTAGCCCCAAGAGGGCTTAATGAAGATTTTGTAATCAGACCTTTTCTGTAATATGAACTTGTAATATGGACTGTGAACAGAAAGTCTAATGAATGATTGAACTATATATTTTTTCAAATCTGCATTTGTATACACTAGAGATCTGTTTTGGTCTTATAAAGTTCTACTAATGTTTCTTATAATGTTCTTATGCATTTGTTTGGCATTAGTCACGCCACAAGCTTGCCTGCCATACCTGGAAGGGTTAATGAGTCACTGAGCTGGCTCCCCCCAATATTGTAGGCCAGGTGATGTAGACCATGTGCAATGCCTGTGTTTGCAGTGAATCTGAGGAAGAACAATCAAGGTCATAACGTCTTGCCAACCTATGAGAAAATAAAATCAAGAAAAGTAAATACCAAGGAGTGTGTGGACTTTTTCCTAAACACTTTTGCTTGTTTTTGTCCTGTATCTGGGATTGTGCACAAAGTCCCTTTACAAGTTGTTAAAGAATGGAGCCATACACTTTTCTAAGAATCTCTGAATTTACCTGTATAGGTGTCACCAAGCCATATATAATTATTTTGCAATCTCAGAGAATCATGTTTATTGGTTGCAAAAGAGTTTGGGGTAGATTGTGGAATGAGTGGCAACATATACATCAGTATAACTTTACCCAATATAGCCTTTAACTTTTTCTTTTTGGGTAATCTTTGAACTATTGTACAGTTGAGTCACATTTTCTATTTGGAAACAGTGGCTGATCTTGCATACATTATTTGGGGACTTGCTGACTGCAGATTTAGAAACCGATATACTGTGGTTTGTTTATGAGGCATTTTGAAGCTTGCCTAGCAATGTCCATCAATAGGGGGAAGTGAATGGACAGTGTGAGCCACATGGCAGTCCCATGTTTGAGGTCGGCTACACGCTTCACAATGACAGCAAAGAGTTGTTATCAGACATTCACTAAGACTTATACCCAGCACCAATCTATCTAATAAAAACTTTTGGTAGTGCCATTAATGATACCCGACCGAGGACCGAATATTTTAAAATTAAATAAAGGAAAACCGAATATTGAGCCTTCATTTAAATTTCCAGTATTATCGTTATGTGGTATATAGGAAGTGGAACCAAGTCAAGCAGCATGCGTGTCTTGCCGCAGAAAGCTGCGTTGTCTGGTGGACAAAGCACATACCGATGACAACTCTTTGCTGTCATTGTGAAGCGTGTAGCCCATCTCACAATGATTCTGCCATTTTTATAGCTGTAACAGTAAGTGTTCACATTAATATAATGTTCCCCATACACAAAAAAATATTTGAAAAATATTTTCACAATAGTCTCCATAGCTTAACATGGTAAAAGTCAATCCCCTACTAAACATCTTTCTTAAAGGAGAATTCCGGTGTGATCTCGGCTTGTCCCCTGCACTCCAAAATCTGGCGCTAATTAGCCGATGCTACCAACAGCTTTTTCAATGGTGGTGCTTCGGCATCGGGCTAGCCATGCAAATAAATCACTGTTTTACACCATTTACGAGGCTCAATGTATCTCCACACTTCATTGGTAGACTTCCGAGGGCCCTGACATTTAAAACGAGACATTGAGAACTTTGAAAAAGCACTGGTAGTTTACTTACAAGACGATTTATGGAGAAATTATCTTCACGAAGTTTAGCGTTTGCAGCCATCTTGAATTTAGTCACGATAAGTCGAGCGACGAGTAAGAATGAACAGGTATGATAAGGGATCAGATTCCAAAAATAATTCAGTGGAAATGCATGGATTCCAGTTGCTGCTACTGGAAGAAACTGGAACTGGTGAGCCCCTACGAAGACGGGCGACATGTTCTGCAGCTGAATGCAGGCTGTGTTCCGGGCATCCACTGGTGGCTTGCCGCCCTGGACCTGCAGGAGGGTGTACCTCTGGGCCAGCAGAGTTCAAGGGAAACTGTGACCACGGATGCCTCCAGTCTGGGCTGGGGAGCCATGTGGCAGGGCTGTCCAGTCCGAGGTCTGTGGGAATCCACGAGGCAGGGGGCTCACGTGAATCTGCTGGAGCTCGAGGCTGTGCGTCGAGCCTTGGTGTATTTCCTACCACGTCTGCAGGCGGGGAATGTCCTGGTTCGGACAGACAGCTCGACGATGGGATCATATATCAACCACCAAGGGGGGATACGTTCTGTGTCCCTCCATCAGAAGGCTTACGAGCTCCTTTCGGTGGGCTCATGCACGCAACCTGTGCTTGCAGGCAGTCTATCTGCCAGGAGTGGCAGCAGACCTTCTGTCCAGAGGGGGGCCAAGGCCAGGAGAATGGCGGCTGCACCCAGACATCGTGCAGGAGATCTGAGCAAGGTATGGACAGGCGTCAGTAGACCTGTTTGCATCCCAGGAAACGTCACACTGCCCTCTCTGGTACTCCATGATAGGTCCCAAGGGGACGTTGGGGATAGATGCCCTCGCAAACGAGTGGCCTCGGGTCCTCCTCTATGCCTTCCCTCCGTTTCCGTTGCTCCCAGCAGTGCTGGCCAAGATACGGAGGTTGCGAGCCAGGGTGCTGCTGGTGCCACCAGACTGGCCAAATCGGTCATGGATGCCGGACCTGGTGGCTCTGCTTGCGGGGTCTCAGTGGTGTCTTCCCCTCAGGCGAGATATGTTGACACAGGGCTGCGGACAGCTCTGCCACCCAGGCCTGTTCAGACTGCATGTTTGGCCACTACACGGTGCCAACCAGGCAGTCTGGACCAGAATGTCTTGACAACCTTGCAGGCAGCAAGAGCACCCTCCACCAGGGCCTTTTATGCTGGTAGGTGGGAGAGGTTTGTTCGCTGGTGTTGTCCCAGGGGTGTTGACCCAGTCTTTTGTGGCGTGCCTGTTATCTTGTCTTTCCTTCAGTCTCTTTTGGAAGATGGTCTAACAGAATCTACCTTGAGGGGATATGTGGCAGCCATATCGGATGGCCATGATTCTTTGAATGAGTTGTCAATGGGCTCACAGCCACTTGTTGGTCAGTTCCTCAGAGGAGCCCGGAGGCTACGTCCATCGCGGTCCCGTATGGTCCCTTCCTGGGATCTGCAGGTAGTGTTGGAAGCTATGTCACAGGCTCCATTTGAGCCCTTGTCCGAGGTGGATTTGGAGTTCCTTACGCTTAAGACTGTGTTCCTCTCGGCCATCACGTCGGCGAGACGGGTCAGTGAACTGCATGCCTTGTCAGTTCATAAGGCATATCTGCGGCTTGGGGAGAGTGGCTCTCCCATCTCCCTCTTGCCGAACCCGGCTTTTTTGCCCAAGGTTCTCCCGCGGTCCTTTGTTTCAAGGCCGTTAATTCTTGATCCTTTTCACCCTCCTCCTCATGACTCTCCTGACACTGCTAGGTTGCACCTTGTTTGCCCAGTCCGGGCATTACGGGCCTACGTTGATCGCACTGGGGCTGTCAGACAAACAGATCAGCTGTTTTTGTGCTATGGGGGGTCCAACCGTGGTCAGGTAGTCTCTAAACAGCGCCTGGCTCATTGGGTGGTGAGGGCGATCGAGTTGGCCTACAGTAAGCAGGGGCTGGCCCCGCCTACGGGGGTTGTGGCTCACTCCACCCGGAGGATGGCGGCCTCTTGGGCTTTGTTTAAAGGGGCTTCCTTGGGAGACATCTGTGCTGCAGCTGGCTGGATGTTTGACATTTGCACGGTTTTACTGCCTCAATGTGGCCTCTGCTGTGGCTGCCTCTGTCCTACAAGCTGGGAGCCAATTGTGATTTTGTCTAGGGGCCTTTTTCAGTTCCTACAGGGTGTTCGACACCTGGTGATTTGATTGATCTGGTTTTTTCAATAAAGACTTGTGTGGAATGGAATATCTGTCTTTTGTCATCATTTTTCTTCTGATTGGTTCCCCGCTACTTGCCCCTCGTGACTTTATTTGGTGCACTGTTGACCCATACTGTGGTGTATTGACCGATATGAAATAGAACGAAGGGTTACGCAGGTAACCCAGGTTCTGTGAATGAAGGTCAACACGCCACACTGCGTGGTCACTCGGGGACTGGCATGATGCCAGCTGGCAAAAAGAGAAAGTGCCGGCGTCAGGGCTCCGAACTGGTTCAAGGAACGAAAACCGAAAATGAATGGAATTTTACGAGGAGCGGAAACGGAAACGAAAACAAAATGTTCTTCAACTGTTCCGGAACAGAAACGTTATTCTGAAATCCACAAAACCGGTTAATAACGTTTTCTTTTCGTTCTCTATATATTTTATAAAATTTCACAAAAGCATATCCTAAGTGTTCTACTCGTTTGATTGTAGGCGAACAGCCTAATAATTTGATATCTGCAAAATGTGTATATTTTGTCTTGCTGTTGTAATGTAACCTATCCGTCTGCCACTTCGGGTCTTAGGCCAGCTCGTAGCATAGGCTACTGAAACCGATTTGGAAATTGTTTGTAGCCTATGCGTAATAGCCTATTTTGCCTGTCCACGCCTTGTCGTTTTAAAGTCGGGATTTGAAATGTTTGCGCAATTATAGCCTATTCTATGTAGAAGAGTTAAACAGGAAATTTGAGATAGGTCTTGTCAGCAACAGACAGGTTCGTTTATAAACAGGGTTGGAATTATAGCGCAAGCCTTTGAAGATCTCCATATGGATAAAACTTAGGCTACAACCAGGTAAGGAGTTTAGCACGTATCCAGAAATATTTTCGATAAGAAATGATTTATAGGCATAGGTTAGGCCTACAGTAAGTCTGTAGGCTATGGGATGGATAGCCCATCTGAATGTTTTTGGATGCCGCCTGTGATTTATTATTTTTGGGCATAGCTACGGTATAGGCTAAATCAAGGGGAAATAATGAGTACGAGTACAAAAATAGACTTGATAGGCCCGCCAAACACTGCCGGAACGGAATTTTGCGTTCCGAACCGGTTCTGGACCGATATGTTGGTGGCGTAACGCATGCAAGAACGAAAAAGTTAAACATAGGCCTACCTGAACAGTTCGGAACGGAACGTTTGAAAAATAATTTCGTTTTCAAGCCCTGGCCGGCGTGCATGCAACTGTATATGTAGACTGAGGCTGATTGCACACACGTAGCGGGGAGTGGTTAATTTGCTATTCTGTCTCCTAACAGCTCACCCTCTCGGAGAGGATGACCCATACTGTGGCGTGTTGACCTTCATTCGCAGAACCTGGGTTACCTGCGTAACCCTTTGTTTTGTATTCAATGGGGTCCTAAACACTAAAAAAAAAACACCACTTGCAAAAATCTATGAGCCATTCCTAAAATAACCCGATTCACCTCACTAAGTTACTAAAGTCAGTTAATTCTGCTCATTTACAAACTTATTACGCTAAGTGTAGTTTAAGTGTAGCCTAGGCTATAAGTGCCACATATTTATGATTTCAAATGAGACCCTATTGATTGAGGCCAAGAATGTGTGGTAGCACTATAATGTGAAATTGAATGGCATATCGTTTCCTAAAAGCACACATTCTGACGAAAAAGACTAATGAGCAGCAAACAGGCTATCAACAATATCCAAAGAAGCAGACTAGCTAGTCTAGAATAAGCACCAGCTATAGCCGATTTCATACAATAAAACTCAACATATTTAGTTTATTTGTGAGTAGCCTATGACTGCAAACGATTAATCGATTTCATCAGATTCCTTGCCACAGGTGTACAATCAAGCACTTATGAATACAGACTGCATGGTGCAATTTTATACACCTGTGGGACCTGATGAAACCCATGAATAGTTAGGCTACCTCAGATATAGCCTAGCTAGCCTATCCACCTTGCGTTGGTTACCCCGTAGTCGATGATGATTTTAATCACACAGGAAAAAAAAGGCTGCAGTCCACATTTCAAAGTACAATGTTAATATTAAAAAAGGACACCAGACCATCTGGCCATTTTTACTGCAGAGATGTTAGCAATAATTCTGGCTCTACAGTGGGTGGAAGAAGTAAAAGCCAATAAGGTGATAATCTGTTCAGACTCAATGTCCTCACTAACATGCATTCAGAGTGGAAAGTCTACATGTAGACAGGATCTACTAGATGAGATCAACATTTTTAAAATATTCCAACAGAGCATAAGCGTAGGGTTTGTATGGGTTCCTGCACACAGGGGAGTGGAGGTGAACGAGAAGGCAGATACGCTGGCGAAGGAAGCAATTACATCAGAACTGGTTGAACTGGAATTCACATTAAGCAGGTCAGAAATTAAAGGATTATTAAGGACAAAATCAACAGAATGTGGCAGCAGAGATGGGATAAGGAGGGAAAAGGCAGACATTTGTACAACCTACACAAAGAGGTAACAGCTAGTAAAATCAGTGGATTGGAAAGGCAGGAGGAAACATGGTTTACCAGACTGAGGATGGGACATACAAGTTTAAACAGTGGATTATATTATAGGGAAACATCAGAATGGAGTATGCACACACTGTGGAGTAATAGAAAGTGTAAATATGAAGAGAGTGGTAAAGAAAGATCTAACCATGGAAAACTTACTGAGTATAACTAGCACAAGTCCACAGCTAAGGCTGTTATAGCTTTCCTAAAAGAAACCCAACTAAGTAGAATTTAGTTGTTTTTTCCCCCTCTTTTCTTTTCTTTATTTATTTTAAAAAACTTGATATAAAGTAGCATCATCCGATTGGATCACACCTCAGCCCGGAAGATGGCGGTAGTGCACTCAGTATGCAAACTGCCATTAAACCCTATAGAAGAAGAAGAACCTCTATCATAAAGGAGAAATCCGGCCGATTTTTACATGGAACTTGATCGCTAGACGTCGCGAGTACCGTCGATAGGAAAAATAACGACCAAAATCTGTACCACCGAACTGGAGCAGCTGCAGCCAATGCAGTAATTGTCAATCACTTCTGGGAACTTTTTGAAGTTTACATGAACCACGTGACCTTAACGAATTTTGAACACCCAATGTCGCAACTCTCTCTCTCTCTCTCTTGCAGGGGCTGGAGAACACCACAGCAGCACTGATGCCCACCTCATCAAGTTCCTGCAGTGTTGTGGCCTGTGTCATCAGGACCATTACGTGCATGGCCAGGTGGTATTGCACATTGCAATACATATTTGTCTACTTTTCCACCATGTCTTCTAGGAGATGGGTTAATGCCACAAAATTCCAAGTCCTTGATTGAATGATTGCCATGCCTTGCACCAGCTGTTGAATTGAATGAGCTGCGATCTACTAGTCCCTTGGCCACTAATTGTATGCACCTGCTCTGGACTGTTTTATAGGTTGGCTCCTCATGCTGCTCTTTTGCACTGAGGATAGTCTCTATGGACTGTTAAACGTTTGCACAGCACCTTTGCACTTTTTTGCACACTGTGGGTTAAAAAGCCTCTGAACGTTTTGAAAGTACTGTATAAAATACATGGTTTAAAAACAGACCTACTGTGAGTCCTCCCAAGCTACTCCCTGTTAAGGCTGTCATGGACACTTTAGCAGGAAATTGTCTGGGGAAGAGAGGGCTGTTGATGGGTCAGTATCTAATGTTATGTGGGAATTGCAAGAAAACGAGTGTAAACAATTCCTTACTCTAACCATGCAAGTGCGTGTAGTTTATTCCAAATAGGATAGTTTCCGTTCACAGACAGTAATGCGCGGGTTCTCGCCCGCCCGATTTTTTTAACCAACCCGACCGCAATTCTGACCACTAATATTAATTAAGACAAAATTATACCCGACCCCTGATCCAACCCGCTTATTTACAAAATGTGTGCTTTTCGTTTTAGTAGGCCATTTTTGTAAAACAAAAGTAATTTATTTGCAAAACTTCATGTAGTAGACTATATGCAGCAGAACTACACACAGCTACTGTAGGCATGCAGGACATAATGTTTGCGCAGGAGAGAGAATGAGAATATATTTATTTATTTATATTTATTTATTTATATATTTCTATTATAAGAGCACAAGCATGCATGCATCCAGCTAAGGATTAGCTAAACACAAAGACAAGATTTCAAGCCCATGGACATACACTTATACACATGGACATATATTTTTCTTTCGAAAACTGAAATGGTGAAGACAGCAAAGTAGGCAAGAGAGATACATTGCTGGTCAAAACGTTAGCATAAAAACTGGTTTATAATGCGGAATGAAGCACAAGGCTTTACTGAAGCACATACACTGAGTGCGGTTCCATGCAGCCAATAAACGGTTTCAAATTAGTTTATTGGGAATAAACCGAATATGTGTGTGTGTTGTAAACACCTTATTCTGATTGAAATAAAGAGAAAAAGGCCATTCTGTTTACTAATAAACTGTTTGCACACCCTAGCATATGCCTGTTTTAAATGGAATACTGGGTCATGAAAACACCTTAAAGGAATTATCCGGAGTAAAATGCACTTTAGATCAATTTACGGATGATTGGGAGTACATACGTTGAGTTGACATCAAAATCATGTCATTCGGATGTGTTTTGAGAAAGTTCGATTTTACCGTTTTTAGTCAAAACTCGTTAGCCTGTTAGTGACCAGGGCATGTCATTTCGCCGCTACAAAACGCTATTTTTATACCTCTTCTACAGTTCCAAACAACATTACACTTACGTGGTAGTGAGTAGAGGGTCCCTAAAGCCATTTATCAAGCCATTACCTTTCCGGAAATGTTGCTGCTGCAGCTGGCATCTTTAGGGGAAAGTCCGCAGGAGTCCAGATCACGTAAGGACCAGATCACGGACCAGACCAGATCACGTGGAGCCATTTCCTGAAGGTGTTACATTCCTTACCCAGGATCTGCCTCAAAAGTTGGGCCCATACGGGTGAGCTCGATGATGTCCTCATACTATCCACTGTTGAGGAAATATTTGACCAGGGCCTCTCTTTCTCCAGACTTCAACTGCTTTTGTTTAATTTTTGCTAATTGTTTTGCAGCGGCCCATTTTGCGAACTCAGCTACCTTTTTTCCTTCTTTCTTTTTCGTTGTATGGCAGTTCACAAACAAACAGTAATGTTCTGTTTTCTGCTATATAGGCACCTAATCTTCAGTTTTTATGTTATGTTTTTGTCACGGCTGTTGCAGCCGAGTGAAACTAATTAAACTCAGTTTAACAAGTTCTTTAAATGAGAGCTTTCTGTCATATACAGCAAAAGAACAAAAAGTCTATACATGAAACGAAGGAGAGTGGAGATCCAAACTCAGAAGTCAAGGTCAAAGCAGTCAGGGATCTCAGTCACACAGAGAAGCAGCAGGCAAGGGTTCAAACTCAGTCCAGGCCAAATCCAATCGGAGGCAAAATGTGAAGCCAAAATCCAGGAAAGATAATCCAGAGCAGGCAGGCGAGAACAAGAGAAGTTTCAGAGAGAGCAAATGCAAGGTGAGGCGATAATTCAGCGCTGAATGATCCTCAGAGCAGGGTTTAAATACAGGCACTGATGATGACCCATTAGCTGCAGGTGTGCAGCAGAGCACAGACAAAGACCAAATAGCTGCAAGCAGCAATGTGGGGGCCTAGCAGTACACTAGCAAGAATGGCATGAGCAAGCACTCACAGCAACTTTCATGGCAATTGGATAAAGAATGGCTGAGATATCAATTCATTTACTTTGTTACAGCGCCCCTATAGGCCAAATTACACCAACGTCCTTGTGTGATCTCACAATCAGCTATCATGTCCCTGTACCAAGTTTGGACTAAATACATCAAAGCGTTGCTGAGTTATGACCTCACTTTCTTTATTACAGCGCCCCTAGAGGCCAAATGAGAAAAAAGACCACTGAAAAATGAAAAGAGACCACTTTTCTTGCATGTCCTCAAAATCAACTACCATGTCCCTGTTTCAAGTTTGGACTACATCAAAGCATTGCTGATATATGAGCTCACTTCCTGTATTGCAGCACCCCCTATAGAGGCCAAATGATGCCAATTTCCTAGTATGTCCTCACAATCAGGTACCAAGTCCCCATACCAAGTTTGGTCTTCGTACGTAAATCGTTACTGGCACCCACATAAAAAAAAGTTCAGGCTCAGGATTTTTTTTCTCTTTAATCCCTGTGTATGTCAAAAGCAGGCTCAGATAAAGCTCGGAAGGATTAAACAGACGGTTCCCATACCGCAGTAATCAACCGTGATAATTATGATATTTGAAAAGAAAACGGTAATTGTTATCGTCAACATTTTTATCGCGGTTTACCATTATACCGGTAATCGTTACATCCCTACTGAGATACGAGCTCACTTACTGTATTGCAGCGCCCCCTATAGAAATTGAAGGAAATTGATACCAATTTCCGAGTACGTCCTCACAGTCGGGTAACAAGTCCCCTTACCAAGACTTCATACATCAAAGCTTTGCTGAGATATGAGCTTACTTCCTATTTGGTGCCTTTATATTAAATGAACGCTTTTGAATATCAAAACGCCTATAGGTATCTTTTGTGAGGCTTTGTCTGAAGATCATCTGCGCCAAGTTTTGTGAAAATTGGACCAAGTTTGTGACCTGTGAAAACTTTTTAGTGTTTTTGATCAAATCCAATATGGCGGCCGGATCAATTATGTTGATGTCACAAATTGGCACGTGTTGGCCTTAGGTAAGACCCACGGTATTAACAGACACCACTAGTAAGTTTTAATTCCAAACACATCAACCGTTATAGGCCAAAACGTAATTTTGCTAATTACAGCGCCCCCTATAGGTCTAAGGTCACGTTAAGTGCATGGATGTAATGACAACTTTGACCCATTGGTGGCGCTAGAGCACTTAAAGCTGCAGTTGGCAAGTCTGACAGATTGAGAGGACTTAGCCAAAATTTTTAATGTTTACAACTCTCATGCCCCTCCCCCACTACCACCGAGCACCCTCTCATCGAGTTTGTGCTCGTCAGACTGCACCAGACTGTGATTGACAGTCAGATCTCACATAGGCCTGTTCTGATTGGACCAGAAGAACCGGGAGCTGTGGATTTTTGCAAAACAAATAACAGGCCCTAAGTGGAGGTCACATCACCCTCCCCGGCCAATTGTCGATGTCTTCCGCCCACGCTTTTACACGGTATGAAAACACATCTATATGCTACCGCCTTATAAACAACCTCTGCTTTCTGATCTTACACATCACACTTCACCAAGATGGTGGCCATTTCAGTAGATTTACTCACTAACATTGTTGTGGAAACTAAATGCATGGAAAGCATGGAAACTAAATGCACACTTCCTGCAACTGCATTAGCCTACTTGAAAAGTTACTCCTCTAGTAAGTATTCACATGAAATAAAACAATAAAGCATTGAGACCATTCAACAAAGCACACTGGGTAATAACAAATTCAACACATGAACTTGTTGCTATGGACTCGTCTCTAGGCTTCCTCAGTCATTGTAAAGCTGCCGAAGCTGAACATTATCCAAAACTCAATATTTTAGACGAGCGTCAATTTGGGAGTTTGCTACACTCCTTCCTTCTCAAATGGCTTTAAAAGGCCATTTGCACAATTTCACAAATAATCACAGGGACCGAAGAATAACTAACATGCCAACTTTTTTCGGGTTTATCATTTTAACGTTTCCCCGCTGTCTTGCCGTTTTAATATTTTCCCGTAGAATATCCCATATTACTGTAATACTCTCATAACATTAGTCCTGCATTCTGGCCTGTCTCTGTGTTGTCCTGTTGTTACCCCTAGCCCCTCCAGTGAAACAGATGTATTCAAATCATTGTTTTGCTTGCTTGAATGCGAACTCAGAGTGATGTTAACCTAAGCCTATTTAAGTTAACAACGTGGTTGTCGTGAGAGCACGATTCATCAGCGCTTGCAGTGTTCGGTCGTAGGCTATGCCTACGTGCGCACCTGCCAGGCTACTCAGCTAGACAAAGAATTCCCCCTGTATATTCACTCCAAGTTGGCCTACCATAACTTACCAACTACACTGTAGACCATAAACTGGCTATTTATATGACCAAATGTATTTGTTCAACTTTATGAAGCAGAATTACGCACTGCTATTTGGAACGTAACACATTTTTGTTGGCAGGAGAGAGAATGACAGCGATTAACAAATTGCACTTGTTGCTGGTTACCAATAAATACTATATATTTTTTTTTTCAAACAACAAAAACAGAAAGGATGGAGACAGCAAAGCTAGAGATGGGCAGGAACGACGTCAATTGGTAGAAATGCTTGTCAAAACGTTAGGAGCTGGATGTGTGGATGAATGAAGCACAAGTGTGCTTTATGTTAAGCATGCACACTGTTTAAAGTTAGGCTACGCGGTAAACTACAAGTAAACCAAAGTTAAATTTAACTTTTTTAGGGCTGGATAAAGTTGACCAAATGGATATAGGCTGTTAGGCGTGAATAAAGTACTTTGTTGCTCCAACCCTTCCAAAGTTAATGGAGACGAATGTTGACATTTTCCGTATTTTGCGTGAGAAACCCGGGAAATCTCCCTTATTTTCATTGTTCAATGTTCACGGACAATGGAACGAAAGAGAACGTTATATGGCGACAGAAATCAACAATCAAACAAGCCACTTGGACTTTTTGCTGTTTTCATTAATACAAAAGATGGGTGACCCTGCCTCCTAGACAAAAAAAAGTTAGGTGACCCTCCCCTCAACAAAGAATAAAAAGACATGACCCTCCCCTATTTTCCTCCGGTGGCCCCGTTTATAAATAACGAACGGTCCCTAAGGTGCAAACATGAAACTATGGCTTGCCAACTGCAGCTTTAAGGTGCTGACATAAAACTTGGTAAAATAAACGGAGTGTCTATTTACGCCCCTGGTACGAATAGCCTTGGCCACACAGCTGAGCTATTCATACCCTGTGACATAACAGCAAAAAGACGTTGCTCACATGCACAAAAAACATGGCGGACATTCGTTTTTCGTCAGCAGAAAGTGAAGAATTGTGAAAGGTTTCGGCACTATATCTGTTCAGATTAAGTTTTAGATTAAAAAGTTGTGTTTTATTTTCATAATCTGGGTTCAGTGAACACATACAACCGTCAGTTTGTTAGTTAACAGAAATTTTGTGAATGACGTTTAGGACTATAAACTTTAACGTTTACCTTCAAACACTATTTCCTTGTGGAAGCACATAGTACAGTGGTCACAGACAAGGGCTGGCATGCAGGAGACTGGGGTTTGATTCCTGTGTGATGCATTTTGGCAGAGTGAGTGTACATGTGTACCAACGTCTCTGGAGAGAAGGCTTGAACAAGAAATCGGTTCTCAAACGGAAGCTTTGATTGCAACAATTAGCTAGTTCATGCACCAGGGTGTAAGTAGCATGCGGTACTATAAACACCAGGGTACGAATAGCATCCACTTCTAACTGTACATTGATGCAAACAGCATACCTTATTGTCATGCCCGGCTTTGCCGTGCTGGGTGTGCTCACTCCGCCTTTTGATATAATATGTTTGGCGGCCTCTTTTTTCCCCCCAGTCTGAAGGGGGAGCTGTCTGTTCAGTCCATCTGGTCTAGACAGCAGCTGATTGGCGGGACTGTTTAAAAACCATCTCCTGCCAGTAGTTCGCTCTCTGCCATGCACAGCTCTGCTTGGCTCTGCTTGGCTCTGCTTGACTGGGCTTAGCTCTGGCCTCCATCCTGGCGGCAGCCTCATCCTTTTTGCCTTTTTGCATTACACATAGTCTACACTTTTGATTAGCCTTCTCTTGCTTCTCATTTACTGACTTGATACACTTATTTAAATTATGTTTTCATGGTATAAGTTAATGTTTTAATAAATTACTTTGGATTTAACGTTACAAATGGTGTGGTCTCCCCTATGTCATTGCTACTGTGAGCCAGGTAGTCATGACATATGGGGGCTCGATCCGACCATTTTGATCCCGAATTGTAAGTAGACTACTATAATTCGCACTTTTGTGTAGGCTAGGCCTAGTTGCGTGGGTAGTGCTATGTAATTGGTTCACATTTTGTGAATGAAACGTACCGGTGATCAGCTGATTGTAGTAGCCTAATCAGCTGGCACGCGTTGCGTTTGTTTGTTGGGGAGTTCCACATCTATTGTTCAGTTAATGTGTTGATTGTTACTTTAGTACGGTGATCGCTAAAGTTAGTTTTGGTTTTGGCAAAGATAAAGAGTATTTGCGCAGATTAGAGCAATTTAGCCAACCATTTTGTTAGCTTAGTTTGAGTGGCGAAGTGTGTTTGTACTTATGTTAAGGGATAGCATTTTACGGAGCCTGTTTTATCCCCAATTAGTGCGCTTCGGCGCTGTGGGTTTAGGCTGCTGGTCACTGAAGTCCGAACGAGGGCACCGCCGTGGAGTACCGGCTGGATTGACTTTTGTCGGGACAGTACGATTCCATCGGTATGGGTGAGTAAATTAGCTTTGTTCTTGGGCTTAGTGTGAAGATAGGTCAGAATAGTAGGGGGGTAAATGTTTAGGGGGAAGCTCCGTTGTTGTCCCGTTGACGTAAACTGCATTTCGCTTTGCCCGATTGTAATTTGTGTGGTTGGAATTGTTTAGGCTAACCCAAAAGACGTGGAGGTATAGGCCTAGTTTTCGTTTTTTTGGCCAGTAGTATTGCTATTGGGTGTTTGTTTGTAGACCATAACCGGTTTGGATTGTTGATTGGTGACTTGTAATTCCAATGTAGCCTAATAATGAGTACACTTGAGGCGTTTTTGGCAGCTCCTTCAGTGGCCTTGCTTGCAGCGTTGAATATCAAACAATTGCAGTGTGGCCAAGCACTATGCAATTGTAGTGACATTGCCGAAGGGAGCTAAGAAGCATCAGCTGCTTGACTTCTTTTGTGCGTGCTTGGTTGACAAGAACGTGTTGCCTGACAAGAAATTGCCGGAGCGCAGTAGTCAGGGAGCGTCGGGTTCAGATAGTGAGCACACTCCAGATAGTGAGTCCACTCCGAGTTTGAATGTAGGCACACAGCCAAAATCCAGTGTATTAACGTTGGAACAACAAGTCGAATTGTTAAAACTGCAACATGATTTGCAAGTGAAACAAAAGACGTTGGAATTGGAACAAGTGTAAAAGGTTAGAAGCAGCACAGAAAGAAAAAGATCGCGAGTTGGAATGGGAGAGGCTTAAAAATGTAGAACAGGATCGTGAAATTGAACGCACTAGGCTGCAATTAGTAGCTGAAGGCAAACTTGGCAGATCGCAACAGTCTGGCCTGGCTGGTATGATCAGTTCCTGCCTAAGTTTAATGAGCATGATCCAGACGTGTTCTTTTCGTTATTTGAGAATATTGCTACTGAGCAAAATTGGAGTGATGAAGATAAAATTGTTTTATTACAAACTGTGTTAATTGGCCGTGCTCAGAAGGCATTTGTCGCTTTATCGTCCTCTGAAAAGAAGGTCTATCGATGCGTCAAGGCAGCTGTGTTAAAGTGCTATGAGTTAATTCCCGAAGCTTATAGACAGCGTTTTCGATCATGAAAAAAGTTAGATAAGCAAACATTTGCTGAATGGGGTAGGGACTTAACCAGCTTCTTTCATCCTTGGCTTACAGCTGAAGAGGTCGATTCTTTTGTGATCTTATGATATTAGAACAACTTAGGAACACTTTGCCTGATCACATAGCCACCTACATTAGCGAACATCACGTCAAAACATCAGCAGATGCCGCTGTTCTTGCTGATAATTATTAGCAAGTAACCATTGCGGTGCATCCTTCCTTACCTATAGAGGGAATTGATCTGATTGTGGGTAATAACTTTGCTCATGACTGTTTTTCCTGATCAGGTCTCACCACCTCCCGTGGTTAAGACTGGAGCTTCTTTGTTGGATGAGTCAGATAGGTGTCAAAAAGATTTTCCAGATGTTTTTACCACATGCGCTGTGACGCGCGCTATGGCGCATAAAACGTCCCACATACTCGACGCACCCGACCTGTAGCGCGACAATGTGACGTCACAGGAACGCCGTACCTATTTATACTCGCGCGTGGCGGTAGCGACACTACTTGCCGTCTTCTCCTCAACAGAGGTGTCGCAACTGAGCAAAAGCTACCGATTTTGCTAGTCCAACAATACGCAGTAGAAGAAGAAGATGGCAGAACTGACAGCAGCCTTGGCGCAAATGTCAACACTGGCTAGGATGATAATGCACACACTGGATGAGGAAGAAGAGCTGCTTTTTAGCCTGCTTGCAAAGAAACGAAGAAAAAGAAGGTGGAATGTTCGTCCTTTGCATCACGCCAGACATTTATATGGTGAGTTCAATCGCGTCGTGAAACCAATGAGGATGATAGACGAAGAGAAGCACTCTGAGTACTTCAGAATGTCAGTGTAACGGGTACCGCAGTAGCGGCACCGTGCTAGCAGATAGTAGCTCCTGAAAATCAGGAAAGAAGGATGAGACAGGGCAACAGCTTCTTGATACGTTCGAAGTCTCTGGAGTTATGTTTATTTCACATTTTCTTTCAGTAAGTGCATTTGTTTCATTAATCATCTGTTAAATCCATGTTCACATTAGAATGAGTTCCAACTGCAATTTTCATACAAAATCCCATAGCAATATATTCTATACAGTATTAAACACATGTTCTTATTCCTTTGTCTCTCTCTTTTACATTGTGCTTAATATCAAATACATAAATCATGGTCTAATTAACCCAATAGCAAATCTAAATACATTCATTGGCTTTTAAGATCAGGATGTGACAATACATGTCATGAAAGTACTAATTTAACACTTCGCTGAATCAAATGCTCAGAGCCACTATTGACAACTTCATGTTCAGTTAACTTCATACGTGTAATGGCCACATTAACTACTGACCATCTTAACATAAACTCACATACACATTTGCACGTTGGCTTAACAAAAGGCTTCATGCGCGAGCCGCATGAACATTAACCACAAGGCACATATTTATATTAATGAACAAAGTGGGAGAACATGTGTGCGCCACGATAGCAATCCGTACTATTAAAGTGAATGCATCAACGTCCTTTGCTAGCTCCAATCGTTTAGAATTAGCATTTCCGTTTCAGGATATCAAACATAGACAAAACCACCTTCTTATCACAAAACTACTTGGCCAGAGTAGTTAGCTAACATTCTAACATGGTTTCATACTATTTTAGTGTTGTGTAACACTTTACCAACCTGAAAATCAGGAAAGAAGGATGAGACAGGGCAACAGCTTCTTGATACGTTCGAAGTCTCTGGAGTTATGAGAATTTTCAAACAACGCACAGGGAAATCGTTACTGCAGGTCTGCCCCCTGCTGGTATGGAACTAGTACGACAAGTCCATTTTACAAAGGAAATCACCCTTTTTAAATGCATACATTTTACATGTATTTTCAGCAACCCTTGTTACTTCAAAATAGAACATTACCTTGTATTAACAGAAAAATATATTTAAAGTAAATTACAATTCACAAAACAAAGGTAACCTTTTTGTGGACGTCACACACTCCCCGGCAAAAAGAAATGGGTCCCACCATTTACCAATCTTTTCTAAACTCTGAACTGGTCTAAATTCTGTGTTCTCTTTACTTATCTAACAAGTGACTAGAAATGGTAGCATGTATGGGTGTGGTGTGAATGGGTAAGGCATGTATGTAAATGAGGGATTAGGGGTGGCATATGGGTTGAGTGGGTATGTGGGTGTGGTGTATGGGACAAGTGAGTGTAGGGGCTGGGGTGCATTAGGTAAGTTATAAGCGGGTGATGGAATGTTTGTGTATGCTGAGTTAACTGCAGCTTGTGTTGTCAGTATGGGCTGACCCAGGTTCTCATATGTAAAGATTTGTCTAGGTCGTCTGTCTCGACTTGACCTCCTGGCCTCTGTCTGGTCATCTGACAACGGATGGACCTGGTGCTGTTCCTCATGGATAAGCTCTATGTTCTCCTGATATCCAGCTTCCTCTTCAGGTTCAGCAACAATAGAGGGACCTTCATCCAGTCTTGGCTCCTCTCTCTGTTCTCTTTCAGGTCTCAGGTTTGTTTCAGGTAAGTATTCAGGTAAGTACTCTGTTATTACTCTATCTTCTCTCCCTACAGGTACTGGAGCTGGGCAACTTGAACTGATGATTGGCTGTTGGTGGAGGGGTACAGCAGGTGTCTCCTGCGTCCTTTCTACTGGCACCCTCAGCCAATACCGGTTACAGTCTGAGTCTCCATCGGAGTCCAAATCTGAATCTGACTCTTCCGCTGGGTTTGCAGATCGGGTTCTGGTGCGTTGCATCCGGCCTTGGCTTCTCTGTGTTCTTTTCTCAGTGACAGACTTGACAGGGCATGGGGGGATATCAATTGGAAGGTCATTAACCAGCATTAGCAGATTACGGTGCAGTGTTCTCGTCTTTTGTTTGTCCCCGGCTTCACGGTACACTACATACACTGGATTTTCAGAAATCTGTTCTTTCACTATGTAAATGGCCTTTTCCCAATACGATCGCAACTTTCCTGGTCCTCCCCGTTCACCGAGATTTCTGACTAGGACCCTATCGCCAGGCTGTAACACTACACCTCTAGCCTTCTTGTCATAGAGTATTTTGCCTTTGGCACTGGCCTGCTTGCTATTCTCACTAGCGATCTGGTAGGCCTCTGACATCTGTCTTGCCCACTTCTTGGCATATCCCTTAGGCGAGTCTGGTTCGGCCTCTTCAACTAATCCAAACAGCAGATCTATGGGAAGATGGGGATGGCGGCCATAGAGAAGAAAGAAGGGCGAAAAGCCTGTTGACTCATGCCGAGTACAATTGTACGCGTGTACAACTTGTGGGAGCTTGTCTTTCCATCTCTCTTTCTCTTTGTCAGTCAGTGTTCTTAACATCTGGAGTATGGTTCGATTAAACCGCTCAGCAGGATTTCCCTGAGGGTGGTAGGGCGATGTTCTTGAGTGACCAATACCCGACAATTGACGAAGTGTGCGAAACAGTTCATTTTCAAATTCACGGCCTTGGTCGTGGTGTAATTTTGATGGATATCCAAAGCGTGGTATGAAATCATTGAAAATGCGCTCAGCTGCTGTCTTGCCACTCTTATTCTTTGTTGGGTAGGCTTGAGCGAATCTTGTGAAGTGGTCTACCACTACAAGAATATATTCAAAGCCACCGCGGCTTGTTTCCAGATGCAAGTAGTCTATACACACTAACTCTAGTGGTGAGCTAGATGTAATACTACCCATTGGGGCTCTCACATGAGTTACCGGCTTTTTCGATTTTATGCATGGACATCTCTTTGTGATATGGTCTTCAATGTCTTTTGCCATAAAAGGCCAATAGAACCTCTCTCTTGCCAGATTAAGCACCCTTTCTGTCCCTACATGAGCCATCTCACTATGAAGTTTCTTCAGTACCAGATCTTTATACTTGGCAGGGAGCACTAGCTGTTTCCTTTCATTAGCGCGTCTGTACAAGAGACCATTTTCAAGGCCTAATTTTCCCCATTCATGGAAAAGTCTTCTAGCGGCAGCACTTGCTGTTTTACGCACTTCATCACTCAAGGGTGTACCTGCTTCTTTTAATTGAATCACTTCATTGATCGCTCCATCCATTCTCTGTGCGTCTACAAGTTCATTATGGCTTATGGCTGTTATCGGGTCAAGAGTAGAGGCGGGTGATGCTTGGGACAAGATGTTAAGGGCGGCAACCCATGCCACATCTTTCTGCTTGGCCACTTTGCTGCCATCCCACACAGCACGTACCACATCATTGGAAAATTCTTCAGTACAGGACTTGGCATAGTTTTCAATGTCCAAAGGTAGACGCGACAGCGTGTCAGCGTCTGCATTAGACTTTCCTGGCCTATACTTTAAGTCAAATCTGAAATCTGAGAGTTCTCCAACCCATCGATGCCCTACTGCATTTAGTTTTGCTGTGCTCATAACGTAGGTTAGTGGATTGTTGTCGGTATATACCGTGAAGTGGGGAGCATAGTACAAGTAATCTCGAAACTTTTCGCACACTGCCCACTTCAGGGCAAGGAACTCCAACTTTCCACTGTGCAGGTGATAGTTACGCTCAGCTGGTGTTAGCGTTCTGGACCCGTATCCAACGACCCTTAACTTTCCATCTTGATGCTGATATAGAATGGCTCCAAGGCCAAGTTCAGAGGCATCCGTGTGCAATACGAAAGGTAAGTTGAAGTCAGGGTAAGCTAACACGGGGGGGCTAACAAGAAGTGAGATGAGTTGTTCAAGGGCTTGTTGGTGTTCAGCAGCCCAATTCACAGGTGTCCTGGAGGGCAATTGTGGGCCTTTGCTTTTACCACGCACTAGGGCTGTCTGTTCAGTTTTGACTTGGAGTAGCTCATAGATGGGTTTTGCTATCCGTGAAAAGTCTTGAATGTAGGAACGGTAGTAGCCCAGGAACCCGGTGAGCTTCCTCACATCTCCAACCGTCTGTGGTGTCCTGTTAGCTAACGACTGCACTGCTTCCAGGTCTTTAGGATCGATTCTCACTCCCTTAGCTGACACAAGACGGCCAACATATCGTACTTCCTGTCGAAAGAGCTCACACTTTTCAGGCCTTAGCTTCACCCCATGCTTCTGTAGGGCCTGGAGGGCTTTGCGGACCCCTTCCACATGACCGTCAAATGTTTTTGCATAACAAAGGACGTCATCGAGGTATGGGATACAGCAATTGTCTCGCAAGTCGCCTAGCATCTCCTCCATACTCCGCTGAAAGGCCGCAGGGGCGTTTGATAGGCCAAATGGGATCCTCACCCATTCATACAGCCCCCAGGGGGTAATGAAAGCAGTGGCAGGTCTGGAGGCTTCAGCGATAAAGCCTTGATGATAGGCCTTGCCCTGGTCAAGGATGCTGAACCAGGAAAAGCCACCAAGTGTGTCAGTCAGGTCTTGTATTCTAGGTAGCGGATGTCGATCAGGGATGGTCTTCTGGTTCAACAGACGATAATCTATGCAGAGGCGAAGGGTGCCGTCTTTCTTCCGGACGCAAACCACTGGAGACGCATAGGAGGACTTTGATTTCACAATCCAGCCTTTCATCAACAGGTCTTGTATATACTCCTTCACCTCTTGAAAAAGTGGTTTGGGGACAGATGAATATGCTCTCTGTACTGGGATATCATCCTTGAGTGTGATCGACATCTGTAAGCTAGGGATACATCCAATGTCATGGCTGTCTTTGGCAAAGGCAGATGATTCTTCCCACAACATCTTTTTGACTTTTTGTTGTTGTTCTTCCTTAAGATGGCTAAGGTCCACCGGAGGCTGCCATAAGGTTGGACTGGATTTAGCGGCTGAAGTTGATGCTGTACTAACCACTGTTCTTGGCTTAGACCTCTCGTGTGGATCTGTCTCAATCACCTTTGCCACAGTCTGTACACTACCCAGGGCCGTCTTCCTTGGTATAGTGACAGGGTGTTTCGTGTTATTTTTCACTGGTATTGTGACATAAGGTCTCTTTAAGGCATTCTTTATCTCCAGCAGGCCAACCTCAATCTCTAATTCTGTCAAGTGTGCATTCATTTCGTCAGGTTCAAACAACAGGATAGTGTCTGATGAATCTACACAAGGTGGGACCTGACACCCAATCCAAGCTACTTGTCCTGCTTGAATAACAGTGTTATAAGCACCAGTTCTTAGGCGTCCATGATGCACAAATGACTTGTCAGCTTGGATGAAGTTCACCAGCAGTTCAGCCTTTTCAGTAGGTATTGACATTGCTTCAGAGAGAAGAATGGCAATAGCTGGTACGAGTTCTGCTGGACTACTTTGAACAACTTCCTCAAGCACGTTAAATCCTAATATTGGCTGCTCAAGCTTGATATTGCAGATGAGAAAAGGCACGGTGATAGGCTGGCCAAAACTGCCATTTCCACTCAAGTTGACTGTGATGAGGATCCAGCCATCGAAAGGGAGTATGTCGCCATTCACTGCATGCACTTCTAACTCTTCTTTATCATCAAATATTTCACTGAGTGGCCTAGTTGGTATGCTTGGTAAGTATTGTTCCTTCCAGCCCCTGTCAATCATGCTTACTTGAGCTCCAGTATCTAGTAAGGCATTGACTGTTGAGCCACTAAGGTTGCATTTCATAAGAGCTTTAGAACCTATGAACTTGGCCATGCGCCTACTCATTTGAGTGGGTATGGAAAGAGTGTTGTGATGAGGTATTGGCCCCTTGAGATCTTTTTGTCTTTGTTCCACTCCATTTTGTTTATCATTAGAATTCTCGAAACTCACTGTGTTACAATGAACAGCATGGTGTGGACGCGGTTGGGACTGAACGTGGAGCCCGGTCACTGCTTGTCCCCTGGCAGGGACCGGCTCCAGTTTTCCTGACGTTTGGGTCTCTTCAGACATCCTACGGCCCTGTGGCCTTCTTGACCACAGTGAAAACAATGAGTGCAACCTGAGCGGTTCAGTTCAAGACACTTGGCACAGCTGTAAGTTTTGCTTTTCTTTTGGTCTACTTTGATTTGGCAATGGTGGCAGGATTCTGCTTTGACCTGCACCGGCTGCTGCATTAGTTCAACTTTGTTCATCAGTTTCTCTACTTTCTCATTTAACTGTTGGAGTGCATCGGGCTTGGGCTTTTTATCTAACACATCTTTCCTTGCACTACTGTCATGTGCTGCTGCAACGTCCAGCTGAGTGCTATGTACATTTGTGTGTTTCTGTCGTGAGACAGCTCCTAGACGTCTTTGCCGTTCATTTTCAGTGTTTGTTATCTTCATCATTTGTTTTAGGATTGTCTCATCAGACACATTGCTGTCTGAGAGCAGTGGTTTCAGTTCTCTTCGTATGTCATTATGTTTGTGAGTGAGGCCTTGGTATATTGTGTGTAGGAAAATGTCTTGGACAGTGTTTGTATTGTATTTCACTTCTGTGTCCGCATATTTAGAAGCAAACAGGATTTTTTGCTTGAGGCCTATAACACGGTATAAGAACTGCTGTGGTGTTTCATTGTCATTTTGTTTAGTGCACATCAGCTCTTGAAATAGTTCTGTGTTACTTCGCCCACCTAAATGAGACTGTAAGAAGCCTTTTAGCTCATCTAAGGTTAAATCATCCTTGTGCATTAACATGTCCTTGAAGTTTCCTGATTTTATGACTTTGAGAACGCCTCTCAGGATCTCAGCCTCACTGAATCGTTCTTTAACGCCTTCATCAATTTGTCTACATATGTTGTTGTAGCTTATGTCTGATGTCTGATCACTGATTTGTCCGCCTTGAATCTTGAACTCACGTCGGAGTAGTGAAAGATCTCGGAGGGGGACCATTCTGTCAGGTGTATCACGTGAATGTTGTTCAGTTTTGGTGTTACTTTGAATGTTGTTAGGTTGTAGTTTATGTAGTAGTGGTGATGGTGTGGGTGATGGTGTGGGGTTGTTGATGTACTGTAGTACTTTGTTGCTAAGCTCAGCATAGTTAGAAAGCATTCTCTGTAACTCTGTGTCATTGTTCTGTGCAGTTTCAACAGCAGTGGCTGTTGTGGAGGGTACTAAATCAATGACTGGTGAAGCTTTAGCTAGGCTAACTGTGGTCGTGTGGGTTGCATTAGTATCAGGGGCACTAATTGCATTGTTTTCTGTGTCTGCATTTGGCTGAACTGTTGTCACATTATCATTTGACACAACACCCTCGACTACAGTTTTAGCAACATGACTCTGAATCACATTATTAACAGTATCATTTAACTCTAGCAATACCGCCATACCTGAATCCTCGGACTCTACCAAAGTCTTACAGTTCATGAAAGCCAAAATGTACTCGAAGCAACCCTCTTCATCTTCAACCCGAAGCGCAGATGAATCCTTCCCTGGCACCGCACCAACACGTGAAGCCAATTGGAAAAGTTCATCAGATGTCAGAGTGAGCAGATTCTTCTTGATGTTCCAGATCAAGCCTTTTCTCTCACCGTCTGCCATGACTGCTTTTCCCTCTTCCTCACGGATGATCTGTCTTCCAGGTATCTCTTTCACCCTCGGCTCTCGGCGTTGCTCGGCACGACCAGCACGGTCTCAGCTTTCCATTCCTCACAGGTGTTCAGGATGTTGAAGGCAGGGTCTGCCCATCGAGGTTGGTTGTTGGATGAAGTGGGTCGTCGTCTTTTCGCGATCAGTGAATGAGAGGGAACACCAGCGCTGTGGTCATCACACCCAATCTTCCACCAGCTGCATGGACTGAGGACGTGTCGGCTTCAGTCAGTTGTCGGTTGAGTCTGCTTGTGCTTGTAGCCTGCGCATCTGTTGCCGTCCCCGTACGGGCCACCAAAAATCTGTAACGGGTACCGCAGTAGCGGCACCGTGCTAGCAGATAGTAGCTCCTGAAAATCAGGAAAGAAGGATGAGACAGGGCAACAGCTTCTTGATACGTTCGAAGTCTCTGGAGTTATGTTTATTTCACATTTTCTTTCAGTAAGTGCATTTGTTTCATTAATCATCTGTTAAATCCATGTTCACATTAGAATGAGTTCCAACTGCAATTTTCATACAAAATCCCATAGCAATATATTCTATACAGTATTAAACACATGTTCTTATTCCTTTGTCTCTCTCTTTTACATTGTGCTTAATATCAAATACATAAATCATGGTCTAATTAACCCAATAGCAAATCTAAATACATTCATTGGCTTTTAAGATCAGGATGTGACAATACATGTCATGAAAGTACTAATTTAACACTTCGCTGAATCAAATGCTCAGAGCCACTATTGACAACTTCATGTTCAGTTAACTTCATACGTGTAATGGCCACATTAACTACTGACCATCTTAACATAAACTCACATACACATTTGCACGTTGGCTTAACAAAAGGCTTCATGCGCGAGCCGCATGAACATTAACCACAAGGCACATATTTATATTAATGAACAAAGTGGGAGAACATGTGTGCGCCACGATAGCAATCCGTACTATTAAAGTGAATGCATCAACGTCCTTTGCTAGCTCCAATCGTTTAGAATTAGCATTTCCGTTTCAGGATATCAAACATAGACAAAACCACCTTCTTATCACAAAACTACTTGGCCAGAGTAGTTAGCTAACATTCTAACATGGTTTCATACTATTTTAGTGTTGTGTAACACTTTACCAACCTGAAAATCAGGAAAGAAGGATGAGACAGGGCAACAGCTTCTTGATACGTTCGAAGTCTCTGGAGTTATGAGAATTTTCAAACAACGCACAGGGAAATCGTTACTGCAGGTCTGCCCCCTGCTGGTATGGAACTAGTACGACAAGTCCATTTTACAAAGGAAATCACCCTTTTTAAATGCATACATTTTACATGTATTTTCAGCAACCCTTGTTACTTCAAAATAGAACATTACCTTGTATTAACAGAAAAATATATTTAAAGTAAATTACAATTCACAAAACAAAGGTAACCTTTTTGTGGACGTCACATCAGCACACCGATTCGATGACCTACTTCATCGGATCAAGCCTTTCGTTCACCATAAAAGATCTCATCTTAACCCTGTAAGCTTACAAGAGAGACTTGCCGTCACTCTGAGAGTATTGGCATCAGGTTCCAGTCAGAATGCAGTTGCGATCTCTTACAAGCTAGGGACGTCAACTGTATCCAACATAGTTTCCGAAGTGTGTACAGCAATCTGGCGGGGATTGAGAGATGACTTCGTATCATTTCCTAAAGGGGATGAATGGAAAGACATTTCGCGAGCCTTTTGGAGAATGTGGAATTTTACAAATTGCTTGGGGTGCATCGATGGAAAGCATGTCACAATCAAAGCCCCAGGGAATGCTGGGAGTGACTACTTTAATTACAAGTGTGCAAATTCCATCGTGCTTATGGCCGTGTGTGATGCGAGATATCGTTTCACCATGGTGGATGTCGGTGCTTTCGGCCGTGAGAGTGATGGGGGGATTTTCCAAAGCAGTGAGTTTGGCGCTGGTCTTATGCAGAACACCCTTCAACTGCCACAGCCTGCATACTTGCCAGGGAACAACATCAACCTGCCCCATGTGTTCCTTGGAGATGCTGCTTTCCCTCTACATGTGAACTTGATGCGGCCATATCCAGGTGTCAATCTGGATGATGCCAGGAAAGTGTACAACTACCGCCTTTCAAGGGCCTGCAGGATCATTGAGAACAGTTTTGGCATCTTGACTGCACGCTGGAGGATTTTCCAGAAACCCATTGAGTTCCCACCCGACAAAGTTGTGGATGTTGTGAAGGCATGCGTTGCTCTTCACAACATGCTCACACACACAGATGCTGCTCACACTCCAGCATGCAGATACATCCCACCAACCTTCGTAGATACCACATCACCTTCAGGTGAAGTTCAGCCAGGTGAATGGAGGAGGGTTGTTGCAGATGACACTAACATGAGAGCTGTAGCCAGAGTGTCTACAGCACATGCATCCCGCGCTGCAAGTGCAGTGAGAGAGGACCTCAAGACATTTTTTCAGACACAGCAAGGACTTGTTCCCTGGCAGGACAGAGTCATTCGGAGAGGTTGCCTGAACTGATCCGATCTTGATCTGTGTAGAATACTGTAATACAGTTGTAATAAAACTGAGTTATACTAATACTGGTACCCTTGTGTCTATAATTTCTCTATAATTATTCTACACCACTGGCACACATTAGCACCTGTTCCTGGGCCAGCCATCAACATTCCAGACAGAGTGTATGGCAACAGTTATCATATGAATAGTGTTCTCATGTGCACCTGGCTGCCTATTATTCTACACCACTGGCACACATTAGCACCTGTTCCTGGGCCAGCCATCAACATTCAAGAGTGTATGGCAGCAGTTATCAATAGTGTTCTCATGTGCACCTGGCTGTCTATGCGTTGTCCTTCACTGGTTATACTGACTATGCCTATACTATTCCTATGTTAATGACTTAATAATTCCCTGTTTTATAACTTAATGCCGTTTTGAGAAATATGTCACGCTTGTTTGGCTCGTAATTTCACTCGTCTTCGACCACAACAGCAGACACCACTTACATAAAACCAAGGTTTATTAACGAATAGATTAACAATAACAGTATAATAAGTAAACAGTATAATACGTAAATAAGATAAGATAAAAAGAATATAGGCCCTAACAAGAAGACACGACTAAAAACTATTAACTATAAGACAATACGATTAGGCTATGTTTAACGATAAGATAAAAAACATGTGCTAAAAGTAGGCTAAAAACAAATTTAGCCATGGCAATAAGGTGCATTTAAATGTGCATCGTTCTAGCAAATGTGCATCGTTGCATCAGCGCGGGTGCTTCCGTGCATGGTCTAGGATAACCTGAAGCACTTTCTGCTTCAGCTGGTCAACAGTCAACGGGTCAACAGTCTCCATCAGCTCCGCACAGACTATGGCAAAACCTGCCAGAGGTGGTTGCTGTGACAACGACATGGTTTGCAAGCTGCACACATCTGTCCTGTCTCTCTTGGAACTCAGCCCACATCTTCTCCCTGTGGTTCTTCAGATGCTCCAGGTGCGCTGCCACCAGGGAGTCGTCGCCTAGCATCCGTCTCTTCCTCTTTCTTGGGGCACTTGAGGATGAGGATGCCACCTCTGTCGGCACTTGGGAGATGGGGGAAATTGGGATGGCGAGGGGTGGAGAGGTTGATCGGCACGGTGAGGAGGATCTCACCGAGTCGGTGGATTCTGTACCCGACTCAAACTGTGTCAGAGAACCACACAGCTGTGAAGCCTTGGGCGCTTGGCAACGCCGCTGGGCTGCACGTCTGGATTGATGTAAAAACAACAATGTTAATAATATAGCCTATAGGCCACGTCAAATTCAACATTTATGTTTAAAAAACCGTATCATTTAAAGGGTTAGGCTATTCAAAGTTTGCTTCTGGCAGGAGCGAATTGATTGAACAAGGGATAATTAATAAAAAAAATAAAATAAACATGCTTACCTGAATATTTGTTTCTGTCGGCCGGTGCTTCACAAAATTGGCAAGCCATGACAGTTCGTCAAGAATTGGTGCAGGTCTGTATCCTCCTGCAGCACCACTTCTTGCAGCTGCCTGCGACCTCTTTTTTGCTTTTCCAAAGCGGTCGCGGAGGTTCTTCCAAATCTTTCTACAGTGTGGCTCATCTCTTCCAACATTCATGGCGATTTCTCGCCATGAATTCTGGCACCTCTGGGCATCTCTGTGTTCCTTCATTGAAGGATCATAGAGATGCCTGTTTGCTCGGACAGCTTTCCCTTGAACTCGTCCATCTTCCTGTTTCCGCTTTGTCGCGCTCGTCTGAAAAAAAATGAGTGGTGCGCTACCTCGCGCTACCGGGGTTAAAACCTGGAGCGCCAGCAAGATCTACGTCATTTTGACGTCACGTTGTCGCGCTGCCGGTCGGGTGCGTCAGGTATGTAGCAGCCTTAAGCAAGATGCTAACTCATCTGATGTTTCTAAGAACAAGTCTGCTCAGGTATTTATTCCACAGTTACCAGTACCTTTATCTCGATCTGACATTGCTGAGGCTCAAAAGAGTGATCAGAGCTTACAGAAATATTTTGACTTGACTGCAGATGATAATTTGGGTCGCTGTTATTTTGTGGAGGATGGCTTGTTGTTAAGAAGGTGGTCACCCACTGCCGGAACTGCTGTGAGAGAGCAGATTTTGCAGGTGGTGATGCCAGAAAAGTTTTGTGAAGTGGCATTAAAAACGGCTCATGGGGAATCAGCGGGTCATTTTGGGGTAAAGAAAACATACAATCAATTGTTGAAACATTGCTACTGGCCACAGATAAAGAGGGATGTTGCACAGTTTGTTCAAACTTGTCATGTCTGTCAGGTGGCAGGTAAGCAAAATGCTGTCATTAACTCATTGAATGCCAAGCTGTTTTCGGAAGCTTTGTCCTAGAGTGCCAGCAATCTAGACCATTGTTGATGATATTTGTACAGCCACAGCATATTCTGTGTTATAGCTATGAACACATACAATGGCTCGTTTAAAAAAGGTGAGACTTTAAGCTCTCGGTGGGTGCAAACCGTGTATTTCTACACGACTCTGTTCCTGAGAAATCCCAAGCTAAACAGTGGCTATAGTTTTCATCAAAATTGCTGTTTTTTTCTAGAAATGGAGATGGAGAAATGGAGAATGCGTTTTCATGAGTTTTCGATTGTCATATATTTCATTTTCATTCATCACAGAGTTCCCAAAATCACATATAAGGTGTGTTAGAGTGTCTAGTTTCGTAATTAAAAAAAAAAACTAAAAACGTAATATTACGTTTTTGGCACTCAACGCATGATAAGGAAAAACGTAATATTACGTTTTTGGCACTCAATGAGTTAAGCCTGCACCTTTAAAGCCCATTCCATCTGTTGGTAAGCCTTTCGAGCATTTGATCATTGATTGTGTGGGCCCCTTACCCCAGTCAAAATCGGGCTGTGTTTATTTGTTTACAATCATGTGCCAGGCGACCCGCTATCCTGCTGCATATGCTTTGAGGACCATAACTACAAGGTCTGTGGTGAAATCATTGTCACAATTTATTTCAATCTTTGGTCTTCCCAGAATCATTTAAAGTGATCGGGGTTCAAATTTTACATCCTGCAACATTCCTGCATGCCCGTCTCAATAATTCAGATACGTTGGCCAAATTAGAGGGAGTTTTGGGTCATTTGGATTTGCAACAGCAAGTAGAATGGAAAGTTACACAGTTAATAGTTATCTATTACACAGCTGAGCTATTCACACCCTGTTACGTAACAACAAAAAAAACATGTTGCTTGTTTTAAAAAAAAAATATATATATATTATTATTACAAAAATATTATTACATTGTGTGATCAATATGCCAGAATAAATGCACAGGGGTGCAAATAGCATACACTGATATTTGTACCAGACGGGGTACTAATAGAACACATTGCTGTGTGCACCGGGGTACGAATAGCATACATTGGCATTTGTACCAAACGGGGTACTAATAGGACACATTGCTGTGTGCACCGGGGTAAGAATATAATTCACTTCTTATTGCACCAGGGTACGAATAGCACACACTGCTAATAGTACCAGGGGTGCAAATAGCCTTACCCTTAAAAATCTCTGCTATCTGACTCTGTACTTACATCCTGCATTACTACCTGCTCTGGCCACCCAGCAAACATTATATCAACAAATTCCAAATATTCCATTCCATATTCCAAATATGACAAAATACACACTAGCAGCAATATGTGTTATTATTATCAAAAAGAAATTCACACTGTCACGAGTCTGCTCCCTGCTCCACTAACTGGATATTATTCCACCTCACTCTGCCTGTTGCCACACCCCCCTCTAACCTATCAGGAAGCTCACCTGTTCATTGCTCCAAATCACTGCCACCTGCACCTTGTTACCAGCTGCTGTGTGTGTGTGTGTACTTAAGGCACAGGTCTCCAGACATTCAGTGTCAGTTCGTCTGTGATTCAGCGTGTTCCTGTTCGTTGGCCTTCCTCAACTGATCTCCGTGCTGATTCCTACCTGTTTGACCCGACCTGTTCAACCGTACAACGACCATCTGCCCGCTCCTGGTAACCAGACCTGTTTTCACTGTTTTCAAGATTTCTGTATCTTCGCTTCTGTGCCTCTACCCCTCTCAGAACACTCTGAACTGCCAACCACAGCTGGTGTCTGCTGCTGCTCGCTCCACTCAGCCTCTCACGGACCCCACTCCAGCCACTGGGGTCTCTCGCTCCACTCCGCCTCTCACAGACACCACTCCAGCCACTGGATTCACTGCCTCCACTCTGACTCTCACTCTCCACTTCCCCTTTCCCCTTATTTAATAAAGATAACCTTCTGGTGTTCGTGAAAAGCATCTGGTTCTCCTGTCTCGTACTTGACACACACACAGCATATTGTCACACACATTAGATTTGTGACCTTAATTACCAACAACCACCACAGACAACACACACACACAAACAAACAAATCAAGTGGTGGCACAGACATAAGTTCATCTAGTTTCAGATACTTACGAGTCATCTTCTCAGGGCTAGTCCACACATACGAAACCGATCTTTTTTTCCTCCGTCTTCCCTGAAACCGCATCAAGAATATTTGCGTCCAAACTCAACACGACTCAACACGTTACTTCATACCCCAGGCCTATAGGTGGCACTGTTTCTTTACAGAAATTGACCAAAGTTTGTGCTTTACAAACAGACAGAATAGGCTATGACGAAATGGTTAGTGTAAGGAAACCAGAATTGTTTGTGTGGACTGATGGTGAACTGTCAACTGTAAAACTAATAAACTTTATTTGACGGTTTGTGAAGGGTGCAGTCCCGTCCTTTATTTGGCTAACGCAGGTAGGCCTACTAATCACCTTTACTTTCTTTGGTTGTAGGATAGTCCGTGATTCACATTAGTTTTGGCTATCACCGCAATTAGGCTACTAAATGCAAGGCTTACCCAAGTTCTAGGCTATTCTGTCGCCACATTTATAATATTGCTATAAAACCTTTGTTAGTAACAGTCGTTTGCCTGCATCAAATCGCGCATTTGCATTCAGTGTGCTACCATCGGCTTAACGTGAGTTCTAAGCGTCTTTGTATGCTTATATCTGATTTCACTCGACTGAATGCATGTATATATGTTGTAAGACATGTAAAATAAATGAATGACACTGGCACTACGCACAAATGAATGTAGCCTAAACTTACACCGCACTTTCCTAATAACTTAAGTTCTCTCGCGTCACTGACAGTAGCTAGAATGCATTAAAAAACGCCGGGAAAAAACAGTGTTCAGTCCACCAAGTCATAAGCTATCGGCGCTGCGCAGCACCAGTTGTGATATTTATCTTACGGAGTGTAATCGTAGGTAATGTCATGTATGAAAACTAGTATTGTTAAGCAATACTAAGTGCAAGTCCAGGGCAGCTGAGGTGTGGCGATGACATCATTGATACGCAAGCAGGATGTGCGGTTTCGCTGTCTAAACGAATTCAAACGGGCTACGGTTTCAGATTTCTCCACTCTGGGACCAGGTTTCAGAAAAGTGCAGTTTCGGGCAGTGCGTTTACAGGATTCGTTTGGACGCTCAGCCAAGACGAAGCAAAACCTCTGCGTTTAACCTAAAAAGCGTCTCCGTGTGGACGGGCCCTCAGTTCTCACTAAAAAAGCAGAAGCAAACAGTAGAGACAGCAAACATTGCGGCATTACAGACAAACTCACACTTCTGTTATGAAAACATTGAGGCACAACAGACAAACTCACACCTCTCTTATGCAAACATTGAGGCACAACAGACAAACTCACACCTCTAATATGCAAATGGTACATGGATTTGATAGTAGTGACTGGACATTTCTTGGCCTTCTGTCGCTGAGTCGGCACACTTATCATAAAACAATCGTAGTTTTACTTCCCTCTTCTCTTCTCCTTCAATGACCTGGCATGTATACACTCCCTCGTCTCTCTCAGCATCAGAGACACGTCCCCTATCCCCAGCTGCTGGACGTTCACATTCACTCTGTTCTCATAACCTTTTCCCTCTGACACGCCCATTCTCATACAGGTAGATGCATCTAGTCTCCCTAAACCACCTGATCTCCATGGAAACAGCGCTAGTTTTCAGAGAAAGGTGACAGGGCAGTGTGGCATCAGCACCAGGAGATAACCCTGTGGTAACCAGGCTAAAACCTGTGGGGTAGAAGAGAGTGATCATGCTCAAAAACATGTAAACATACTAGGGGTGTAACGGTACACAGAAGTCACGGTTCGGTTCATACCTCGGTTCGGACATCACGGTTCGGTATGAGTTCGGTACAATGGAGGGAAAAGCAAAACAAAAATGCAAAAAGCATTTTTTTTATTGTGCATGTCTTAGGCTGTACCACATAGTGTCATACAGTCTCTCCCCTGCAACAGCCTGAAGTGTGTAAGATACAGTACAATAAAGTACCCAGACTCCATCTCTAACGTAAACAAAATAAGACAATCAGCTATAAAACTGAAAATAGGCCTACAGCATCTCTTATTTCTGAAAGTGCAAATTACATAGAATAATGATTTTTAAAAATCCACTTAAGCAAGACCTTCAACATCCATGTTTAGTTGTATATGGAAGGGTCTACAATTTGCCTCAATATTTTTCAGTGTGTGTACAGTAATAATCTACTAACTGTGAAAATATCACACTATTTTGCCTTCTTTTAAAAAAACAAAATTGCTCCTTTCTTTCATTTCATAAACATACTACAACTAGAAGTCACGTGACTTTGCCCTTTGACGTTAACTCACCGCAGCATGATTTGTTTATTATATATTAGCCTGGTTAGCGTTGACACTTTCTTTTACGGTCTATGCACTTATTAACACTGCCAGCTCCTCATGTGCGAAGTTATAAGTTACCCTAACATAAAGGTAATTACCACGCGATTTACATAGCTTTCTGTCATTACGAAATAATTTTAAGCCATAGGTTTTGGCCCTATTTGTATGTGTATCCAAAGGCTGGTGAAGCGCAGGGAAAGTTTTTTTTTTCTCGTTTCAGTGATTGGTAGCCTACATCATCTGGGTGATGGCGTCGAATATGTGTACTTGTGTAGCATGTTCGATATATTTCCACTCACATAACGTTACCCAACAACTGCTGAACAACGCCGACACACAGTTTCGTCTTATCTACCACTCTCTCGCCTGTACTACTGTAACCTAAGTTCTCAAACTTGCAATCTTAAAGAGCAGGTCCTCTAACTCTTATGGGTCGCCACCACTCGCTTAGTGCTGCTATCTCTGACTGACTGACTCGACCGACGACCTGACAAAAAAATAACATAGGCACCAATCAGAGCTAAGGCGAGGCTACAGATTAGCGTTAGGTGTCGCTAAAGAACTCTCGTAACTCTCGTATTTAGCAGTAATTCCGCATTACATTATTTAATCCGCACGCAAGTTTTATGTATTTTTATACCGTGTATTCTCCGTGTAAATTCATGCACCGAACCGTGACGCCTGTACCGTTTCGGGTTAAATACGAATACATGTATCGTTACACCCCTAAAACATACAAAACAACACAGACACATGTAAACAAACACATACAGAGACACATGTACTGTAAACATACACACACAGAGACACGCAAACATGTAAACACACAGAGACACACAAACATTCCCCTACACAGGATCAGACACCAAAACATGTAAACATACACACACAGAGACACAAACATTCCCCTACACAGGATCAGATACCTAAACATGTAAACATACACACACACACACACACACACACACACACATTCCCCTACACAGGATATGATACCTAAACATGTAAACATACACACACACAGACACACACACACACACACACATTCCCCTACACAGGATCAGATACCTAAACATGTAAACATACACACACACAGACACACACACATTCCCCTACACAGGATCAGATACCTAAACATGTAAACACACACAGAGAGAGACACTCACACATTCCCCTACACAGGATCAGATACCTAAACTTCTTGAATTTCCCCTTGGGGATCAATAAAGTATCTATCTATCTATCTAAACAGTCTCATACCTTCATTTCTGAGCCAAGTTGACATTCTGCCCTCCTGCAGCAGATGTGTAGTGAAGTTTACATCCCTGAATATGTTCATGCTGTCAGTCATTAATGCCATTCATCCTTCTTATTTCTATGTCATTTAGTAGTGTTTCAGAAAGTGTTTTTTCCCTTCTAATTATCAAAGACAGAGAGAGAGAGGCCTTACCTCACAGTTTAGTGCTGCTTGAGATATGATAATTATGTTGATGTCAGAATGAAGTTGAGATTTGGTTTTCAAAGAAAAAAGAGTTTGCAGAGGCACTCTGAGGCTCATGGCAAGAACTGGTTAAAAGCACATGGGCCTACGCGTTGCGGCCATATTGGCCTTCATCAGCGGGCTAGTCTAGCAACTCTCCGTTGGCTTGTGACCTCGAAAAATTAAACTTCTATCAGGCCAATCAAATCGTGTATAGAGTCGTTAGGCGGGCTTAACATAATGATTGATGGCAGAGTTGCAACGGTTTGGCTTGAATTCCCTGCTACTTGAAAACAAATAAGATGGATGTTGCTGTTGGCGAACAGCGTGACACGAGTTAAGCTTTTATTAAGTTGGCAAAAGTTTGAACTAGCCAACTAGCTCCGCATGCGACTCATAGCGCTGTCCTATTGCGTGCAGAGGGAATTTGAAAGACAACCGATTATCCCGCCCCTCGGACTGAGCACTGCGAACCCTGACTGCCCAGACCCTACATTTTAATGTGGGTCTGGCTCGTCAGGCTAAGAGACAGGCTCATAAAATAAATCTTGGCAACGTGCAAACCATTCTCAGCCTCATGCTACCACAACAAAGTCCAAACAATGTGGAAAGTGTGGCAAAATCCCAAACCATTCATAGACTTAGTGCCCAGCTAAAGATGTTGAGTGCAGAAAATGCCATAAAAGGGGACACTTTGCGAATGTGTGCAGATCAGCTCAAAAGTTGGAATCCATTGAAGAGGATGCAGCTGGGGCTTATCTAGGAGCTGTTGACCATCCACATTCGTCTACATGGACAGAAATACTTACCATAAACGGCAGCCCACTGCGTTTTAAGGTGGATACTGGCGTGTCCGTGACTGCTATCCCAGAGACAGATAATGTACAGGATCGATATGGCATATATACGCCGCAGATATATATACGCCGCAAAGACCACTGCTAGGGCCCACCAACCAACCTGGATGTTAAAGGGCAAGTGCATGCTGTCATTCAGAGAGGCGACAGAAAGATTGAGGAGGAGGTGTTCATTGTGAAGGACCTGAGCACACCCTTACTGGGCCTCCCTGCCATTCGCAGACTGCAGATGATTCCACAGCTCCATAGCATAGACGACTCAGAGGCACACTTTCGCTCAACCTACCCAGATGTCTTCACAGGGCTAGGTAAACTTAAAGGAGAGTACAAAATTAAGCTGAAAGACGATGCAACACCCTACGTTCTCTCCGCACCACGTTGTGTAGCCATTCCCCTCCGCAGCAAAGTGAAAGAGGAATTGGACCGGATGGAGAAGATGGGGGTGATAGGCCGTGTGCTGAATGGTGCACAGGCATGGTCCCTATTGTGAAAACATCAGGGAAAATACGCATTTGTGTAGACTTAACACATCTGAATGAGAGCGTCATCAGAGAGAGGCTCATCTTACCGGCAGTGGATGAGACGCTGGCCAAGCTAGAAGGAGCCAGAATCTTCACAAAGCTCGACAGCGTGACATCAGGCTTCTGGCAGGTACCACTTCATAAAGACTCAATGCTGTTGACCACATTCATCACACCAGAGGGACGCTACTACTTTAAGAGGCTCCCTTTTGGAATATCTTCGGCTCCAGAACATTTCCAGAAGAGGATTTCTCAGATGATTGATGGTGTTGACAGAGCCCTGTGCCATGCTGATGATGTCCTTGTCACAGGAAAGGATCGGGCAGAGCATGACGAACGGCTGCACAGTGCTACAGAAATTCAGAGAAGCTGGACTCACTCTGAACGAGAAATGCCAGTTTGCTATGGGTGAGATTCGATTCCTGGGCCATGTCATAAACTCAACAGGCATCAGAGCAGACCCAGATAAAATAAAAGCGATCCTTGACATGCCTGAGCCGAAGGATGTAGGGGACGTTCACCGTTTCATGGGCATGGTGAATTATGTGGGCAAATTTTCACCACGTCTGCCTGACCTGACAAAGCCCATCCGTGACCTGTTAAAGTCAGAGAACAGCTGGACATGGCAGGCACCCCAACAGAAAGCGTTCCTGGAGACGAAGAAGGATAGGGTCAGAGACTGTGTTAGCCCAATACAGCCCAAGTCACGAAACCATGGTATCAGCCGATGCCTCTTCCTATGGAATAGGAGGTGTGTTGACAGAAAAACAGCCAGATGGTGAATGGAGACCTGTAGTTTTCATTTCTAGAAGTCTGACCAAGGCCGAATCGCGATACGCCCAAATAGAAAAAGAGGCTTTAGCTGCGACCTGGGCATGTGAGTGCCTGCGAGGGGATACTTGAGTGGGCTGGATATAAGGACTGATCACAAGCCACTTATAACCCTCCTGATACTTGAGTGGGCTGGATTTTACTATAAGGACTGATCACAAGCCACTTATAACTCTCCTGAAGTCCAGCTGGATTTTACTATAAGGACTGATCACAAGCCACTTAGTATAACCCTCCTGAAGTCCAGAGCACTGGACGAACTCCCTCCGAGGATTATCAGATTCAGACTTAGATTGCTCAGATTTCATTTCAACATAATCCATGTCCCAGGCAAAAACCTGATAACAGCTGATGCCCTGTCGAGAGCGCCTCTTCCAGCCACAGCCATGGAGGCAGAGCAAGACCTGGAAAAGGAATGTAAAGCTTACCTGGACAGCGTAGTAGAAAGCCTCCCAGCCACACCAACAAAGCTGGAACAGATTAAGAGAGCACAAAGTTCAGACAACACATGCAAACGTCTCAGTCGATACATTGTAAATGGCTGGCCTGAACACAGACGAGATGTACACGAGCTGCTGCTGCCCTACTGGCCTGACAGGTCAGTCCTTCACGATGGAGGATTACTCATGAAAGGTGAGAGACTCATAATACCTGAAAGCATGAGACCTGATATCTTGCAGAGACTTCACCAGGGACATCAAGGTATCAACAAATGCCTAGCTAGAGCTAGAGAATCAGTCTGGTGGCCAGGCATCACGTCTGCTGTGAAGCAGATGGTTGAGAGATGTGAGATTTGCGCACGGGAAGCTCACACAGCAGTCAAGCCTCTGCTCACTACCGACCACCCAAACAGACCATGGCAGAGAGTTGCAGCAGATCTTTTCCAATGGCAGAATGGGAACTATTTAGTCATGATAGACTACTTTTCTCGCTTTATCGAAGTTTGCAACCTACCCAACAGCGCATCTGCAAAACAGACTATTGCAAGAATTAAAGCTGTGTTTGCTAGGTACGGATGCCCAGAAGTGCTTGTCGCGGACAATGGTCCACAATTTTCCTGTCACGAATTCGCTCTGTTTGCGCGAGATTATGACTTTATGCACGTGACAAGCAGCCCCCGTTATCCCCAGAGCAATGGGGAGGCTGAACGGGCCGTCAGAACCGTGAAGTCCCTTTTGGAGAAATTGGGAGATTTCCACAAGGCTCTGTTGGCCTACAGGGCCACCCCATTGGCACATGGGAGCTCCCCAGCACAACTACTGATGGGGAGGAGAATCAGAACACCAATCCCTGTGTCACCGGAGCAGTTACAACCACAGTGGCCTGATCTCAAGAGATTCAGAGAAAAGGACACTGCCTTGAAACTGCAGCAGCAACAAACGTTCAACCGGAGACGCCGTACTCAAACCCTGCCACCTCTTCAGCCCGGACAGCAGGTGTGGATCAGACCCACACGCACCAGAGGGACAGTTGTGAGGCCTGCACCTACACCGCGCTCATACGAGGTGGAAACCCCGGAAGGAGGACAGATGCGGCGCAACCGTTCGCACCTCAGAGACCTCCAACATCAGGTGATGGGACAATGACTAGGTCAGGGAGACTGACCAGGGCTCCTGAGAGACTGGACCTTTGAACATCATACGCACATGCACACCACGGTGGACAAGAGAGAAAAACAATAAGACATGTTAAAAAGAAGAAAAAAGTCACTATTTTCCTGTTTGAAAATTGGAATGTTTATTAGAAAAGACATGTTCTGATTATTGCAAACTAAAGGTTTACGTAATAGCCACAGTGAAATGGAATGTCTTCTGTTAGCCTCTCGGTTTACATTTACTGATGAATATATTACAATGATTTAAAGTTCTGCCAAAAGGGGGAGATGTAATGGCATGTTATGTAATGGCATGTCCAGTCGCGTTCCACCGATGAAGAACAACAAATGAGAAAAGTTTGGATTGGCCTGAGCGTACTGGTGGCAGAGCCGTCATATGTCTAAGGAGCACAACGGTCGGGATAGCAGGGTAGCATATGCCTCTATGAGGGCATTCAAGTAGGTGGGAGAAGAACCAGTGTTTATTACAGAAGACTGTTAAGAACACTTACCGCAGTCGCATTGTCCGGAGAAAATTCTTTGGTCACCTCTATTAACGGTTTACGGCTCCCTCATTGTTTACATGTGTTGAATGGAAGTCAATGGGAGCCGTAAATCGTTAATAGAGGTGACCAAAAGAATTTCTCCGCATTGCGTGACTGCGGTGCTGGTAGGGGACAGTTGGTAAGTGTTCTTAACAGTCTTCTGTAATAAACTCCGGGTTCGCTAACTAGGTTGTTGGTACTTCGTTTTATGTATGCAGAAAAACACCCTTGGGTCAATTTTCGCTGGAATTACACTTTAAGTAATGGTGTTACCTGCGCCGTTTTGAATGCTGTTGGAAATTAAGGTTAGCAAAGCACTGATTTCATGTGTGATAGCTGGTGTGATGATCGGGCTGATGGACTGAAGTAGGCTCATAGGTATAGGGTCCAATGAGCATGTGGTAGGACGGCTACCTGTCAGGAGTCTAGATACCTCACTCTTGGAGAGAGGTGTGAATGCAGAAAAAGATCTAATTATCTAATTCTGTCGCGTCCTGTGGACCTGTAGAGCAGTGTTTCTCAAACATTTTCAGACCAAGGACCACTTAACCAGTAAAAAATAACCTCACGGACCATAGGATGGATCATCATGTTGGATGATAGGATTCATATGATTTAAACTGGCGTAGCTTACATAGGCAGTGTTGTAGAACTGTTTGAATTTAAATACAAATTTGTTCAATATTGCAAACAACTCATCTATATTATATTTTACCATGTCTGCTTGCGGACCACTTGGGATAGCTTGCGGACCACCAGTGGTCCCCGGACCACACTTTGAGAAACACTGCTGTAGAGAATCTGATTGCCATCACTTTGTAAAAAATGAGGCAAGGGTATCCGCAGTAAGGCTGGACAGAGGAGGAGGCAGCTGAGGGTTGAGTAGCGATTGGAAGGTTGAGAAAAGTTTCTGAGTATCTGTGACACTGTTGATTTTGTCATTGTAGAAAGCTATCTAAGCAGCAGTGATGCTGGCTGAAAAGGAGGATAGGAGTGTCTGGTCATTTTGGAGGTCGTCGGTTAGTTTATATTTGTGCCATTTCCTCTCTGCGGCTCTGAGTTTGGTTCGAAAGGGTATCAATTAGCCATGGGTGAGTGTTTGGATCGAGCTGATCGAGAGGGCACAGTTTGTCTAGGTTTGAGCTCAGTGTGGAGCGAGTCTGTGCCATCATTAATGTCCAGAGAGGAGAAAGGGCTGAGTGGAGGGAGCCCGGAGGCGAGCACAGAGAAGAAGGGGGTTGGACACAGGTTGCGGATGTGACCATCGGCTGAGGAGCCGAGAGGCTGTTCTGTCAGGCTGACGTTGAACCAGATGAAGAAGTGGTCAGAAAGATGGAGAGGCATCGCCATGATGGTGTCTGTGGTGCATTTCCGAGTGAGGATTAAATCAAGCTCTTTGTCAACTTTGTGAGTAGGTGGGCTGCGAACCAGTTTGAGGTCAAAAGAGTGGATCAGGTCCATAAGGTCCGCTGAGCCTGGGGCGCCTAAGTGGATGTTCATATCGCCAAGGACGAGTAGCGGACAGTCATGCTCAGGGATGGAGGATATCAGAGTGTCCAGCTCGTCCATAAATCCATCTAGTTGGCCTGGTGGGCGGTAAATGACTATCACATAGAGTTTGACCGGGTCCATCATTGTGATAGCATAGTATTCAAATGAGTTATCTACAGTATCTATCTATCTATCTATCTGTCTGTCTGTCTGTCTGTCTGTCTGTCTGTTATGTGTATAAACATACAGTCAGCCGGAACGTCCCTCCCAGTGTTTAACTGAGAACAGCTCCATCTCCTCTGTGTTGTTCCTGATGCCATAACACTGGGAGACATGCTCTCTCTCGCTCTCTCTCTCTCTTTATTTCTCTCTACATTTCAGCACACAGCCGTTTAACTGTGAGCAGCTCCATCTCCTCTGAGCTGTTCCTCTGAGCCCATGACCTTGAGGAGAGACGTGCTGAGTCTCTGGATGGCCTGCCTCATGTCCTCGGACTCTGACTTTCTGTCATCAAGCATTTGCCTCATTCTGTCCATCTCTCTGTTCTTCTCCTCCATCTGTCTGTTCTTCTCCTCCATCTCTCTGTTCTTCTCCTCCATCTCTCTGTTCTTCTCCTCCATCTGTCTGCTGAACTCTCTCTCCATGTCAGCCTTCACGGTGCTGATTCTGAGGAGCTCAGGGAGCAGGATGCTCCTGAGGCTGCTGTCCACCTCAGCTCTGGCCTCTCTCTCATAACCCTCTCGCATCGCTCTCTCCTCCTTGTGTCTCTGTTCCTTCTCCACTCGTTCTCTCTCTCTGCTCAACTTTCCCTCCATTTCAGCTCGTACTGCAGCTAGTCTGTGTAACTCTGTATCTGTCTCTTTCCTCTTCTCCTCGTCCCATCCCTCCCCTGCCTCACTGCCTTGATCTTGCATTGTCTCACTCAGCGTTTGGATCTCTCCCTCCATCCTCTTCAGAGACTCCTGCACATTTCTGAAATGCTCCTCTCTTCTCTCTCTCTCCTCCATCAGTTTCCTCTCCTTCACCTCTTGTTCTTTCTGCATCCTTCTCTCTATCTCTCTGAGTTGTCTCTCTGCCTCCTGGTAGGTCTCACTGCTGTAGAATCTCTCTCTGTTTCCTGACACCATCTCTTCTATCTTTATTAGCAACTGTGTGATCTCAGTGTCATCAGGCCTGCCCTTAACGTTGAGAAGGTGACACCTGTTCCCACATTTCTCTACCAGCTGCTGGAGGTCCTGGCTCTCTGTTTGGAGCAACTCCTCCACACTCCTCTCTCTCAGCCCCTCAGCATGGGTGAAGAGGATCAGTGTGTGTCCCCAACAGCCCTCCCCAAAAATATCCTCCATTTTCTCCAGCATCCTCCTCTCCTCCCCTTCAGACGGCTCCACTGGAATCACCAGGAGGAAGGCGTGAGGTCCTGGGGCAGACAGACGGATACAAAGCCCCACGTCCTCTCTCATGTCCTTCTCAGAGAGTCCACTGCAGAACCAGTCTGGAGTGTCCACCACGGTCATCCGTCTCCCAGCCACCTCCCCTTGTCTGCTCTCACTGTGCTGGGTCTCGGTGGATGTGTGTGTGAGTGTGTGTGTGCCCAGGATGGTGTTTCCTGCTGCCCTCTTCCCAGCAGTGCTCCCCCCCAGCAGCACCAGCCTCAGCTCAGACACGGCAGGACCAGGACTCTCTCCTCCAACTGGAAACACAGATACAATTTACTACACACACACACACCAGATGTAAAACTGTAAACTGAATAGAGTTTGAAATTGTAAATGTACTTAGTTGTAAATTAGACTTACAGTTTAGAGGAAGATCAAAACTCCTCCGTTTTCTACTGTGAGGAGGATCTTGATCGCAGAATATGGGCTCAGAGGGCCCTCCAGCTACTTCTCCCACTGGAAACAAAATTAAAAAATCAACCACAAAATCAAATGGCTGTTCCCTATCAATAAGAATTTACATGTTCAACTTCAAACAAACTACAGTTACACCTTAACATACAACATATTCAAAACATAAAGAATTTACATTTGATGGATAACATTTAACATATGAACTATTGGTAACACTTTACTTGACAGTATCGACATAAGAGTGACATGACACTGTCATGACACATGAAGCCTAACCCTAACCTTAACCCTAAATCTAACCCTAATCCTAACCCTAACTTGTTATGACAAAAACCGAATGACACAACAGTGTTATGTCATAAATGTTTATGACTTGTTTATGACACATTCATGGCAGTGTCATGTCACTCTTATGTCGATACTGTCAAGTAAAGTGTAACCAAACTATTTGCCTCAAATGTGTCCTACCTAATGCATGTATCCAGCATTTATCTAAATGCCACTTTGTCAGTGAAGTGTATGAATAAATGGAATTTGTACATTTTTATAGAATTTGCTATCATACTTTTTGTTTTCTCTGCAGCTTTTGGTATTCTAGGCCTAAAGCCTACAGACATTACTCATATGAAATGCATTGAGGATCATAAATAGATCATATAGATAGACAGATGAATAAATCTATCTGTCATGACAAGACGATGCTCCACCACCACCAAGCACTAACATTGAGGTTGGTATCCACCTATTGTATGGTAACTAGCTTGTATACATTCGCCAACTTTAGGCCACTGTTTCAGGACTTGAGGGATCCTGAATTCCCAATAAATGAAGACTGAGAGTGTAGGGGGAAACTTGCTTACATATCTTAAGCGCCCGGACAGATTCCTCCATCACCTTCCTCTCTTCTGCTGTAATCCTTCTGCGAGCTGCATCAAGAGTGCACAGAGAAAAAAATAGTTGAAAAAAAAACACCACATTAAAAAACAAATTAACGATAACTGTGAAAATAACTATAAAGCATGCACATCCAAATTTTAAAGTTGGGGGCTGGACGAAAAGGGCAATACTGAATGAATGAAGCAAGTCCGCTACACCAATGGCTCCCAATAACTAATTAATTTAATGTGCCGTTTCCGGCGTTACTGCTGGCGCGTCGGGGTCTTGTTCGCCCTGTTGGGACTTATTTTCAAATAGGAAAGGGCTGTTTCTGAAGGCACGCATTGCCTTACTTTGTGTTTCGGATGTCAAATCAGTTGGCGCATACGACTTCTTCCAGCATTTTGCCAATCTGGCTGAACGTGATACGTGTCTGCACTGTAAGATTCAGCCAGATCGGCACAGAGCTGCAATAAGTCCAACGTGCCCACTGATTTGTATAGTTAGCAGAGGTGGGAAAATCCAGCTTCAGAAAGTAAAGGTCCAACCATGTATTGGCGCTACCTGTGCACTTACAGTACCTTCCAGAATGATTGACGCCTTTGGTAAAGTATAAAAAATAATATTTTGGTGATTTATTGTAATCTCACAATGGAAACAACAAGGAGACAAATTCAACCTTCCCTTATGAAAAATAACTATAGTAATCCTATTAGAATTTTATGGTAGTGTATAATACTTCTGTGATGTTCTGTAATACCTCTAATATTCTCTAATATCCTTAGCCGCCTATAGTGTTTCTATAGTAGTCTTAGTAGTACTTCTATAGTATGTCCCAAAATAGTATAGTATTCCTATAGTATTCAAATGAGATTACTCATTTTTTTTCCCAAAATACTACAAGATTCCTATAGTTTTTATTTCATAAAGGGTTGATGGGAAGCAAATGTATTATTTATATATAATATAAATACATTTATTATATTATGTAAAAACATTATTTTTTTATGCCTGTTTTTAGTCAACTTTACCAAAGGTGCCACTAATGTAACACAGGTGAACTCACCAATTAAATGCTCTACCTGGCCGAAAAGTTGTGCTAATTAGAATCAGTTGGTTTATTGTCAGTGAATGGTATAGGCACAGATATGTGGTAGGACTTCTACTGTCTGAAGCTGGACTTTTCTACTTCTGGTTAGTAGTTAAAGCTGTGCTACATAGGGAGAATAACTTCACAGTAAAACATATACTTTCAATTTTGCAGACATAGTTAAGGGCTTTGATTTTACCGGTATTAATGTGTGTGTGAGGGAACAACAAAACAAACAAATCAGTAAATTCAAAATAGCCATCCAAACTGCCAACTTCCCCCCAAGACTTCACTCACCAGCTCTGTTGTAGCCTCTCTCTCCTGAAGAAGGATTGTGAGCATTTGTGCAAAGAAACACACACACACACACACACGCACATACACAAGCATTTTAACAGAATGTCTTTTTTCAGGATGCAATACACCTGACTTAAGTGAATGTAATATAATTACTTTTTGAGTTTTCAGTATGTTTAAATAATGTTATGTAGGCTACACTTATATTACCATGTGTACATATACTACTTTATGGAGTCCATTTCATTTTTGATTATTTAATTCAAGCTGTCTTATTCAACGTGTGGCTAAGATATTAGATTTTAGAGTTGAAATGTATATCGTAAAAACTAAAATGCCTAGCACTTACCAGGTTGTATGGCACCTCTTTCCCCTAAAGAAACAGTGATATAAGGTAATATTGAGTATTAGATTGACTACATTATTGAAACAGCTGGGTCCCACATCATAATACAAAGAAGGTAGTGTGCTGTTTGGTATGTATTCTTGTAACAACATCAAAGTGCATTATTACTAGTTAAGTGAAAGCTGTAGAACACTGTGGATTCCATTATCCGGATTTAGCAATTGAATTTGCAAAAATGTAAATAATTCCTCAAGTACAACTTTCTAGAAGTACCTCCACAATATTAACTGTTTATGAAATATGACATGAATAAAGCAGACCAGGACAAGATAGCCACGACACAAAGATGATCGCACCTCTGGAATGGACACAAAGATGATTGCACCTCTGGGAGAAATGCTATTTGTGTCCATTCCATTCCTGCATGCTTATTTGCAGACATACTGTAACTTCTATGCTCACTTAATTGTATTGCATACAGTATATAAGCAGTATATAAGCAAGTATAGTTTTCAGTGCATGCTTTCCTGTTACTTATGTTTGCTGGAAAGCAATGTTTCTCACTAGTTTTAGATAAATGTGCCAATGTTATGAGGTTATTGGTAGATAAATGTGCCAATGTTATGAGGTTATTGGTAGATAAATGTGCCAAGGTTATGAGGTTACTGGTATTTTAGATAAATATGCCAATGTTATGAGGTTATTGGTAGATAAGTGTACCAATGTTATGAGGTTATTGGTATTTTAGATAAATGTGCCAATGTAATGAGGTTATTGGTAGATAGATTAATGTTATAAGGTTACTAGTAGATAAATGTGCCAATGTTATGAGGTTACTGGTATTTTAGATAAATGTGCCAATGCTATTAGGTTATTGGTTGATAAATGTGCCAATGTTATGAGGTTACTGGTAGATAAATGTGCCAATGTTATGAGGTTATTGGTAGATAAGTGTACCGATGTTATGAGGTTATTGGTATTTTAGATAAAGGTGGCAATGTTATGACGTTATTGATAAATGTACCAAATGTTATGAGGTTATTGGTATTTTAGATAAATGTGCCAATGTGGTTATTGGTAGATAAATGTACCAATGTTATGAGGTTATTGATAGATACATGTGCCAATGTTATGAGGTTACTGGTATTTTAGATAAATGTGCCAATGTTATGAGGTTACTGGTAGATAAATGGGTAACACTTTATAATAACTACACACAATTCATCATTTATTAAGCCTTTGTTACTTATTAGTTAATGGTTTGTTCATCATTAGTAATTTCATGTTCATACATACAGTAATGTATCATCAGTAAAGCATTTGTTCACACAGTTATTAATAGTTTGTTCATAGTAAATAATCCTATATCTAAAATATGTTGATACATTATTGTTAATACTTAATACATGATGCAATAATATGTTTTTGATTAAGTAATATTTCCATTATTTAACAGTTGTTACATACACATGCACTAATGATTAGTTAGGGTGAGGATACATATTTTATAAACCACTTCCTTATACTATAATTAATAATTAACTCAGGAGTTACAGTATAAGTGGTGGTTGTCTGGACCAAGGTAGTGTAGTGGATAAAGAGCTGGACTAGCATGCAGTAGCCTGAAAAGTTGGGGGTACGATTCCCGGCTTTCACTGTTATTTCAATGGCCTTTAATTTATTTGACATGTGTACATCGCTTGTCTGCTAAATTAATGAATGAATGTAATCTTTACAACTCATTTGAAAATGTGTTGGAAGGCATAGAGGGTCCTCACTTTAGATAAGCTCACAAAATATCATTAACTAAGCACTTGTAACTCCTGAGTTAATCATGAATTATAGGAAGTGGTTTATAAAATATATATCCTCACCCTAATTAATCATTAGTGCATGTGTATGTAACAACTGTTAAATAATGGAAATATTACTTCATCAACAAAATATTATTGCAGAATTTATTAAGTATTAACAATAATTCATAAACATATTTTAGATATAGTTTTATTTACTATGAACAAACCATTTATAACTGTGTGTACAAATACTTTATTTATGAGAATTAACATAGAAACAATGCTTTACAAATGATGAACAAAGCATTTTGTACTAGTTTGCAACTGGTTTATAATAAGAAAATTATTTCATTTATAAGTGGTTGTTTCATTACTTATTAAGTATAAATAATGTACTTACAAACATATTTTTGGATAGGCTTATTTACTATGAACAAACCATTTATAAATGTGTGAACAAATGCTTTACTGATGATAAATTATGTATGAACAGGAAATTACTAATGATGAACAAGCCATTAACTAATAAGTAACAAAGGCTTAATAAATGATGAATTGTGTGTAGTTATTATAGTGTTACCGATAAATGTGCCAATGTTATGAGGTTATTGATATTTTCCATCCTTCTGTGTATGTGCAAATATGTATCTGCATATGCTACACTCTAAACATGCCTGCACTGCCCATATCACCTTTAGTCAGCACTGAGCTAAAGGCCCTGGATAGCACTGAAGTACAGAGACAGGAGACTTACGAGGATACAAGAACCCCACTCTCGCCTCCTCCTGGTGTTCTCCTTGGATGACCTGACACAGGAACCATCCTCTGTCTGTCTCCTGTGTGCCCCTCAGTCTCAGAGACACGTCTCCTCTCTGCAGCTCCTGGGGGTCCACACTCACTCTGCCCTCATAGCCCCTCCCCTCTGCCACCTGACCATTCCTGTACAGGTAGATGCAGTCTGTGTTCCTGAACCACCTGATCTCCAAGGGGAGAGCAGGGATTAGAGCTGACAGGTGACAGGGAAGTGTGATGTCATCACCAGGAGAAAACAATAGAGGTACACCAGTGGAAACCACTTTGGACTCTGAGGAGAAGCAAACATTGTGGTGATATGTTGTACACACACATATGCACATAGACACACACATACACACACACACACACACATGCACATAGACACACACACACACACACACACACACACACACACATACACACACACTGACATACGCACATACACTAGGTGGAGCACAGTCTGTACACAAATTTGGGTAGTGGTAGGGTGCAGCAGTTTCCGACCCCAATTGCAAATCTGCACCCAGTGTGTTGGTCTGCATTACTCTGAGACGTCTCCAATATGGATGTAAACACGTACACTCCCTTACACACACACACACTTCCACGCACACTCCCTTACACACACACACAGTCCATCAGAACTGTTATCTTGATGATACCTTCATCTTTGGACTCAGCTGACATGTGTGCTTCCTGAAACAGACACATACGTAATATTCTTTAGTGAATACTGGAGTACACAAACACAACAAAATGTGTGTGTGTGTTTGTATGTGTGTGTGTGTGTGTGTGTGTGTGTGTATTTGTATGTTTGGAAGTATGTAGCATTGGCATGACTTAAGGTCAGTGTGTAAAATATAAAGCATCTTTATATTTTTTCCCTTTCTCTAATTTGATTTGCCTTACGATTGTATAGAGGGTGGAAATTATTTACAACCCTTTCAGAAACATAAATCACAGATGAAGGCCTCAACATCATTCCCTTCATCAATCACAGCAACTGTGAGATGTGTTATAAATGTGTACATGTATGCAGATAGTTAATTTCATATTAAACCGACAAAAAGAAAAGTACCAATGAAAAATATTCACAAGTAGCCACACCTCACTGTCTATCCATGCTTTGGCTATGAAGTTGTGATTCCTCCTCTTCTTTGTGTCTCAAACACACTCACATATGCGGTTAGTCCTGCACGTCCATACATTCCTTCAGTTTGTACAGAGCCTGTGGACATTCACTGTACAGTCACAGAGACGTTGTCCCTGAGTAAAATGTGTCCTTATTCCTCAAATGCCCAGTCACTTCTAGGTTATGGAGAAGCCACCTCTGACTAAGGGAAAAGTCCATCGTCTGTTTAATATATGAGTGCTGCCTTAGATCAATGATGCAGTTTTCTTTATTATTTTAATCATTAACTTACTATTGGGGACTGCACCTGGCCTGAATAGCACACGCCCTTCACTGCATCATACAGATTAAATGACTCCTATTTGCGCTTAAGTCCCATAGTAAGTCAAATTACACAAAACACAGTGACTTAGAGCAGGGGAGCAGGGGTTCCCAAACTTTTCCACGACAAGGCCCCCCAAATACCACTAGGTTCTGGCCAAGGACCCCCTTGATGTGTTACTTAACCCATCGACAATACTACGGCAAACGTAAAAATACATTGAGCTAATCCTAATAATTATTTTAGCCACAAGCACTTCGCGATGGAGCATACAGTGTGTAAAAATTGCATTTGGGGCTTTCTGCTGAATGACAGCTATCACTCTACTATTATTCCCAGTTATTATCATGGAAAATATAATATTCAGATATGCGACAAATTATTATAATGGCATTGTATTTTTCAAATGTATTTATTTGTTGCTTTTATTTTTCCTTCCAACTTGCTGAGGCCCCCCTGGCACCCCCTAGCGGCCCCCACATTAAAAACCACTGACTTAGAGAGTGGGCAAAGGTTACTTTAGAATGCAAAGAATTTTTTTATTTTGAGGAGAATGTGCGAAGAGTCCTGGATGCAAGTTAAAGTCTTGTAGAAGATATATATCCATATCTGACTCTTTTTTTTTATATCTAAAACCACTTGTACTCTATATGTCCATCATTACAATAGTCTCTCCAGAGCAATTTGGGTTTAAGTGCCTTCATTAAAGGAGAATTCCGGTGTGATATTGACCTAAAGTGTATTGAAACATGATACCGAGTGTGAACGTATGTCTCATAGCCCATCTATGAGATGCACTCCAAAATCTGGCGCTAGTTAGCCGATGCTTCCAACAGCTTTTTCAATAGTGGTGCTTCGGCATCGGGCTAGCCATGCAAATAAATCACTGTTTTACACCCATTTACGAGGCTCAATGTATCTCCACACTTCTTTGGTAGACTTCCGAGGGCCCTGATATTTAAAACGAGACATTGAGAACTTTGAAAAAGCACTGGTAGTTTACTTACAAGACGATTTATACAGACAGTATCTTCACGAAGTTTAGCGTTTGCAGCCATCTTGAATTTAGTCACGATAAGTCGAGCAACGAGTAAGAATGAACAGCTATGATAAGGGATCAGATTCCAAAAATAATTCAGTGGAAATGCATGGATTCCAGTTGCTGCTACTGGAAGAAACTGGAATCCATGCATTTCCACTGAATTATTTGCATGGCTAGCCCGATGCCGAAGCACCACTATTGAAAAAGCTGTTGGTAGCATCGGCTAACTAGCGCCAGATTTTGGAGTGCAGGGGACAAGCCGAGATGGACTATGAGACATACGTTCACACTCGGTATCATGTTTCAATACACTTTAGGTCAATATCACACCGGAATTCTCCTTTAAGGGCACAATGGTGGCTTCAAACGGAAAACTTCAGAAGGCTTTCCTTCTGTCCATAACTTGTAACCCTGAGATCTGAAACCTTCTGTTTCAGATCTCCTCTCTGTGTCACCTGGTCAAATTCCCAACACTCTGTAGTACATGCTATCTTAATAGCCACGCACTATGAGTGAAATGCTGAATATTGACATTCTGTACTGATAACATACACTGCAGTTGACCCAACAGACTGGTCCTTTAGCAAACAACAGTGGTGAGTAATGATTCAGAACCTAGAGAGAATAATTCAAGCCAAATAAAACACAATGCATACACGCACATGCACACACAGAAGGAAAGTAAATCTGAGGAAGACCGCAAGGTCGAAACGTCATGTGCCAAATAATGAGAAAATAAACTTAACAAAAGAGTACCAAGGAGAATTCTGGTGCACCTGAAGACCCGCTAAGCTGCTCTACCACCATTACCTGTTTAGCCCACTCACAGATGAGCAAAGTCTCACCCGTAAAAGCACACCGAGACCCGCTAAGCTGTTCTACCCGTAAGAGCACGCTGAGACCCGCTAAGCTGCTCTACCTGTAAGAGCACGCCAAGACCCGCTAAGCTGCTCTACCCGTAAGCTTAACTAATAAAATCTAACTTTGTAATTACCGGTAATTAAAATGTTTTCAGTATAAAGAAACTTTGTTTAGCATTTTCTCATAAAACCATTTGACATAATTTGATAAGAGTTTGACTTATTTTAAGACTTCTCATCAAGAAAACAAGCAAATTTGGCTGCCAGTGTGTTAAGCAAATGTGTTGATAAGACCCCTTAAAAGAAGTCAAATTACTTTTAAATTAAAGGTCCAGTATGTAGGAAATAATGGAAAATAAACTGTAACCATTCCAAAAATAATCACCATATGTTGTCAGAGAGTAAGGAAACACGATGAATTGAAGTAATGGCTTATTTGACAACATTACTCTAACCCGTAAAACCCCGTAAAACCCATGAAAAAAAATGAGTTACGGGGCGGAATGTCTTGGAATTTTCGTTTATGTTTTGAACGATTCATTCTAGAATAGCGTATTAATAATGGGCTAGCACGTCCTCCTATTTGGGTTGCCAAATTAGCAAAGGCCAACTGTCAACAGCTGTCAGTTGTACGTTGGTTAGAGAGGTATTTTTTGTTTTCACTGTTTCCGTAATGTGTAGCTGGGTCATGGTTGGAGAAACGTTAAAGCAGCTGCAGGTCAACTAACATTAGCTAAGTCTTAATTACATCTGGCAACCCAGAAGAGGCTCGCGTCTGGTAGTCTTGAGAACGTTCACCAGTGTTTTGATTTTGGCCTGCAGAACGTTCGGTAACAATCCTACAAATCGCACCTTTAAGTCAAAATGGTATTTCAAGAGAGTTCTAGGTAAGTCTCTTTATATTGAAAACAAGACCAACTAGATTTTTTTGATCTTGATATAATAGATTAGATTTTAGATTGTATTAGATAAGCTGTTTTGCAGTGTATGTAGCCTATTATTAATCAGGGCTGCCAACTTTTCAAAAAACCTTGGAGTGAGATTTGGTGGGGCCAACCAAAATTTTGCTGCGGAAATTTTTGTTTGGCTCGTTCAGCATTATACCGTACAGTAAAAAAAAAGTACATTGGTTCTCAGGTGTAGGGACCAGGGTCCCAGAGTTAAATTAACATTGGTATCAAAGGGATCTAGCCTAATGCTAGGACCATGGGCGATGGAGGCATTCTGAAAGTGGGTGGGACATTTCAGTGGGGGGTATGGGGGTCCTCCCCCAGAAATTTTTTTTTGGACTAGATGCAATTTCCTGAATTCTGGTACATTTTACCAGGTTATTTAGATACTTCTATATAACAAAATAAAGCCAGCCTACGAAATTAATAAAAAGTAAATCATGCATAATTTAAAAATAACTCAATATATAGGCTACTTGGCTACGCAATAAGGTTTCCATTACAGCACTGCGGACGTTCAATGAACGCATGAAAGCGGATAAAGTAAATTAAATATCAAACTAAAGCGAAAATGTCATGCTTTTGAAGGCCTACCATTGTGCAGTCTAGCTGTGGTTAGTGACGTGATGCTGTTAATGGGGAGTTTTACATAAACCTATAGGTTATTATTTATTTGGCGTACAAACAGCACTGGTATTTCGCACGGCAATAGTGGGGGGGTCCAAACTAACAATTTTAAAAAGTGGGTGGGTGTTTTGTAAGAATTTAAGAAATGTTTGTATATTTTAACTTTTAAATGCATCAATCTGGTGCACTTTTAAAAATAAATTCAGAGGTCAGACTATTTTTATGGAAATATTTGTGCTGTAGCCTAAGCTATTTTGCACTTCAGAATTATAACCATGCATACACAGGTGGAATAGTTATGGTGATATTGCAATAAGTTCACAACCACAAAAACATATGATCCATTTCACAGTTCAGAAATGTTCAGCACTCCATGAAATTATGCAGAAGTGGTCACCTGTGTTTTTCAGCTAGTTCATTTAAGATAATATATTGGTCATTGTAATGGCCATAGCCTACAGGCTATTCCTTTTTCAGGATGTACCCATATCTGCATGATGTGAATGTTTGCATTTGGCTTATGTCAGGCTTTATATCAATATTTGTGTCTCCTTATTTGATTTTCTTTATATTTTTGCATTAATGTCACTAGAAAGCATGGCAATATAAATATATTCATTTATCTGTGTAAGTGGGATTGGCTGGAACCTGACAATATAAGAACCATGATAGTGGGATAATCTACTGAGCAATTTACAAAAATGTATGTAGGCCTACTGACAAATAGTTTACATTAGAATACATTATAATTTCGCCCCAATGAGGCTATGTAGAAATGTGTTGCAATTTCAAAAACAGAGGCATGCTTTATATCCTCGTATTCGGTACGGTTTGCTGTTTATTGTGATATTAGGTTTGCCACATGTTGTGTGAAGGGTTAGTGAGATATTACAACCAGGGCTGTAGTACTCGAGTCCGGTCTTGGACTCGAGACCGTTTTTCTATGGTCTCGGACTTGTCTCGGACTCGCTAGTATTTGGACTTGGTCTTGTCTCGGTCTCGGCCACTGGTCTTGCCAAATATGGCTTTTGGTCTCGACCGAGTCCAGGTGTCTTTAGGGCCATCAAAATTAACGTGTTAATCGCCGCGATTCATTTTGAAATACATAATGCGTTACAAAATATTAACTCAATAGTGTTTACCTTTGTGGGGGGCTGATGTCACGTAACGGAAGCCGCAAAACCTAAAACCGCAAGCCTGAGAGTTTATTTTACTGTCTGTGGAGTTAGCTGAAGATAAAGAGGAACCAACATTTAGCCAAATAGTAGCTTTACTGCAAACTGCTTTTCACTCTTGATAGATAACGTTTACAATGTCAAAATGCACCAACTGCAACAGTTACATAAAGATGATACTTTTCGGCTCTTCTCCATTAAGATCCAACTTGAACGTATGCTACTCCATTTAATTAAGAGCGCGTCTGAACGCACACGAGAAGGAGAGAAAACGATTGGCAGGCTCCAGCTGGCTTGTCGTTGTTGATGATAATTGATATCTCCTTTTTAATATAAGAAACTTATAAAAGGAAGGCAACAAAGACGAGGTTAGAGGAGATTGCGGATTTATCCGATTTCCACTACTGACCAGTTATAAACATGTATGTAGGCTGCACTCACTGTGATTTGAAAAATGGACAAAAATATGAAGAGTTGTCTTTGCCTTTGTGTAATGGAACTGGTGAGTCTTGAAGTCTTCAATAATTTGTTTACATGAAGCACATATTATGCCGATTGAAACACATTCACACAACACATCAGATAGCTAGGTGACTGGCTCAGGCTCATCATTCACTTTTAATTGCAAACAGAAAATGTCTAGCTAGCATCATGTCATTACATGCTTCTATTTCCAAAGGAATGAAAACTGTTTATACCAACTTAATATCATGCTTATCATTGTTAATATTGTACAATACATGTGGTACAAACAATATTAGAGCTTGTGGACTAGCTATAGGCTATATTTCAATGGAGCTGGTAAAAAAAAGATCATTATGAGAACGTGGCCACAATGGGCTTAAAGTAACAGTGCACCATTTACAAATGAGTTAAACAGCATCATATGTGTAGTATTTCTTAAGAAATGAATACTTTAAAACACAATCACTGTGTCAGTATTATCATTTAAATAATATAAAAGTGTTTTACTTTTACCTTTGTGGTTACTCATTAATTTTGTGATTTATGTTGAAGCTTTAGTCTTTAGGAACTTTTTAATTGTGGTTAATCGAGATTAATTCATTTCAAAATATATATTTTGAATCGTTTGACAGCCCTATAATAATATTGGAGAAGGGGAATGGCTACACTTACAAATCCTGGGTGTGCTCACACTGTTTTTGCTTTTAGATAATAATAATAATAACCCAAAATGATTGTCTTGATACTGTCATGCACAAGACTTTTTTTCCTATCCTGGACTCGGTCTTGACTCGGACTCGAACCTTTTTGGACTCGGTCTTGTCTTGGACTCGAACCTCTTTGGACTCGGTCTTGACTTGGTCTCGACTAGTCCTGGTCTTGGACTTGTCTTGGACTCGACAAAGGTGGTCTTGACTACAACCCTGATTACAACCGAGAGTAATGGGTGTGCACTGTGTGCAAAATGCAAATATGATTAGCCTAAATTGCACGTCGGTTCAATGATAATTTTCTCGCGAACCATTTATCACAGCAACTTGGCGCTAATATCATTGGAAAGCTTAGATTCCGCTCGTTCACATGATGTGTGATATCATGTATAGGTTTAGTTTAGTTGAACCTCATCTGCCAGGTATTTGACCTACCACGTTGACACTTCAGCGTGAAAAATACTCAAAGCATAGGCCTACCTGAAGCCGGGGGAATGCGCCTGGGATGGCTTTTGAAGTAGCATCGCAAATGAGAGAAAATTTAGAAAATTCCACAGACAGGGGGTGCTCTTGAACCCTCTCACCGTCTCTGAAAGCATAACCGTGGCTCAACAGGTAGATCTATAGGCTAAACTCATTTTTCAGGCATCTGACCGACCGGGTTGACACTTCAGCGTGAGAAATCGTGGGTGTGGCGTGTGAGTGTGTGAAACTAATCACATGCGTGTGTCTCACGGCCAATGCGTGAGAGTTGGCAGCTATGGCCTATTATGTACCTTTGGTATCTTACTGTTATTGTTTGTTTTGTTAATGTAGCCAGTTCACCTTGTTTCTGTCTTTTCCCCATGTCTCCCTGTTTTCCCTACATGTCCCACACTGGCCTGCTCCCGCTAACTAGGGGGGCGTGGTGATTAGTTACACACTGGAGTTCGTTCGCACTGATTACTGGCCGGAGTATAAAACCACCCAGGTACGAAGAAGCGTTGTAAGCTCTGCCTGTTTAACCCCCCTAGCGTGGCGGATTCAGTCATCAGGTATGTTGCAATACTCCCGTTTGCTGCCAGACTAATAACATGGTTTAATCAATGTTTGTCTTCACCTGTAGCTTCGTGGTCACCGGCTAGTCTACTCCTGCTGCCCGTGTGTTAGACACCATCCCTTATTCATTCTACAGGTATGCACCTATGTTTGTCTTAAATCTTTCGTAGTTTATTTTCTGTTTTGAGTCGTAACACTTTCTCTTGTATGCCTGTAGCTGAACGTGGGTGAGTGCTCTCCATACGGCGCTTTGTGCACTATTCGTAGTTACGAACATAGGTGTATATACGATGCTTGCTTTAATGGGTAACTTTCTAGGCGGCAGTAGAAGGCTTTATGTTCAATGTCTTTTCTGTCCTGTCCAGGTAGCGCGGCCTTTTCCATCTACGCGGGGTGCATAGCGTGGGTCGTGCTGCTGTCTTGTCTGTAGTAAAGGTGTTTAAGTCGTGATTCACTCGGATCTTTCACCCGTATCTTTAAATTAACCCATGAGTCGCGAGTCTCTAGTATCAATAACTCGGATCAGTTGAGTCCTACTACAATTCAATCTAAAACGATAAACAGCGCCACACACAAACCTCTTGCAACATTAGCTAGCCTACTAGCCATCATAGCTGCCAAAAATGTAACAATTTCGTAAGTAGGATAACCACAACTCCACAAATCAACTCAAGCGACTGAGTGAGCAGGCAGTCTGAGATAACTGGTTAACTTCCCGCAGAGCCGGGTTAGTCGGATCAGCCGGCCGGTTAGGCTACATTGAGTACGAGTCGGCTACGGCTACGTTGTCATGAGTGGCTGTAGACGAGCGAGTAGCTCCTCCTCAAAGTGAAAAGCAATTCCACAACAAAAGCCATTCTTCAACTCTTAAATAACATTCAATGTTCTGCATGTAGCCTAGGCATACTTTAGATTTGGTGTATAGATGTAGCATATTAAAATGCAATTAGGTCGCGCAGACAGTCCGAAACATTGCACGCTCTTAATGGAGCTGCTTTGTATACCCGGGTTAGTCGGATCGCTGGGCCGGGCGGTTACGTTATGAGTGCGAGTCAGCCGAATCAGCCGGCTACGTTGTCATGAGTGGATCTGTAGACGAGCGAGTAACTCCTCGTCAAGGTGAAAAGCAAATCCACAACAAAAGCCATTCTTTCACTTCTGAAATAGCATACAATGTTCTACACGTAGGCATAGCCTACTTTAAAATGCAATTAGGTCGCGAAGACAGTCCGAAACATTGCAAGCTCTGTATGGAGCTGCTCAGGCTAGCCGGGTCAGTTGGATCAGCAGGGCGGGCCGGTTACGTTGTTATGAGTGCGAGTCAGCCGAATCAGCCGGCTACGTTGTCATGAGTGGATCTGTAGACGAGCGAGTAACTCCTCGTCAAGGTGAAAAGCAAATCCACAACAAAAGCCATTCTTTCACTTCTGAAATAGCATACAATGTTCTACACATAGGCATAGCCTACTTTAAAATGCAATTAGGTCGCGAAGACCGTCCGAAACATTGCAAGCTCTGTATGGAGCTGCTCAGGCTAGCCGGGTCAGTTGGATCAGCAGGGCGGGTCGGTTACGTTGTTATGAGTGCGAGTCAGCCGAATCAGCCGGCTACGTTGTCATGAGTGGATCTTTAGAGGAGCGAGTAACTCCTCGTCAAGGTTAAAAGAAAATCCACAACAAAAGCCATGCGTTCACTTCTGAAATAACATATATTCTGCACGCATAGCCTACTTTAAAATGCAATGAGGTCGCGAAGACAGTCTGAAACATTGCAAGCTCTGTATGGAGAGTAGGCTAGCCAGTCGGATCAGCCAAGCGGGCCGGTTACGTTGTTGTTATGAGTGCGAGTCAGCCGAATCAGCCGGCTACGTTGTCATGAGTGGATCTTTAGAGGAACGAGTAACTCCTCGTCAAGGTTAAAAGAAAATCCACAACAAAAGCCATGCTTTCACTTCTGAAATAACATATATTCTGCACGCATAGCCTACTTTAAAATGCAATTAGGTCGCGAAGACAGTTGCAATGTCCGAAACATTGCAAGCTCTGTATGGAGTTGCTTGAGTAGGCTAGCCTACCTGGGTCATTTGGATCAGCCGCGGGCGGACCGGTTACTATGTTGTTATGAGTGCGAGTCAGTCGAATCAGCCGGCTACATTGTCATGAGTGGATCTGTAGACGAGCAAGTAGCCTAGTTTCTACTCGTGTCAAGGTGATAATAATAATAGGCCTAATGAGAATAGTAGTAGTAATAATAATAATAATAATAATAATAATAATAACAATAATAATAATTTAGTCACTGCAGGGCATTTCTACATTCCTGTTTCTATGTCTACATTGAAAGTCAATTGCTTAGGCTAGGTTAAGACAATAAATAAACAGTCTGGCTCAAACTGCTTTCTTTCCCGTGAGTGGGTGGAGATTTTGATGCTATTATATTAGGCTATTTTATATTATATTATATTAGGCTACCTAACATGATATACATATCATAGCTATACATATATATATATATATATATATATATATATATATATATATATATATATATATATATATATATATATATGTATAGCTATGATTAATAGGCTAATAATATTAGTTGCCTAGTAGGCCTATTAGCTGCCTATAATACCTATTAGAATAGATTCCTAGTAGCCTACTATTAGTATATAGTAGTGGTAATAAACACTGTAGCAGAGTAGCATTAGACCTAGGCAAATTTTCTATTGTTAACAAAACAACAACAAATAATTAATTATTATAATATAGGCTACCCTCCCTGTCAATAAGATCAAAGTTTCTGAACATGAGCACCAAAAAGATGAACAATGTGTGGATGCACTTTGACCAGGAGACCAAAACTCTTAGGCTAAATGCAAGTACTGCAAAAACCTGGTTTCAAATCATGGAGGATCCACATCCAACATGAGAAGGCACTTAACGAAATGAAGCACCCCACTGCACTGCTTGAACGTAGGACTGAATTTCTTTGCGATTTAGCAATACTGACTCAAGTGACTCAAGTGACTCGTTCAACCCGGATCAGTTTAGTGAGTGACTCAGAATAACCCGGATCCTTAAAAGGAATCGAGTTTGACAGGCCTAGTCTGTAGTTATTATGACCGCCGCGCAGCGAAGCGGCGGTCATATAGGTTTAGTCAGATTTTTTTTTTTTTTTTCTTTTTCGCATGCCCAAATTTCCGTCAATGAGTCCCGGGACACTGAAAGACTGGGGTACACGAAACTTGGTGGGCATGTAACCCCACATGGATAGCATGGAACCATCGTTTTTCGTATTGATCTGTAGCCCCCCCGCTGGACTGGACCCCCGAAAGGAGGGTAGGGCAGACACAGTTTTCTGTGAATATCTCGAAAACCATAGGGTTTAGGAGGACCATTTTTTTTTTGTATGTTGATCTCAAGGGGCCATGTCAACCCATTCCATAACCACTCATTTAATGTATAGCGCCACCTAGTTAAACACAAAAAAGTAAAAATGAGGTGTTGTAATTGAAGGTATCTGTGACCTAACATAGTCAAAACTGCACGAAATTGGAAGTGTAGGATCATTATGACACCCTCTGTATGCACGCCAAGTTTTGTGGAATTCCGTTCATGGGGGGCCACACAATAAATTAATTTATGTTACTATACACCAACTGGCCTGTAGGTGGCCGGAGACAGTTTTCTGTGAATATCTCGAGAACCGTAGGGCCTAGGAGGTCCACCTTTTTTATGTATGTTGGTCTTAAGGGGGCATGTCAACCCATCCCATTACCACTTATTTCATGTATAGCGCCACCTAGTTAAAAATTAAAAAGCAAAAAATTAGGTGTTTTCATCTCAATATCTCTGGCTGACAAGGTCAAAACTGCACGAAATTAAAAGTGTAGGATCATTATGACACCCTCTGAATGCATGCCAAGTTTTGTGTACTTTCGTTCATGGGGGGCCTTACAATAAAATAATTTATGTGTACATTTAGTGACCGTACACCAACAAGGATTCCCGGGACACTGAAAGACCGGGGTACACAAAACTTGGTGGGCATGTACCCCCACATGGATAGCATGGAACCGTCATTTTTCGTTTTCATCTGCAGCCCCCCCCCCCCGCTGGACTGGACCCCCGAAAGGAGGGTAGGGCAGACACAGTTCTCTGTGAATCTTTTATGGTATGTTGGTCTCAAGGGCCCACATCAACCTGACCTGGCTCATAATCACTCATTTGTGATTTGCCCCCCCCCCCCCCCCCCCCCCTGGTAAAAAATGAAAATCAGTAGGATTAAAAGAAAGCCAAAATAAATATTCATCATCATCATCATGGCTGCATTTTCAGTATTGGCAAGAAGTAGTCGTTTGTCCACTAGATGGCGCATCGTTGCAGTTAGACGTAATTTTGTTGGAAGTTAAAAGTGGGTTGGAAAAAACAATGGACGCTTCATACAAGGACTGTAATTTACCGCAGCGAACATCTAATAAGGATAGGACGATGTTCACATGAAGTGTAATTCCCATTTCTTCTTGAAGCCGAAATAAATCTGAGGATGTTTATCGGACATGCTTGGTTTTTACTGCAGGTACGTTAATCTTGTAATATCAATAAGGACCTAGGTAATGTTACCATTAGCGTTGGTTGAGTGATGGAGGCATTTGATTTATTGCATTTGTAGAAAACTATAAATGCGGTTATACCAAGCAAATGTATAGCAGCACTGTTTGTATCTTTCGACTGTCATTTATTGCACGTGCTACAAAATCATTCTGTGCAATGGAAGATTTACCAACGTTACACCGGTCTGATACAGTTTTGCCTATACATGCGTGAGACTGAGACGCCTGTTTATTTTGTTTTAAGTGCGTGCAGGGTGTGAGAGGGGAATCGATGTGCTTTGATTACAGCTTGGTAGTTGTAGTCTGTGAAATTAAAAAGCACGTGTGTGTGAAGTATCCAAACAATGACACCTTCATTTCATTATGGCTGCTTTAGCAAAACACCTTAAGCTACTGTGTAGTGGGTCCCATTTAGAAGTGGCTACTTTATTCGCGCTTTCCTTGACTCATGGAGCTGCATGGATTTTATTACAACTTTTCGCCACGATATGGCAGTTTAAGTCCGCTTGATACTGTAAGGCGTAAGCCATTGGTTTCCAAAGGAGATTTTATTTGTGTCGCCAGCATAGCCTATTGACAATTTATGTTGTAAATAGGCCTACCTTATAATCCTACCTGTAGCTTAGGGAAGCTAACAGCTTTCTATTAGGATCTAGTTTGTTAGTTACCGTTTTGTCATAACTCCCTGATGCATTTTTGCATTTAGAATAGCCAGAGCGTGTATATCTCAATCGGAAAATTAAACAATATCGGGTGCCTATGGACTAGGCTGGGTGAACCCAGCCTGATCTGCCCGCTATTTATTTTTTGATTTCTTAAAAGATTGAGCTTGGTCTGATGAAAGCCAGACTAGCCATGGACCTCAGTTAAACAATGCAAGGGAACATGAATCAGCCTATATTTGCACTAACAATAACGGACAAAAGCTCTTCAACTTTGGCCCGTTAAAATGTGTATGAACAGTCTAGCGACGCATTTCATCAAGGCCCATTTGGACATGTCAGTTATTTGCACCACTGGTTAGATGTAAAACAGCATTTCGTTTCAGACTAGGCTACTGTTACTTAATTTGTGCATTAACAATAACGTTTCAGACTACCATTACTTAATTTGTGCATTGACAATAAAGTATTACATGAACTAAAGATGACTAAAATCTTATGTAGAAGAAGAAACATTCACAAAAAATCCATCCATCCAAAAATGACCTTTGTTTTTGATAGCTGTTGAAAACGGCATGGAACTGACAGATGTTTTTGTTTAAAAATACATAAAAAATAAATAAATAAATAAATAAATAACATTATGCTGATACCTTTTGCTTTTCCCAAATACAATGTAGCCTACAGGTGTAAGTGACCTTTCATCAATCCAGTTGCAATGGATGAACTGTGATGAACTGCCCTACTTGTGATTGTTTAGAGATTTTAAAGGTTTTATAACAATTCTACATCTTCTTTGGCTATTCTACAATCTATTCACCTTTTCAGCACCAGTAGGGTACTTTCTGTGCAGCCGCACACACACACTCAGGCATGCCAAACAAGCATACACAAAAGTTTCAAGAGTGGGGGATGGAGTAAAATATGGAGACAAATTGAAGTGTGATTTATTTTCGCGGAACGGATGTACAGGACTGAGCGGCGGTCATATTTTGTACCGCTATGCGGTACATCTAGTTTTATTTTGGTGTAGCCTAATTGTGTGCGGTTTTTCAAGTACGTTCTGTGTCTGTTGTTTCTTTTTGTGGGCATTAACTTAGTGTCTACGTCTGCCTGTGTTTGGGTTTATTTGGCGTTTATGTCAGTCTGCATGTTGCTTGCCGCATTAGTAGAGAGGAACGGGGCATAAGTGGCATATGCTTCATCCTGGTAACTGCTTAGGTTCTGTCTGGTGCTGGCTGTCATTTGCGTGTGTTTGTATTTCTTTTGTCCTGGTGTGCCTGCATTATCTACCATAACGTCTGTATTGGCTGACCTTGTGGTGCTGTTTTATTTGTTTGTTTGGCAGATGTGGGGCCCTCTTTGAGGGAGGCTAGTCACCTGGTGGTGGGACCCTGTAGCTGCACATTTGTGGTGTCATTGTTGCTTGCGGTGGGCTGCTGTGTCACTGGTAAGTCACTTTCTTGCAGTGTGTATGCACGTGTGATGGCTGGAACTTAGAACACACCTCCAGTTAGTCTGTCTCCCTCAGGTAAGCCCCCATCTGCTGTATCTTTTTAGCTCCAGTGGAGCCTGGCCCCACTTTAGAAATCACCTGTTCATATTGTATCATAATAAAAGAGAACAATAATACATATTTTTGTACTTTCATAACCTCTGACTCGTTTCAGGTATTATTGCAGGACACTCCTCCCTCCCCCCCCCCTTGGTTATTTAATAAACTTATGATTTGACTGGAATTCACGTTGTCTGCTTGGTGCTTTCGGACCTGTGTCAAACCTTCCTTAGCAAATTCTCTTGAAGTCCCAGGGTACTAAGCCCAGGGTGGCGTAGTCGGGCTACTGGGAGTGGCTTATAGCCTCTCTCTTTCCCTCCTTACTGCTCTGGTCACATTAACACACTAGGTAAACGACCTGCATTGTGTTGCTTTACCACACCTTATCATAGTGTTACCATAGAGTTACCATACTGCTGAGTTATTCAGTTTTACCCTGAATAACTAACTCAGCAGTATGGCTTGCTACATATCCCCACCATACCATTTCCCTGTTGATGAGTTACAGGTCTGCAAAAGTGACATGCCACATCATACATTGTTTTCAGGGGATGATTATTGTGAAGACAGATGGTTGAGGACAGATTCATACACAGTACATAGACACACACACACTCGCGTCACCCATCCATGACAATGGAAAATACTTTGAAAGCTTTATGTCATACATATAATTTTATTCAGCAGAAGGAGATGTGCATAAATGTTCCAAAAAAACAGTATCCAGTTACCCAACATGGGTGAAATTAATTGATACAAACATTGTCTTAACAACAACAGCAATAACTTCCAATTATATAGAGCTTCATCAAGGCACCCAAAACATGTGACAGTGAAGGGGTAACCTCACTAACCACCACCACCCCCCTCCTAGGTGATGCACGGCAGCCATTATGCACCAGAATGCTCACTACACACCAGATTGATTGGGAGAGAGAGGGAATGAATGAATCAGCCAATTACACTGGGGATAATTAGGGGGGCAGATTGAATGAGCCAGGTAGGAAATTGCTCAATGTCTCAATGTTATTATCAGTATAGATTACACCAATATGGTATAGACCTGTTTCAGGTCCCTAACAACCGTAGTCAAGAACGAACTCGGAGGACAATCGCTAGTTTGTCACACGGACAGTGCATAGAAAGCAAGCTGGCTAAACTTGATATAAGATGAAGAATAAAACCATATTGCCTAAATATTTCGATTCTAAGGTAGATAAGACTGGTAAGATCCTCAGAGGTGAGCGTGTGAACAATAATGAAAACAGTTTCTCAGTGAAAGTGTGTACAGTAAGTGTGTGTTGTTATCAGGGCCAGGTCCAGTTGCACTCTGATCCTCTGGAGTTTCTGTTTCACTCTGATGGTAGTGTCTAGCTGAAAAGAGGAGAGTGCTGAATAATAATATCAAATATTATTGTGTATTATAACCACTAAAATAACACACTCTCCAAACTCTGCTGCTGATGAAATCCGATCCCCTCCACTCTCCAGACTCTGTCTGCACTCCCAAGATCCTGTAAATCTCTGTCCTCCCCAACCTCCACATCCAGCATCATAATGCTGAGTGCTTGCACTGCGTAAACAAACATGTGCCTTCCAGTGGCACAGAAAACAACATTGAGCTAATGGTAACTTGTGGACAAAAAAAAATAGTCAACATTTTGTTGAGCATTACATCCAACACAACGTCCAATTCATTTTAATGTCAAAGTATCTGTGTTGGATTTTAACCAGTTTCAACCGGATTTGAATGTTTTAACCAAACCCTCTAGGAACAGATTGAAATTGTCTATAGATTGGCATTGGCATTTCACACATGTTATGTTCTGTTGAGCCCTATTTGTATATACATGTGGGTAGCCCCTGTTCCTCTATGGCAGTTAAGAATGTGACAGTGAAATATATGAGGAATATGACTTTCATAGATGGGAAACATTTTGTGCTTCAACAAATTTCCAATGAAACTTCATTTCCCTGGGTCTCCTCTCTGTAATGTGTGCAATGTAATGCTGTTTGTGTCACTCTGATGATCTGCACATAATAGAAGTTAATGTCTATCTTGTGTCTGACAGAATGGGAAAAGAAATTCCTGTCAAATACCTTACACATCCATCAAAAGCAAAATTTATTGAATTACAGATGTATTCCATTTGTAAAAGCAATACGGCAGGACAGTACACAGGCAGTACACAGGCAATCATGTTCAATCAAACGTGGTGTGGTGGATGCTGTGGTGCAACAGGTCCAAGTACCCACACAGACCCAGGTTCAAATCCGGCCTGCTCCCAAAACCAGGAAAATAATTTTGCAGTATGCAGTACACTTAACTGGCATCTACATAAAATACTTAATCTAGAACCTACAGCAACTTCTCATTATTTCAGATAGTTTCACCATGCCAGTGTTATCTATAAAATCAAACTATTTGAACCATAGTAATAAATATTGATTCTAAGGTCACAAAGTCTGTCACCTGGATGCCTGGTGCACACACATACATATGGGAATAGCATCAGTTAAATGCACACATGGAATGGAATAGAATTGAATAGCACCCAACAGATGTTCTACTCAAAAGTACAACAATCAACAAACAATATTAATTAGTTATTAGCTAATTGGTTCATATTAAAGGTACAAACAATAATGCATCACTAATTCCATCACAATATGAACTAATCCAACTACTTAAAGAATAGGAGGTGAGAAATAAACAGCATCCATCAGGGAATGAAAATCACCTGTTACCATATCACCTGTTCAACTCCAAACACACCTCTCCACTATGAGATGGTTTAGGGGAACTTCCCAGAGTCCTTCAGTGGTAAAATTCTTAGTGGGACACGTGTACACTGAGTACCAAAGTATGGAAACACTCTCTCAGTGAAAGTGTGTGTGAACGTGTGTAGATGTGTGTTATAATCAAGGTCATACAAGGACACCTTCCCTCTGTCCCAGTCCAGCTTAACTCTGATCCTCTGGGGTTTCTTCTTCACTGAAAGCAAGTACGTTGGCTGTAGGCTTGAGACTATGGTATATTGCCCATTTTTATAGAGGACATAGCCAACTCCACTCCTGTTGGTGATCACCCCCTTCCTCTTAGCCGACTCTGTTGCAAAGCCCACGTCCCAATAACTGCTATTCCCCACCTCCACATCCCAGTAGTGGGTCCCTGAGTTAAAGCCCTCAGAGCCCAAGACATTGGCCCACTGATCAAACCTCTCTGGGTTATCAGGAAGCTGCTGTCTCTCCTTACTGTATGCCACACTGGTGCGATCCTCAGAAACAATGAGACGTGGGTGTGCAGTGTTGGGATCCAGAGTCACAGAAGCTGCACAGAGAGAAAAACAAAGACATGATTCATTAAGTTGATGAGGATGATGATGATGATGATGATGAAGATAATGATGATGATTATAAATATTTTTATTATTATCTCTTCTTTATCACATCAGAGGCTCATTAAAGTGTGTATAGTAAAGATAATCAGATAAACAAGTTGTGCTCTCAGAAACTGGAAGATAAATGACCAGAAAACTGAAGAAGTGTGCAGATGGGGTAAGTGTATGTTATGTGTCCCTATGTAGAGAATGAAACCCATTTAATTAATACCCCTCAACATGCTATTCTAACTTAGTTAGCAACTATGCTTTTGGGAAACGCACCCCTGCGTTTCCCAAAAGCATAGTTGCTAACTAAGTTAGTAACTTTGTTGGTTGCAGTGCAATTTCCCATTGCCAACCAACTAAGTTGCTAAAAGGAAACGCACCCCTGATCACACTGATGATGAAGCTGAAGCCTCAGGACCTGTTATACTCTAGACTTTACTGGACTGATAACTAACTCTATTAGGTTTAAGACTTACATGATAACAAGAAATGACCTTCACAAGAACTGACCAACAAATCCAAATACATTCTGAACTGCTGAACAGAAAAGAGTTCAGGCTGGAGCTCTGAGTGTCTGTGGAGCCCACAGATGTCTCATGATGAACAGCAAGAAGAGGAGAACCCTTACGGAAATTAACCATGGTATACTATGGGAAATAACCATAGATCTCCAAATAACCATGGCTTCTCAGTTTCTATGGTTAACCATGTTTTTTGTAACTATGGAAACTATGGTTTATAGCCTGGGAATACCCATATGAACCTTTGGCAAATTTGGAATTTTGCTCTTGCTCTGCCAAGAGGCTATTGAAGCCCATTTCCATCGCTAATCGCTAATCCGGCATGGAGGTGTATTTCTTTGGAAACAACTGCATTTAAAACCTTCGCTTACAAGATTGCTGCACTTCTAAAATTATTTGGTAAGATTTGAATGCAACAATTTAAGTTTAGTTTCACTGCTAATTCCCTGCTGAAAGTTGTAAGTAAATGTACCTTTTCCAGGCCCACTGTCAATTCCTAATGAGAAGGTCTGCGTGCTAACTAGGCTAATGGTTTAAAACGACCATGGTTTCACTATCGTTACACCCTATGACTTTGGTCATAAACCTGAGACAAACCATGTTTTTTGCCCCTAAGAAAAGTGAGAGAAACACAACACACTGTATTGGAAAATCTTTCTCATCCTCTCCCAAATGCCCATGTCTCCAAGGTGCTTTGCCAAATTGAGTGTTTAATATATTCAGATTGTTTTTTTTTTTCAGGTTTATTTCAAATCATTAAACATATAAGGTTAGAGACAACCTAGTTCAAAGGATATTTATATGTACCTGCAGGAATGAGACATCATCGCTTCTCATCCCCTCCTCTATGGCACTGATGGTGTCTGAAAGAGATGAGATCTCTCTGCTCATCTTCTCCTTCATCATCTGACTCTTCTGCTCCTCTTCCTCCCTCAGTGCAGTTATCCTGGCTGCCTCTTCATCTCGTAGAATCTGATGAAGCTTCTCAAACTTGTTCTTGATCTGCTTCTCTGTGTGTTGGGCCTGGACCTGTAACACCACACATCATTCATCAGTCAGTGTTGCTAGCTGTGCTGTTGGCACCACTGTAAGTTGTGGAGGTATCAGACTTACTCTGATGTTTTGGGCAGTGTCATCAGAATCACTTTTAGCTTCTTTCATCTTTTTCAACTTGTTCTGCAAAGGCTTCAGTTTGACTTTCAGTTCTTCCTAGAATAAAGTTTACCACATAAAAACATTCAAGGACTGAAATCAAACTCTGGTTTGGGTGAGAGATAGAGGGATAGAGAGATTTTTAAACTTAATTTTAGTTTATCCCAACATGCATTAATAATAAGTCTGATGTAATTTAACAGTCTTATACTCTATATGCTCTTCATTAATGTTAAAAGACAGTACAAATGCCTTATTTGTCTTATTTAGAGCTTATGAATGTTTTATTAACTAGATGTACCAAACTAAATGTTTCCTTAAGTTTAGTGGGTCCAGCAAGTTTCATGTGCCTCCGTGTTTCGGTGTCCTGGGAATCATTGACCAAAATTCAGGAAGTCGGATGACGAAAAAAAAAAAACGTTGACAATCCCTACATGACCTCTAAGCTAAGCCGATAAGCATCAGTCATAATGATGCTTTATTATATTTAAATACTGTCTAAACTAAGTGTCAACGAAGGTTTTGCCAGTTAGTAACTAAAAAAGTCAAACACAGTCTCTTAAACCATGAAAGATGAATTACGTGTTATAATAATGCCATCTAGTGTTTGGGGATGAGCACTACAGCAACCACATGACTGCTGAAGCATGTCAATTCCAGGAAGTTTTACAAACAAAATCCACAAAGTAGTATTATCAAGCACAGTAGGAAACTGCATCAGTGGATGTCTAGAAGGCCATCTTACCTTACGCTCCAGTGCTGCTTCACTGATGGGACTGAAGTTGTGGTTTTTGTGCAATTTAGAGTCTCGACACACCAAACACACAAGCTGTTTGTCATCTTCACAGAAGAGCTTGAGTTCTGAACGGTGCAGACTGCAGAATGGTTCTTTCTGACTTCTCCCCTTTGGGAAGTTCTCACACAGGTTCTTCAGAAGGAGGTTCAGGGGGGGCTCAGCGTTCAGCGATCTTGTTCTGCAGACTGGACACTCCCTGGTCCCTTTCGTTCTCCAGAACTGCTGCAGGCAGCCTTTACAGACACTGTGACTACAGCTCAGCAGAACTGGATCCTTGAAGATGTCACAGCACACAGGACAAGATAAATCCTTTTCTGAGATCGACATGGAGGCCATTTTCTCTAATAGTTTTGGTTGTTCTACTACACTGTTGCCTGTTTTGCAATATCTACTTTCAATTTCACTGTTCTAAAAACGTGAAACAGCCTGAACCACAATCCTGACTGAAATTAATCCGGATATGTCAATACAACTCTCCAACAGAGGCTTCCAGTCTTCCTAATACCTGCGACAAAACCACACTAATTTATACCTTTTTATCTTGACAACAACTATCATATCCTGTACTGCAACTGAACGGCAAGACGTCTCTCAGGTTCACTTCCTCAGTGGGAGGGACTCTTGAAAGCTTTCAGATTGGACAGAACTTCATCATTTTGTATGGCAGTTCTGCAGTTCATTCACCTGGCAGTTCTGCAGTTCATTCACCTCTTGCCCTGTGGGACAAAACAGGCCTGCCATCATTCCTGACCAAGTAGGCCTATTTTGGTTTTGCATAGACAGAAATGACTACATACTACATTATGTTTCTCATGTTGAAGTCTTCTGCCATGAATTTGTCATTGTCATATGTCATGTGTGTCATATGTTTATCAAGGATCTATCTATAAAGTGTCATGTTTATCATGGATCTATCCAGGCTTGGAATTTCACCATTCTGGGGGCAAGGCCACTTCGCCTTCAGTTGGGCATATTTGGTGGGGGGCACAAAGGCCACATGTCAGGGCACCAAGGCCAAAGTTAACTATACAGTAGTAGGCTATAAAAATGATCAAAGTTTAGCCTATGCAGTAGACCTGCATCACTGTATGAAACATTACAAAAACATGAAATGAAAACATGACATATTACATAGAACTGTAAATCATCTGACTATCTAGGCTACATATAACATTTATTTTATATTTAGCCTGTTATGAAATCATGTATTGAACAATTTAATCACAGCTCAGCTTTAAGAAACTCAAATAGCCTAGATGCATGCTTAGCATTTTGTGATCATTAAGGCTACTTTCACAAATTCTTAGTCAGCTGTACTCTGATTTACCAATATCTAGGCGATATTTGTAACATTTATTTTGTATTTGGCCCGTTATGAAATCATGTGGAACAATTTAAACACATTGTAAAACTTAAAGCCCAAATTTGGAGACATCCATGTATGTCGAACTTTACTGCAAATTCAAAACTGGATTACTCTGGAACGGCTAACTGTACAGGGGACTGCTTTACACCTTTGTGTTCGGTAAGGTCTCCTGTTTATTCTGATATATGGTTTGTCATGTGTTAAAAGAAGGGTTCGTAAAGTATTCCACCGAGATGAATGGGTAGGGAGATCATGGGACGCAAAACCTTCAGTAGAATGTATGATTAAATTTAATTATATTATTTACTTTTCTCGCGAACCGTTCAACACAGCAATTATCGGCTAACATCGTTTAAAAGCTGAGAAAAAGCTCTTTCATGTGATACTTGTGATGTCTGTGTGATGAATAGGCTACTTCGCGAGTAGTTCAACTGAGAATGGGTGAATTTGGACGCAATTTCTTTCTTGCGCTGTCACTTTCTCCACTGCGTAAAAGACTAAATAAATTTGCGCTGTAAATGCTAAGATTATTTTGACAGACCACAGGCTAAATAAAATTGCTATTAGTAGGACGCAAAGCAGAATATTGAAAGAAGGGGGCACCAAGGCCACCGTGGCCTGTAAACCTCTGATTTTCAAAGGGGCCTCACGGCCAACGCAAGGGGTGGCCGCCGTGAAATTCCTACCCTGGGGTGCGTTTCCCGTACAACTACGGAGGTTAGCTTTTTACTAACGTGGTACGATGCATCGTTCAACTAACCAACATGTAAGTTACGACTGTTTCCCAAAACCGTCGTACTTACATAGTACTTTGTTAGTTTGAACCATGTTGGTTTCAACCAACATGGTTCAGACTACAATGGTTGCAGATGTGTTCGGAGAATGTCGGGCTATGTCGGTTAGAGCCGAACGCATGAAGTCACGTAAAAGTAATGACATTTTACATTGCATGAAGTTTCCTGGCCCCAGCAGTTATAATATCATTAATAATAATAATAATAATACTTATTACAACAATAGGCAGTAATTTCAATAGGCCCTAGGCTATGTATGCTTTTTAAAAATATAGGCTATTAATAATAATAATAGGCATAATAATAATTTGAATAATAACGTCACAGTCTATTGAACGTAGCCTACTAATTAGCCTAATCAGTGAAGCATAAATCGCCAACCGCCGGTTCGGGCTTGGATAATGCCCGAACCGGCGCTTGGCGATTTATGCTTCACTGATTAGGCTAATTAGTAGGTTCGGGCTTGGATAATGATCAATTAACAATGGTGTTGGAATCTTGGATAGGCTCAATCACTAAATATTCCTATGATCGTTTAGAACCTGTAGTCCTAGTTTTAACTACTGATTGGAGACCATATGCTTACTAGCCTAGGCTTAGGATACATGTATATTATGTTCTATGAAAATTGGCATGGTTAGATTAGATTCAACATAGTATACAGTACTATACAGTAGGTTTGCAGAAGGTGGTTTAGAGTAATATAAATGAAATATAAATATGTGCAGTATCTTAGCACTTACCTTACAGTAAGAGCAGAATAAATATGGATATGTAATATGAACAATGTTGAACAACATGTTGTTGTGTAAGTGCTTTGGGTTTCACTCTGTTCTAAAAGCGCTATATAAATGAATATTTTACTTTATCATTGCCCTTCATTTCACTGGAATATTTTCATGCCTTTATGCAGCATTTGCCCAATGTTGCCCTTGTTATGTGTTTTCACTGTGACACTGAAAACTGAATACTGTTACCACACACAAGTATTTCATGATATTTTAAATGCACAGATACAGTTTTTTTACCATTACTTTTCATCCATTGTAGTTATGAAGTTGTGTGTTGAATCACAACCACAAAATCACAGTTCACATAGCACAAATGTTTCAATGCTCAAATGGTTGAAGGATCTGCGCCAGCTGTACCAACATACACACACACACACACACACAGTGTTACTGTAGGTGCTGCTCATGTTGTTGCCTTCTGCTGCTGAGATAGTAGCAAAGTCTATACTGTTGTTTTCAAATGCATGTCTATATTCCCTGTGAGTGCACTGACATTTCAAGACCTACTTTATTCCATCAACCCCCTATGATAATACAAGCATGTCAACTGCTCCATCTAGGAGCCCAACAGCGAGGCAGAGGCGCGGTACAACAACGCCCATAGCCGGACCCGCGTTGTTGTGGAGAGGGCCTTGGGCATGTGGAAAGGTGTGTGAGCAAATCCGCTGGTGGCCTGAAGCTCCATCCTGCAAAGGCGTGCAGTGTAGTTTTGGTGGCGGCGCTTCTGCAACATGGCCTTCAGGATCACATCCCACTGCCGGCTGATGAGGAGCTGTTAGTGGAGGAGGTGGAAGAGGTCATTCCAGTGGCTGCTGCACACCTTCCTGCTGGCCTGGAAGCACACTGGGAATTAGTTGCACATATGTTTGGCCTAAACACCCAAACCCCACAATTCCCTGCCACATTACCTGTTTTTCCCCCCTTTGTTTATGTTTTTTACATTTCTTTTAGTTTGGTGGGGGTGAGGGGGTAAATGTACCATCACTTTCTCCCCATGATCCCTCCCACACACACACACACACACACACGTTCCCTATGAGCCATGACATCAAAATACATACACAGATTGAAAGGTCACAAAGCAAAGGCAACTTACCATTTTTCCGCCTCCCATGACAGGCCTACCCATACCTGGGCCATGAACGACAAATTAAATCAGTGAAAATCATGTCACATTTTGACACTGACCACAGCACTTTGCATGCTCACTTAAGTCCCAGAGGTCTTAAAGTTCTCCAAGCGAGAGCCTACTCAACTTCACAGCAGCATTCTCCAATGTCATTGTACCAACATAATTCAGCTATGTGTTCAAATATCAAGATCATATAATAACTCGAGAGTAGCCTAACTTATACACCCACTAAACATAGCTTGTGATCAGACAAGATACAACACAAACCCCACTCCACAGGCATACTCACCTCACACCCATCGACTCAGTCTTGAACCCCTGACCTCTCTCTTGTAAAGCACACACGCTACAGTCTCTGCCACAGCTCAGTCACTTCACCACATCATAATGGGCTGTAGAGTCCATATACCGTTAGCTATGTGTATGATTAGCAGATGCTTCATCCAAACACACTTAACATACGACTACAATGTAACGTTATCCTTTTATAACAATTACAATGCTAGCCTCACATAACAATACCGTTGGCATTCAAAAGCTTTATCACCAGATAACTTAACTTAACGGGTGTTCGAAAGAATCTGTGCTGACCATAGACAGTAAAAGAACCAAGAATGGTTAGCTTGTTCGGTTGGAGGGAAGCTAGCTTTGACGTAATCTCTCTTTCGCGCCGTAGGGAGATCACCGTATTGTTTGGATAAGAAGCTCAGTCCACCTTACTGTCTATGACGGTAACTCGTAAGCAAAACCTAGCATACACGACCGTATGTTAAGGTAAAGCATTACACAGAGGCAACCTTATAATAATAAAAAAGTAAACCTAATTTAAAAAAAAAAAAAACGGCAGTAATCATTTCAGAGGTTTTCGATGGATTGACCGTAGGTCGGAAAAGTGGAAAGAAAATAGCTTCAAGGCTATAACTTTTTTGTTTTGTTTTAGCATGACTGTTTTTGAAGATGATCATGTATGGTAGCTTCAACATTAACACGACTTGGTGAGGATGATATTAATAATAATACATAAATAAATGTTTAACTTTGATGACTTTGAAGGCGAAGGAAATGTGAGAAGAATTTCTGTGTATCTATCATATGAGTTACAAGATTCAGTTCTATGGCTAACGTCACGAAGTTAAGTGTGAGGCTGCGCAGCACTGGGGGGACCAACTGAAAAATCGTTCTATTTGACTCAGTGCCCTCCCATTGAAAACGACGGAGTCTGTTCGTCCATTTCTTTTACTGTCTATGGTCCCCGCCCCTGAAGCAGATCGCTTGGAATACATCAACGTAGGGAGAGAAAATGACTTATACTTAAGAAATCTTTGAGCAAATGTAAATAATAGTTTAGCCTATTAACAGGAGTGTCATGAACGAAGTCACAGTGGAGTAGGATGTTATATCGGGTCTCAAAAAGTTGTCAGAGACTATGTAAAAATCATTGGGGGGGAAAAAACTTGAAGGGAATGGTATATAGGCTCTCTATTCTCAACTATTGTGACTTATGAAGGTCAAAAACCTCCCTGCAAACTACCTCGTTGCATTACATTTTACATTTATTCATTGAGCTTTTATACTAACAACAATGGAATTATTGGAATAACACTTAAGTGACATTGCCATGGTAATAAATACTAACTACATGTACCACATGGCGGTACAAAATATGCCCTCCCCCAGTCCTGCGCATTCTTCTCATTGTTGACGAACAAACACTTACTTTCTGTAAAATAAGTGTTTGTATAGCATATATAGCATACTGTATAGCATTGTAAGTCACTTTGGACAAAAGCATCAGCTAAGTAACCATAAAAACCATAAACCTTCCAAAGGAAATCTTCCAGACAAAGAATCCACAATACAGTCGCAAATATAATGCTGAGAAAATAATGTATTGAAGTAACATGAATGGTGTAAAATAGTATCCTGAATTGGCCATGATTGGACCTTGGTCACTTGGGTCAACAATCAATCAGTGAGGTCCTCTGGAAAGGTCCTCCTGAGGACAGGCGGGTTCGCCAACTGCCACGTTATAATGTCGGCCATCCTCGGTTACCAGGCAGACAGAGGGCCAGTCCTGAATGTGATCATCCGGGTAATGAGTGATAATGAAGTCCGCCATGTTGGCCATGTAAAGGCGGTAAACCTTGATGGTGTGGTGCAGTGTGTAACCCAGGAGACACATCTCCACCTATAACACAGAAATGAAGACAACAGCCAACAACAGTAGGCTATATCACAACAGACTTTGATACACCTTCTCATCTGGCAGTCAATGGGACAACAACAACAATAAAAACAACAACAACAACAACAACCACCACATCAAAAGTCTCCCTGAGCCTTTTCACCTGCTCCATGCCTCCACTGAAGCCAACCTGGCTCAGGTGGTTGGCCAGGAACGTGCGCGGGCACGAGGAGGTGTAGCGGGAGAATAGCAGCCAGCAGAAGATTGGCACGTCTTTGCCCCTCTCCATGGCGGCGTGCAATTCCACGGCACAGGCTAGCATCAGGAGCTTGAGTGCCTCCATGACACCAAACTCGTCTTCTCCGCCTTGGAAGAGCTGCTCACACACACGTCTGCGACCCTCGAGCCCAGGAGAGGCTGCCGCCGCGTGCCACTATACAGAAACGCAAACATCAACACACACACAGAATCTCCGTTACCCCAACGTGTGCATTACAATAATGACTGATATGGAAAAATGAAATGTCAACAAAGTTTAACGTATTACTTTAGGTAATACAATATCCAACCACTGTGATAATATGCAAATGAGAGTTGTACCCATTTCCGGAGAAGGCTCAGATAGTGTTTCATAAGATCCACATCATCTTTGATCCCACTTGTCTGCTTGCAAACGTCAGGAAACAACCAGCCTTTAATCAGACCGTAACGAGTCTCAAGCTCATCAGGGATCTAGGAAAATGACAAAATTCAAGTGAAATGTTTGATATGTTAAAGGGCCTGAGCAAACACTGCTCCACTATAATAGAAACATGATGCAGTTAACATTTTTTATTTCTTTATTTCTGTTTAAGAAGGAAGACAGTTCATTCTGAATGAGACTCTGTTATCTCTCCTAACGATGTACAGCTAGTAACTAGGGCTATCAATCGATTAAAAAAATTAATCTAATTAATTACATACTCTGTGATTAATTAATCTAAATTAATCGCATATATAATTTTTGCTGTGAATGTATTTTAAATATTTAAATTCAAATAAATCATTGAATAATCAGCATTAGTGACATTAAAGTTCAAAAACTCTTTTATTATTTTTTTTAATAATGGGCATAATAATCTATGATATGACCTAATATGCTGAGGAAATAAATTCAAAAGTGCTTTGGGAAGAAGTTGTTTTTCACATACAAGGTATTTCAGGCCACAGATATAACCTAGGGGACACAATGAAAATAAATTAACACTCCCCTCAATGTCAACACTATTTCTTTGCACTTATGTGCGACTTTAGAGTTGATGAACTCCGGTGATATGCAAATTCCTTGTTGCAGACATTGCAGAAGACTTTATTTTAATCAACACTTTATTTTTTATCAACACCATCAGACCGTTTTTTAAAAGTAAATGTTCCAATCAATGATCTAGGACATTTTCTTCTCTCTCCTTCATTTTACAGTCTAATGGTTACTGACTACAACGGCTCGGGGTCAAAGGTCATACGGAATCGATTAATCTGCGTTATTTTTTTTTAATCAGTTATTTTTTCTCAAATTAATTAATCGAAATTAATCAGTTATTTTGACAGCCTACTAGTAACCCCTAGGGTAGAGAAGATGGGCATACCAATAAGAAACTCTCCCGCTGGAGCCAGTCAGGAAGTTGGGCAGAGCTCATCAGTGTCTGGTACAGGGAGGCTCGCAGGGCACAGTAGTTGTCTTCCCTTACCCGCCGGACGAATCCAAAGCTCTGGGAGAGCACAGCGTAGCCCTGGAGGAAAGTGCACACAGAGGGATAGAGTGAAAAAAGATTAGTGGCAGGCTGGGCAGGTGCTCTTGTTCACCTTGTCAAGAGAGAAAATACACATGCAATATGTACGACATACGTTTCTAATGATTATGCTTTCGGTGGTCTGCTCTTTCCATTCCCTCTCGCTGTGAATTAAAATGCCAACGGGCGGCTCAAAGCTGCATCGGTCCTGTTCTGGAACTGTATTGAAAGGAGTACAAGGAGATTTTTTACTGGCAATGTACATGCCATGATAGAATATCAATACAGCAATCATTTAGAGTTATTCACCAGTCATTTCCATGACACTTTGCCTCGCCAGCTCTTCCTCAATCTCCTCCTCACTATAATAGAGATCTTCGCCACTGTAGGGAGAGAGGTTGGATGCTCTAGGTTAAATGTCTTAATTGCTGTTTAATGACTGACTTGATCCAAAACTATCTCATTCATTTCCTATGGTAAATGGTTATGCAACTGACATACCAAGTAAACCAAGCCTCACTCCCATCTGACACTGGGCTCCACCTGCCAGCACTTCCAGGTCTCTCATCCTGGAGATTTACAGCCAGCCCTCCGTCAGTGGAACCAGTTGAGCTCACCACAACCTTCTGAAGTTCAGCAAGTTCAGCAAGCAACTTTGTAAGGGGTACACTCTTTGCCTTCACGCCTTGCTTTTTCTGGGATCTCTTCGGAGTATCTAGCCCCTCCAACAGGTTGCCCAGTGAAGACTTAGTGCTCAGGCCAAACACCACATCTTGGGCAGCAGAGGCTGCAGCACAGCCTCTGTACATAAATAGACAGAAAATGAATGTTGAGATTAAGGAATCTAATTTATTAAAAACCTACCAACATAAACTCATAATTATGCAATTCCCAAATGTCTTTGCTAGAGGAGGCCCCATTAAGATGTTTCTTTAAGCTGTGTGTTTGAACTAAACCCAATGTATTATATACAACAGTTCTATTATGGAACTGAGACAATCATACTTTTCCTGACTCACCTTGCACAAGCATCAGTGGGAACAGAGTTGAGATCAAGGCCACTAACGGGTGGCTGTCCCTCCATGCTGATCGAGTGACCACTATCACTCCTATGCTGCGAGATAGCCTCAGCAAGCTTAGCATTTATGAAGGGGAAACCTGTGCCAAGCATGGCGGAGGTGAGCAGCCGCTCATCCTCACTGCTATGCAGAGGGACATCCTGTTCATCATCCAGGGCTTTGGAGGAGTCTAGCAGTGACTGGTGTCCACACATGTCCAGAGAAAACCCCTTTGGAGCCTTATTCACCACGCCCTCAGCCGAGGGATTCTGAACCAGCCGGTCCTCCAGCTTTACAGCTGGTGTATTGGTGGCAAGGTCCTCTTGGGGAAGCATTGCATCATCAACAGTCTCCTCGGTCGATATACCGCCATGCAAGATAATGTCATCATAGTCGACTCCATCCTCATCCTTGGTAGATGGTTGCATAGATGTTATCATTAAGCCTTTGGTAGTGTTTACCATCTCAGAGGAAGCCTCCTCTTTTGAATGGTCTCCTGGATGGGCGATGTCAAATCCAATAGAAATGCATCTGGCTGATTCCTCTGCAAGGGAACAATTTGATCTCACAAGATGCTGCTGAGGTTCAGCAGATGCTGCCTTCTTCACTGATGGTGTCATCAGAGGTGTAGATCCAGGCATCGTGTCAGAGTAGCCGAGAGGCTCACTCTTTGCTTCCACTACTAACTTATCCTGTTCGGGAATCTGGGATCTCTCTGGGGTCTCTTGTCCCTCCAACAGGTCACTCAGTAAAGACTCAGAGCTCAGGCCTTTAGCAGCAGAGCCTCTGCACAGACAGACAGAGGATAAGCATTGTGATTAAGGGTTTTATAAACTTACCAAGGTTAACTGATTATTTTCTGCAATTATGAAGCAATTGCAGAGCTGAAAGAGGCCTGACAGGTACAAAACTAATGGCTCTCTAAGCCTTTGAATATAAGGCAGACCATGAAAATTCTTATTGAGCGACAAGGCTATAGAACGCGCTTAAGTGGAAATTCATAGAAATATAAATATACATCCTGCATCCTGTCAATATACAGTGTATACAGACGTTGAGCATTAATTAACACTCAAATTGTGTCTGCATGTCTCTGAATTAATAATCTGTGGAATTAAAGACCTTTTACAAAATTCCACTTGTGTTTTGATAGCATTTATTGGTGCCATCAGCAGCCAACAGGTGCTGCTTACCTAATCTCAGCCTGTACATCTTTTTCAGCTGTAGCTGAGGGGAGGCTGCTGTTCATGTTGTCACCACTGCAGAGCTCCTCTCTGAGGTTAAAATCCTTTAGAGTCCTATTTTTGTCATTGTTAGCTTGCACAATGTCAGTAAGACTGATATTTACCATCTTCGAGGAAGCCTCCTCTATTACATGCTCCACTGGAAGGTTGGTATTAAATACTTCCTCCCTCACAGGTGTCATCGGCAGAGTAGTTTCTGTTATTTCAACTGAAACATTCGGAGCCTCTACATTGACTGAGCAGCCCAGGGTCTCAGGCTTCTCCATAAAAACAGCCTTTGTGCAAAGCTTTGCAAGGGGCACATCAAGATTAAGAGTCACCTCATCGAGATATTTAGAGGCCACAATCTTGGTGGTATCTGCCAAATCCTCTGGCACCAGTCCTGCAGCTACCTCTTGTTGATATAGGAGAATGCTCTTTTCCACCGCAGAATCTGCTGCCCGACGAGGTGCCACTTCATGCTTGATGCCCACATTTTGCAGCCGCTGTCCCTCCTCCTGACGGTCACCGGGATTGGCACGAAAGCAGCAGCTGACTGTGTTCCCCATTGTCCTGGGACCTGGCTGGGGGCTCAGCTCAGGTGCTCAGACAGGGAATGGAGCCCTTATGGCATCCACAATGTGGATCTGTGTAAATGTGGGAGAGATTTAAAAATAAAAAAGGGTTCATAATGAGCTGCAATCTGAGTTTAGAATCTGAATCTGAATTGTTTCCTTCCAAGAACTGACTGCAAACAAATATGACAATATTCAGTATTGTGAATGAACAAGTGCTAATTTGTTCAAGTCAAGAGAAAGAAAATGATAATTGAACATTATAGGCCCTGACCGGAGTGCCTTAGTTTACTTGTCCTGGATGCTAGCTATTGCCAGGATTTTGTGATCTTTTTTTTTTTCACGTTAAGTGCAACAGGGTAGTCAAACCAACAGAAACAATTTAGGCATGATTCATATGAACGAATAAAATGTAAGACTTAAGCTGATTACCTACTTATTCAGGATATCAGGAAATTTCAGCAGTTGGTTTTTCCAAAGAGACTGAACAGTGTTTGACGCTTCTACTGGGGTTCAGAGTAATGTTCGGATGCATATTTCCGTAGAACTTTATGCGAACCCTCATCATAAAGACGACCGAATGTTGACCATCTATGACGTCAAACCTTTACGCAATCTGTAGCCTAGGCCTATAGTAGCCTAGTCTATTTCTCAGATTGTATTGAACGTCTCCTTTCATCAATAAATAGCCTACACATATTTTCACTGGAGCATAATCAACGCTTACTGTATTTTAACGAATTTGATAAAACGGTCGTCAAATATCACGCAAGGCTAGCCTAATTCGGAAGCAATTAGGCGCAAACGCCAATTATTCTAATGTGCTCATTTAGCGTGTGTAGCCTATTTTTTACATGTGGGAATCAGTGTAGGCCTATTATTTTAATCATTTTTATTTCTTTATCTAATGAGGGCATTATCATAATCATTGACTTTCATTGGCATTCAGAATCTACTCTATAGGCTACTGAAAACCCTACCACTCTTCAGGAACCACTGCCCATCCCATCTCCTGTCATGTCTGAGAACACCACGTTTCATAGGCATATGCTATCATTTTAGTCTATTAACTTTTTGGCTAAAGTTAAAAGTTATCGCTAGTTGACTAGGAGCCTATTCAGCAGACGCATAACCAAAGCGACCCTACACGGTCAGAAAAAAACACGTTATTTATTTATTAATGGCTTTTCACCAGAGCCGGACAGTAACGGAGTAGCCTACATTTACTTGAGTACAGTAGGCTACTTGAGTGCAGTTTTGAGGGATCTGTACTTTACTCGAGTATCATTTTTGGGGAGTACTCATGACTTTACTCAAGTACATTTGAATGGCAAATATTGTACTCTTTACTTCTATCCATAACCATGAGTAGCCTACCTGTTACTTCTTCTAAAAAAAGGAAAAAAGAAAAATCTCGGAAACCCTGAATTTGTTGTTTCCCTTTTAAACGTGATTGGATTGTGCAGGCGCTACTGATTGGGACAGCCTATCAGCAATCACCTTCACCTTTCCTCCAAAGTCAACTCCATGGTTAAATTCAGATAAGAGACGAAGCCTTGATGAAATTCATTCTGGACTCTATCCGACCACATAAAGACCTCGGGATACTTCGGTTTGGCTTTAGGGACCCTCTACTCACTACCAGTGCAATGTTGTTTGGAACTGTAGAAGAGGTATAAAAATAGCGTTTTGTAGTGGCAAAATAATGTGCCCTTCTCACTTCCACGCTAACGAGCTTTGACTAAAAACGGTAACATCGAACTTTCTCAAAACACATCCGAATGACATGATTTGGATGTCAACTCAACGTATGTACTCCCAATCATCCGTAAATCGATCTAAAGTGCATTTTACTCCGGATAATTCCTTTAACGGGAGCATTTACCGCCTGAAATATCACATTTTGTTTACCACGCTCGGAGTTATAGCAGAGAGGGTTAAAGCGGAGCGAGAGGCGCAAACGTTCGACAATTTCCGCGTTCGATTATTGCAAGGGGAAGGGGGGAAAATCCCCCTTTATGCAGACCAGAGTAAACCCTCGCTGCACTAATGTCAATGGAGACTTGTGGAATTTTACCAATAAATTGGTCATTATATCTTTCTGGATTTGTTGAGGGTTTTTTGGAACATTTTGTCATAATCTGTAAGTGTTTGGGATCATGTCAAGCCTAAAAGTGTAATTTAATTTAGTGTTCGGATTTGTAATAAAATAACTTAATATCAGACCATGCTGCTGCCAGTTACTGTCCAGTTGTTAGCATGCTAGCTAGCCTCTTAGCTAAGGTAACATTTTAAACGGAGAAGTGTAATTTCTTTGAAATGACAACTAGCTGAATAACATTACTGACATTAGTTAAAGTGGATAGTTTATACTCAAGCGAATTTGGAACAGTATATTAAGTTTAAGCGAAGTCCTTCAACTACTAGTCACTTGTTAGCGCATATCTGTATTGCCATAGCTACTCCCATCCACTTGTATGGCGTTTTAAGCTAGCGTTAGCTAGCTAGCTAGCTCGGTACACATGACTAATTAAATTATTTATATAATGTCCTAAAGAATGATTCATTGGTATCATACATGATTATAGACAATGATATTGTGAACACAATTATGTTTATCTGTTCTTATTGCTTATTAAGAGAGAAAGTTTATTTAGTGACGTAAGGTGACACTCCCACTTATGCAGACCGGAACTGTCCCATTTTGCTCCCATAGTAACGAATTACGTTGCTCTATCTTGCTAGTAATCAAGGATCTTTGGTTATAGTGATGGCCTGATGGCTCGCCTATTTACGCCGTTTCAATGGCACATGAACGGTTAGACCGAGAATTCTCGTCATGAAATTAAAATTCCACTGGAGCTCCAAGCGGATGTGTACACGCAGCCTTACAACACTGTTTACAGCTCTTCGAGTCACGGTAAAATGTAATTTTTGGTACATAGCTACTTTAGATACACCTATGGTGTGGGTGCTTGCGTTTCTTTAGGAATCTGGCCTTGGCCTGTCTACGTACTTCCGGTCGATTTCTTTTCCCTACAGTACTCCGTCTGGAATAGGTTGATTCACGCTCGTTTACTTCGGCAGTTGGGCAGCCGACCAACCAGCGAACAGTGGGCGTCCCTGAGAGCGATTACGTACCCAGGCATGGTGTTTCAATTACTACGTCCCCGCCCCTGAAGCAGATCGCTTGGAATACATCAACGTAGGGAGAGAAAATGACTTATACTTAAGAAATCTTTGAGCAAATGTAAATAATAGTTTAGCCTATTAACAGGAGTGTCATGAACGAAGTCACAGTGGAGTAGGATGTTATATCGGGTCTCAAAAAGTTGTCAGAGACTATGTAAAAATCATTGGGGGGGAAAAAACTTGAAGGGAATGGTATATAGGCTCTCTATTCTCAACTATTGTGACTTATGAAGGTCAAAAACCTCCCTGCAAACTACCTCGTTGCATTACATTTTACATTTATTCATTGAGCTTTTATACTAACAACAATGGAATTATTGGAATAACACTTAAGTGACATTGCCATGGTAATAAATACTAACTACATGTACCACATGGCGGTACAAAATATGCCCTCCCCCAGTCCTGCGCATTCTTCTCATTGTTGACGAACAAACACTTACTTTCTGTAAAATAAGTGTTTGTATAGCATATATAGCATACTGTATAGCATTGTAAGTCACTTTGGACAAAAGCATCAGCTAAGTAACCATAAAAACCATAAACCTTCCAAAGGAAATCTTCCAGACAAAGAATCCACAATACAGTCGCAAATATAATGCTGAGAAAATAATGTATTGAAGTAACATGAATGGTGTAAAATAGTATCCTGAATTGGCCATGATTGGACCTTGGTCACTTGGGTCAACAATCAATCAGTGAGGTCCTCTGGAAAGGTCCTCCTGAGGACAGGCGGGTTCGCCAACTGCCACGTTATAATGTCGGCCATCCTCGGTTACCAGGCAGACAGAGGGCCAGTCCTGAATGTGATCATCCGGGTAATGAGTGATAATGAAGTCCGCCATGTTGGCCATGTAAAGGCGGTAAACCTTGATGGTGTGGTGCAGTGTGTAACCCAGGAGACACATCTCCACCTATAACACAGAAATGAAGACAACAGCCAACAACAGTAGGCTATATCACAACAGACTTTGATACACCTTCTCATCTGGCAGTCAATGGGACAACAACAACAATAAAAACAACAACAACAACAACAACCACCACATCAAAAGTCTCCCTGAGCCTTTTCACCTGCTCCATGCCTCCACTGAAGCCAACCTGGCTCAGGTGGTTGGCCAGGAACGTGCGCGGGCACGAGGAGGTGTAGCGGGAGAATAGCAGCCAGCAGAAGATTGGCACGTCTTTGCCCCTCTCCATGGCGGCGTGCAATTCCACGGCACAGGCTAGCATCAGGAGCTTGAGTGCCTCCATGACACCAAACTCGTCTTCTCCGCCTTGGAAGAGCTGCTCACACACACGTCTGCGACCCTCGAGCCCAGGAGAGGCTGCCGCCGCGTGCCACTATACAGAAACGCAAACATCAACACACACACAGAATCTCCGTTACCCCAACGTGTGCATTACAATAATGACTGATAATGGAAAAATGAAATGTCAACAAAGTTTAACGTATTACTTTAGGTAATACAATATCCAACCACTGTGATAATATGCAAATGAGAGTTGTACCCATTTCCGGAGAAGGCTTAGATAGTGTTTCATAAGATCCACATCATCTTTGATCCCACTTGTCTGCTTGCAAACGTCAGGAAACAACCAGCCTTTAATCAGACTGTAACGAGTCTCAAGCTCATCAGGGATCTAGGAAAATGACAAAATTCAAGTGAAATGTTTGATATGTTAAAGGGCCTGAGCAAACACTGCTCCACTATAATAGAAACATGATGCAGTTAACATTTTTTATTTCTTTATTTCTGTTTAAGAAGGAAGACAGTTCATTCTGAATGAGACTCTGTTATCTCTCCTAACGATGTACAGCTAGTAACTAGGGCTATCAATCGATTAAAAAAATTAATCTAATTAATTACATACTCTGTGATTAATTAATCTAAATTAATCGCATATATAATTTTTGCTGTGAATGTATTTTAAATATTTAAATTCAAATAAATCATTGAATAATCAGCATTAGTGACATTAAAGTTCAAAAACTCTTTTATTATTTTTTTTAATAATGGGCATAATAATCTATGATATGACCTAATATGCTGAGGAAATAAATTCAAAAGTGCTTTGGGAAGAAGTTGTTTTTCACATACAAGGTATTTCAGGCCACAGATATAACCTAGGGGACACAATGAAAATAAATTAACACTCCCCTCAATGTCAACACTATTTCTTTGCACTTATGTGCGACTTTAGAGTTGATGAACTCCGGTGATATGCAAATTCCTTGTTGCAGACATTGCAGAAGACTTTATTTTAATCAACACTTTATTTTTTATCAACACCATCAGACCGTTTTTTAAAAGTAAATGTTCCAATCAATGATCTAGGACATTTTCTTCTCTCTCCTTCATTTTACAGTCTAATGGTTACTGACTACAACGGCTCGGGGTCAAAGGTCATACGGAATCGATTAATCTGCGTTATTTTTTTTAATCAGTTATTTTTTCTCAAATTAATTAATCGAAATTAATCAGTTATTTTGACAGCCTACTAGTAACCCCTAGGGTAGAGAAGATGGGCATACCAATAAGAAACTCTCCCGCTGGAGCCAGTTAGGAAGTTGGGCAGAGCTCATCAGTGTCTGGTACAGGGAGGCTCGCAGGGCACAGTAGTTGTCTTCCCTTACCCGCCGGACGAATCCAAAGCTCTGGGAGAGCACAGCGTAGCCCTGGAGGAAAGTGCACACAGAGGGATAGAGTGAAAAAAGATTAGTGGCAGGCTGGGCAGGTGCTCTTGTTCACCTTGTCAAGAGAGAAAATACACATGCAATATGTACGACATACGTTTCTAATGATTATGCTTTCGGTGGTCTGCTCTTTCCATTCCCTCTCGCTGTGAATTAAAATGCCAACGGGCGGCTCAAAGCTGCATCGGTCCTGTTCTGGAACTGTATTGAAAGGAGTACAAGGAGATTTTTTACTGGCAATGTACATGCCATGATAGAATATCAATACAGCAATCATTTAGAGTTATTCACCAGTCATTTCCATGACACTTTGCCTCGCCAGCTCTTCCTCAATCTCCTCCTCACTATAATAGAGATCTTCGCCACTGTAGGGAGAGAGGTTGGATGCTCTAGGTTAAATGTCTTAATTGCTGTTTAATGACTGACTTGATCCAAAACTATCTCATTCATTTCCTATGGTAAATGGTTATGCAACTGACATACCAAGTAAACCAAGCCTCACTCCCATCTGACACTGGGCTCCACCTGCCAGCACTTCCAGGTCTCTCATCCTGGAGATTTACAGCCAGCCCTCCGTCAATGGAACCAGTTGAGCTCACCACAACCTTCTGAAGTTCAGCAAGTTCAGCAAGCAACTTTGTAAGGGGTACACTCTTTGCCTTCACGCCTTGCTTTTTCTGGGATCTCTTCGGAGTATCTAGCCCCTCCAACAGGTTGCCCAGTGAAGACTTAGTGCTCAGGCCAAACACCACATCTTGGGCAGCAGAGGCTGCAGCACAGCCTCTGTACATAAATAGACAGAAAATGAATGTTGAGATTAAGGAATCTAATTTATTAAAAACCTACCAACATAAACTCATAATTATGCAATTCCCAAATGTCTTTGCTAGAGGAGGCCCCATTAAGATGTTTCTTTAAGCTGTGTGTTTGAACTAAACCCAATGTATTATATACAACAGTTCTATTATGGAACTGAGACAATCATACTTTTCCTGACTCACCTTGCACAAGCATCAGTGGGAACAGAGTTGAGATCAAGGCCACTAACGGGTGGCTGTCCCTCCATGCTGATCGAGTGACCACTATCACTCCTATGCTGCGAGATAGCCTCAGCAAGCTTAGCATTTATGAAGGGGAAACCTGTGCCAAGCATGGCGGAGGTGAGCAGCCGCTCATCCTCACTGCTATGCAGAGGGACATCCTGTTCATCATCCAGGGCTTTGGAGGAGTCTAGCAGTGACTGGTGTCCACACATGTCCAGAGAAAACCCCTTTGGAGCCTTATTCACCACGCCCTCAGCCGAGGGATTCTGAACCAGCCGGTCCTCCAGCTTTACAGCTGGTGTATTGGTGGCAAGGTCCTCTTGGGGAAGCATTGCATCATCAACAGTCTCCTCGGTCGATATACCGCCATGCAAGATAATGTCATCATAGTCGACTCCATCCTCATCCTTGGTAGATGGTTGCATAGATGTTATCATTAAGCCTTTGGTAGTGTTTACCATCTCAGAGGAAGCCTCCTCTTTTGAATGGTCTCCTGGATGGGCGATGTCAAATCCAATAGAAATGCATCTGGCTGATTCCTCTGCAAGGGAACAATTTGATCTCACAAGATGCTGCTGAGGTTCAGCAGATGCTGCCTTCTTCACTGATGGTGTCATCAGAGGTGTAGATCCAGGCATCGTGTCAGAGTAGCCGAGAGGCTCACTCTTTGCTTCCACTGCTAACTTATCCTGTTCGGGAATCTGGGATCTCTCTGGGGTCTCTTGTCCCTCCAACAGGTCACTCAGTAAAGACTCAGAGCTCAGGCCTTTAGCAGCAGAGCCTCTGCACAGACAGACAGAGGATAAGCATTGTGATTAAGGGTTTTATAAACTTACCAAGGTTAACTGATTATTTTCTGCAATTATGAAGCAATTGCAGAGCTGAAAGAGGCCTGACAGGTACAAAACTAATGGCTCTCTAAGCCTTTGAATATAAGGCAGACCATGAAAATTCTTATTGAGCGACAAGGCTATAGAACGCGCTTAAGTGGAAATTCATAGAAATATAAATATACATCCTGCATCCTGTCAATATACAGTGTATACAGACGTTGAGCATTAATTAACACTCAAATTGTGTCTGCATGTCTCTGAATTAATAATCTGTGGAATTAAAGACCTTTTACAAAATTCCACTTGTGTTTTGATAGCATTTATTGGTGCCATCAGCAGCCAACAGGTGCTGCTTACCTAATCTCAGCCTGTACATCTTTTTCAGCTGTAGCTGAGGGGAGGCTGCTGTTCATGTTGTCACCACTGCAGAGCTCCTCTCTGAGGTTAAAATCCTTTAGAGTCCTATTTTTGTCATTGTTAGCTTGCACAATGTCAGTAAGACTGATATTTACCATCTTCGAGGAAGCCTCCTCTATTACATGCTCCACTGGAAGGTTGGTATTAAATACTTCCTCCCTCACAGGTGTCATCGGCAGAGTAGTTTCTGTTATTTCAACTGAAACATTCGGAGCCTCTACATTGACTGAGCAGCCCAGGGTCTCAGGCTTCTCCATAAAAACAGCCTTTGTGCAAAGCTTTGCAAGGGGCACATCAAGATTAAGAGTCACCTCATCGAGATATTTAGAGGCCACAATCTTGGTGGTATCTGCCAAATCCTCTGGCACCAGTCCTGCAGCTACCTCTTGTTGATATAGGAGAATGCTCTTTTCCACCGCAGAATCTGCTGCCCGACGAGGTGCCACTTCATGCTTGATGCCCACATTTTGCAGCCGCTGTCCCTCCTCCTGACGGTCACCGGGATTGGCACGAAAGCAGCAGCTGACTGTGTTCCCCATTGTCCTGGGACCTGGCTGGGGGCTCAGCTCAGGTGCTCAGACAGGGAATGGAGCCCTTATGGCATCCACAATGTGGATCTGTGTAAATGTGGGAGAGATTTAAAAATAAAAAAGGGTTCATAATGAGCTGCAGTCTGAGTTTAGAATCTGAATCTGAATTGTTTCCTTCCAAGAACTGACTGCAAACAAATACGACAATATTCAGTATTGTGAATGAACAAGTGCTAATTTGTTCAAGTCAAGAGAAAGAAAATGATAATTGAACATTAAAGGCCCTGACCGGAGTGCCTTAGTTTACTTGTCCTGGATGCTAGCTATTGCCAGGATTTTGTGATCTTTTTTTTTTTCACGTTAAGTGCAACAGGGTAGTCAAACCAACAGAAACAATTTAGGCATGATTCATATGAACGAATAAAATGTAAGACTTAAGCTGATTACCTACTTATTCAGGATATCAGGAAATTTCAGCAGTTGGTTTTTCCAAAGAGACTGAACAGTGTTTGACGCTTCTACTGGGGTTCAGAGTAATGTTCGGATGCATATTTCCGTAGAACTTTATGCGAACCCTCATCATAAAGACGACCGAATGTTGACCATCTATGACGTCAAACCTTTACGCAAGAAGCTTGTCCAACGCAGAGCCATATAAAGGTACCTACTGGTCCAACATGATGTCCAATCTGTAGCCTAGGCCTATAGTAGCCTAGTCTATTTCTCAGATTGTATTGAACGTCTCCTTTCATCAATAAATAGCCTACACATATTTTCACTGGAGCATAATCAACGCTTACTGTATTTTAACGAATTTGATAAAACGGTCGTCAAATATCACGCAAGGCTAGCCTAATTCGGAAGCAATTAGGCGCAAACGCCAATTATTCTAATGTGCTCATTTAGCGTGTGTAGCCTATTTTTTACATGTGGGAATCAGTGTAGGCCTATTATTTTAATCATTTTTATTTCTTTATCTAATGAGGGCATTATCATAATCATTGACTTTCATTGGCATTCAGAATCTACTCTATAGGCTACTGAAAACCCTACCACTCTTCAGGAACCACTGCCCATCCCATCTCCTGTCATGTCTGAGAACACCACGTTTCATAGGCATATGCTATCATTTTAGTCTATTAACTTTTTGGCTAAAGTTAAAAGTTATCGCTAGTTGACTAGGAGCCTATTCAGCAGACGCATAACCAAAGCGACCCTACACGGTCAGAAAAAAACACGTTATTTATTTATTAATGGCTTTTCACCAGAGCCGGACAGTAACGGAGTAGCCTACATTTACTTGAGTACAGTAGGCTACTTGAGTGCAGTTTTGAGGGATCTGTACTTTACTCGAGTATCATTTTTGGGGAGTACTCATGACTTTACTCAAGTACATTTGAATGGCAAATATTGTACTCTTTACTTCTATCCATAACCATGAGTAGCCTACCTGTTACTTCTTCTAAAAAAAGGAAAAAAGAAAAATCTCGGAAACCCTGAATTTGTTGTTTCCCTTTTAAACGTGATTGGATTGTGCAGGCGCTACTGATTGGGACAGCCTATCAGCAATCACCTTCACCTTTCCTCCAAAGTCAACTCCATGGTTAAATTCAGATAAGAGACGAAGCCTTGATGAAATTCATTCTGGACTCTATCCGACCACATAAAGACCTCGGGATACTTCGGTTTGGCTTTAGGGACCCTCTACTCACTACCAGTGCAATGTTGTTTGGAACTGTAGAAGAGGTATAAAAATAGCGTTTTGTAGTGGCAAAATAATGTGCCCTTCTCACTTCCACGCTAACGAGCTTTGACTAAAAACGGTAACATCGAACTTTCTCAAAACACATCCGAATGACATGATTTGGATGTCAACTCAACGTATGTACTCCCAATCATCCGTAAATCGATCTAAAGTGCATTTTACTCCGGATAATTCCTTTAACGGGAGCATTTACCGCCTGAAATATCACATTTTGTTTACCACGCTCGGAATTATAGCAGAGAGGGTTAAAGCGGAGCGAGAGGCGCAAACGTTCGACAATTTCCGCGTTCGATTATTGCAAGGGGAAGGGGGGAAAATCCCCCTTTATGCAGACCAGAGTAAACCCTCGCTGCACTAATGTCAATGGAGACTTGTGGAATTTTACCAATAAATTGGTCATTATATCTTTCTGGATTTGTTGAGGGTTTTTTGGAACATTTTGTCATAATCTGTAAGTGTTTGGGATCATGTCAAGCCTAAAAGTGTAATTTAATTTAGTGTTCGGATTTGTAATAAAATAACTTAATATCAGACCATGCTGCTGCCAGTTACTGTCCAGTTGTTAGCATGCTAGCTAGCCTCTTAGCTAAGGTAACATTTTAAACGGAGAAGTGTAATTTCTTTGAAATGACAACTAGCTGAATAACATTACTGACATTAGTTAAAGTGGATAGTTTATACTCAAGCGAATTTGGAACAGTATATTAAGTTTAAGCGAAGTCCTTCAACTACTAGTCACTTGTTAGCGCATATCTGTATTGCCATAGCTACTCCCATCCACTTGTATGGCGTTTTAAGCTAGCGTTAGCTAGCTAGCTAGCTCGGTACACATGACTAATTAAATTATTTATATAATGTCCTAAAGAATGATTCATTGGTATCATACATGATTATAGACAATGATATTGTGAACACAATTATGTTTATCTGTTCTTATTGCTTATTAAGAGAGAAAGTTTATTTAGTGACGTAAGGTGACACTCCCACTTATGCAGACCGGAACTGTCCCATTTTGCTCCCATAGTAACGAATTACGTTGCTCTATCTTGCTAGTAATCAAGGATCTTTGGTTATAGTGATGGCCTGATGGCTCGCCTATTTACGCCGTTTCAATGGCACATGAACGGTTAGACCGAGAATTCTCGTCATGAAATTAAAATTCCACTGGAGCTCCAAGCGGATGTGTACACGCAGCCTTACAACACTGTTTACAGCTCTTCGAGTCACGGTAAAATGTAATTTTTGGTACATAGCTACTTTAGATACACCTATGGTGTGGGTGCTTGCGTTTCTTTAGGAATCTGGCCTTGGCCTGTCTACGTACTTCCGGTCGATTTCTTTTCCCTACAGTACTCCGTCTGGAATAGGTTGATTCACGCTCGTTTACTTCGGCAGTTGGGCAGCCGACCAACCAGCGAACAGTGGGCGTCCCTGAGAGCGATTACGTACCCAGGCATGGTGTTTCAATTACTACGTCCCCGCCCCTGAAGCAGATCGCTTGGAATACATCAACGTAGGGAGAGAAAATGACTTATACTTAAGAAATCTTTGAGCAAATGTAAATAATAGTTTAGCCTATTAACAGGAGTGTCATGAACGAAGTCACAGTGGAGTAGGATGTTATATCGGGTCTCAAAAAGTTGTCAGAGACTATGTAAAAATCATTGGGGGGGAAAAAACTTGAAGGGAATGGTATATAGGCTCTCTATTCTCAACTATTGTGACTTATGAAGGTCAAAAACCTCCCTGCAAACTACCTCGTTGCATTACATTTTACATTTATTCATTGAGCTTTTATACTAACAACAATGGAATTATTGGAATAACACTTAAGTGACATTGCCATGGTAATAAATACTAACTACATGTACCACATGGCGGTACAAAATATGCCCTCCCCCAGTCCTGCGCATTCTTCTCATTGTTGACGAACAAACACTTACTTTCTGTAAAATAAGTGTTTGTATAGCATATATAGCATACTGTATAGCATTGTAAGTCACTTTGGACAAAAGCATCAGCTAAGTAACCATAAAAACCATAAACCTTCCAAAGGAAATCTTCCAGACAAAGAATCCACAATACAGTCGCAAATATAATGCTGAGAAAATAATGTATTGAAGTAACATGAATGGTGTAAAATAGTATCCTGAATTGGCCATGATTGGACCTTGGTCACTTGGGTCAACAATCAATCAGTGAGGTCCTCTGGAAAGGTCCTCCTGAGGACAGGCGGGTTCGCCAACTGCCACGTTATAATGTCGGCCATCCTCGGTTACCAGGCAGACAGAGGGCCAGTCCTGAATGTGATCATCCGGGTAATGAGTGATAATGAAGTCCGCCATGTTGGCCATGTAAAGGCGGTAAACCTTGATGGTGTGGTGCAGTGTGTAACCCAGGAGACACATCTCCACCTATAACACAGAAATGAAGACAACAGCCAACAACAGTAGGCTATATCACAACAGACTTTGATACACCTTCTCATCTGGCAGTCAATGGGACAACAACAACAATAAAAACAACAACAACAACAACAACCACCACATCAAAAGTCTCCCTGAGCCTTTTCACCTGCTCCATGCCTCCACTGAAGCCAACCTGGCTCAGGTGGTTGGCCAGGAACGTGCGCGGGCACGAGGAGGTGTAGCGGGAGAATAGCAGCCAGCAGAAGATTGGCACGTCTTTGCCCCTCTCCATGGCGGCGTGCAATTCCACGGCACAGGCTAGCATCAGGAGCTTGAGTGCCTCCATGACACCAAACTCGTCTTCTCCGCCTTGGAAGAGCTGCTCACACACACGTCTGCGACCCTCGAGCCCAGGAGAGGCTGCCGCCGCGTGCCACTATACAGAAACGCAAACATCAACACACACACAGAATCTCCGTTACCCCAACGTGTGCATTACAATAATGACTGATAATGGAAAAATGAAATGTCAACAAAGTTTAACGTATTACTTTAGGTAATACAATATCCAACCACTGTGATAATATGCAAATGAGAGTTGTACCCATTTCCGGAGAAGGCTTAGATAGTGTTTCATAAGATCCACATCATCTTTGATCCCACTTGTCTGCTTGCAAACGTCAGGAAACAACCAGCCTTTAATCAGACCGTAACGAGTCTCAAGCTCATCAGGGATCTAGGAAAATGACAAAATTCAAGTGAAATGTTTGATATGTTAAAGGGCCTGAGCAAACACTGCTCCACTATAATAGAAACATGATGCAGTTAACATTTTTTATTTCTTTATTTCTGTTTAAGAAGGAAGACAGTTCATTCTGAATGAGACTCTGTTATCTCTCCTAACGATGTACAGCTAGTAACTAGGGCTATCAATCGATTAAAAAAATTAATCTAATTAATTACATACTCTGTGATTAATTAATCTAAATTAATCGCATATATAATTTTTGCTGTGAATGTATTTTAAATATTTAAATTCAAATAAATCATTGAATAATCAGCATTAGTGACATTAAAGTTCAAAAACTCTTTTATTATTTTTTTTAATAATGGGCATAATAATCTATGATATGACCTAATATGCTGAGGAAATAAATTCAAAAGTGCTTTGGGAAGAAGTTGTTTTTCACATACAAGGTATTTCAGGCCACAGATATAACCTAGGGGACACAATGAAAATAAATTAACACTCCCCTCAATGTCAACACTATTTCTTTGCACTTATGTGCGACTTTAGAGTTGATGAACTCCGGTGATATGCAAATTCCTTGTTGCAGACATTGCAGAAGACTTTATTTTAATCAACACTTTATTTTTTATCAACACCATCAGACCGTTTTTTAAAAGTAAATGTTCCAATCAATGATCTAGGACATTTTCTTCTCTCTCCTTCATTTTACAGTCTAATGGTTACTGACTACAACGGCTCGGGGTCAAAGGTCATACGGAATCGATTAATCTGCGTTATTTTTTTTAATCAGTTATTTTTTCTCAAATTAATTAATCGAAATTAATCAGTTATTTTGACAGCCTACTAGTAACCCCTAGGGTAGAGAAGATGGGCATACCAATAAGAAACTCTCCCGCTGGAGCCAGTTAGGAAGTTGGGCAGAGCTCATCAGTGTCTGGTACAGGGAGGCTCGCAGGGCACAGTAGTTGTCTTCCCTTACCCGCCGGACGAATCCAAAGCTCTGGGAGAGCACAGCGTAGCCCTGGAGGAAAGTGCACACAGAGGGATAGAGTGAAAAAAGATTAGTGGCAGGCTGGGCAGGTGCTCTTGTTCACCTTGTCAAGAGAGAAAATACACATGCAATATGTACGACATACGTTTCTAATGATTATGCTTTCGGTGGTCTGCTCTTTCCATTCCCTCTCGCTGTGAATTAAAATGCCAACGGGCGGCTCAAAGCTGCATCGGTCCTGTTCTGGAACTGTATTGAAAGGAGTACAAGGAGATTTTTTACTGGCAATGTACATGCCATGATAGAATATCAATACAGCAATCATTTAGAGTTATTCACCAGTCATTTCCATGACACTTTGCCTCGCCAGCTCTTCCTCAATCTCCTCCTCACTATAATAGAGATCTTCGCCACTGTAGGGAGAGAGGTTGGATGCTCTAGGTTAAATGTCTTAATTGCTGTTTAATGACTGACTTGATCCAAAACTATCTCATTCATTTCCTATGGTAAATGGTTATGCAACTGACATACCAAGTAAACCAAGCCTCACTCCCATCTGACACTGGGCTCCACCTGCCAGCACTTCCAGGTCTCTCATCCTGGAGATTTACAGCCAGCCCTCCGTCAATGGAACCAGTTGAGCTCACCACAACCTTCTGAAGTTCAGCAAGTTCAGCAAGCAACTTTGTAAGGGGTACACTCTTTGCCTTCACGCCTTGCTTTTTCTGGGATCTCTTCGGAGTATCTAGCCCCTCCAACAGGTTGCCCAGTGAAGACTTAGTGCTCAGGCCAAACACCACATCTTGGGCAGCAGAGGCTGCAGCACAGCCTCTGTACATAAATAGACAGAAAATGAATGTTGAGATTAAGGAATCTAATTTATTAAAAACCTACCAACATAAACTCATAATTATGCAATTCCCAAATGTCTTTGCTAGAGGAGGCCCCATTAAGATGTTTCTTTAAGCTGTGTGTTTGAACTAAACCCAATGTATTATATACAACAGTTCTATTATGGAACTGAGACAATCATACTTTTCCTGACTCACCTTGCACAAGCATCAGTGGGAACAGAGTTGAGATCAAGGCCACTAACGGGTGGCTGTCCCTCCATGCTGATCGAGTGACCACTATCACTCCTATGCTGCGAGATAGCCTCAGCAAGCTTAGCATTTATGAAGGGGAAACCTGTGCCAAGCATGGCGGAGGTGAGCAGCCGCTCATCCTCACTGCTATGCAGAGGGACATCCTGTTCATCATCCAGGGCTTTGGAGGAGTCTAGCAGTGACTGGTGTCCACACATGTCCAGAGAAAACCCCTTTGGAGCCTTATTCACCACGCCCTCAGCCGAGGGATTCTGAACCAGCCGGTCCTCCAGCTTTACAGCTGGTGTATTGGTGGCAAGGTCCTCTTGGGGAAGCATTGCATCATCAACAGTCTCCTCGGTCGATATACCGCCATGCAAGATAATGTCATCATAGTCGACTCCATCCTCATCCTTGGTAGATGGTTGCATAGATGTTATCATTAAGCCTTTGGTAGTGTTTACCATCTCAGAGGAAGCCTCCTCTTTTGAATGGTCTCCTGGATGGGCGATGTCAAATCCAATAGAAATGCATCTGGCTGATTCCTCTGCAAGGGAACAATTTGATCTCACAAGATGCTGCTGAGGTTCAGCAGATGCTGCCTTCTTCACTGATGGTGTCATCAGAGGTGTAGATCCAGGCATCGTGTCAGAGTAGCCGAGAGGCTCACTCTTTGCTTCCACTGCTAACTTATCCTGTTCGGGAATCTGGGATCTCTCTGGGGTCTCTTGTCCCTCCAACAGGTCACTCAGTAAAGACTCAGAGCTCAGGCCTTTAGCAGCAGAGCCTCTGCACAGACAGACAGAGGATAAGCATTGTGATTAAGGGTTTTATAAACTTACCAAGGTTAACTGATTATTTTCTGCAATTATGAAGCAATTGCAGAGCTGAAAGAGGCCTGACAGGTACAAAACTAATGGCTCTCTAAGCCTTTGAATATAAGGCAGACCATGAAAATTCTTATTGAGCGACAAGGCTATAGAACGCGCTTAAGTGGAAATTCATAGAAATATAAATATACATCCTGCATCCTGTCAATATACAGTGTATACAGACGTTGAGCATTAATTAACACTCAAATTGTGTCTGCATGTCTCTGAATTAATAATCTGTGGAATTAAAGACCTTTTACAAAATTCCACTTGTGTTTTGATAGCATTTATTGGTGCCATCAGCAGCCAACAGGTGCTGCTTACCTAATCTCAGCCTGTACATCTTTTTCAGCTGTAGCTGAGGGGAGGCTGCTGTTCATGTTGTCACCACTGCAGAGCTCCTCTCTGAGGTTAAAATCCTTTAGAGTCCTATTTTTGTCATTGTTAGCTTGCACAATGTCAGTAAGACTGATATTTACCATCTTCGAGGAAGCCTCCTCTATTACATGCTCCACTGGAAGGTTGGTATTAAATACTTCCTCCCTCACAGGTGTCATCGGCAGAGTAGTTTCTGTTATTTCAACTGAAACATTCGGAGCCTCTACATTGACTGAGCAGCCCAGGGTCTCAGGCTTCTCCATAAAAACAGCCTTTGTGCAAAGCTTTGCAAGGGGCACATCAAGATTAAGAGTCACCTCATCGAGATATTTAGAGGCCACAATCTTGGTGGTATCTGCCAAATCCTCTGGCACCAGTCCTGCAGCTACCTCTTGTTGATATAGGAGAATGCTCTTTTCCACCGCAGAATCTGCTGCCCGACGAGGTGCCACTTCATGCTTGATGCCCACATTTTGCAGCCGCTGTCCCTCCTCCTGACGGTCACCGGGATTGGCACGAAAGCAGCAGCTGACTGTGTTCCCCATTGTCCTGGGACCTGGCTGGGGGCTCAGCTCAGGTGCTCAGACAGGGAATGGAGCCCTTATGGCATCCACAATGTGGATCTGTGTAAATGTGGGAGAGATTTAAAAATAAAAAAGGGTTCATAATGAGCTGCAGTCTGAGTTTAGAATCTGAATCTGAATTGTTTCCTTCCAAGAACTGACTGCAAACAAATACGACAATATTCAGTATTGTGAATGAACAAGTGCTAATTTGTTCAAGTCAAGAGAAAGAAAATGATAATTGAACATTAAAGGCCCTGACCGGAGTGCCTTAGTTTACTTGTCCTGGATGCTAGCTATTGCCAGGATTTTGTGATCTTTTTTTTTTTCACGTTAAGTGCAACAGGGTAGTCAAACCAACAGAAACAATTTAGGCATGATTCATATGAACGAATAAAATGTAAGACTTAAGCTGATTACCTACTTATTCAGGATATCAGGAAATTTCAGCAGTTGGTTTTTCCAAAGAGACTGAACAGTGTTTGACGCTTCTACTGGGGTTCAGAGTAATGTTCGGATGCATATTTCCGTAGAACTTTATGCGAACCCTCATCATAAAGACGACCGAATGTTGACCATCTATGACGTCAAACCTTTACGCAAGAAGCTTGTCCAACGCAGAGCCATATAAAGGTACCTACTGGTCCAACATGATGTCCAATCTGTAGCCTAGGCCTATAGTAGCCTAGTCTATTTCTCAGATTGTATTGAACGTCTCCTTTCATCAATAAATAGCCTACACATATTTTCACTGGAGCATAATCAACGCTTACTGTATTTTAACGAATTTGATAAAACGGTCGTCAAATATCACGCAAGGCTAGCCTAATTCGGAAGCAATTAGGCGCAAACGCCAATTATTCTAATGTGCTCATTTAGCGTGTGTAGCCTATTTTTTACATGTGGGAATCAGTGTAGGCCTATTATTTTAATCATTTTTATTTCTTTATCTAATGAGGGCATTATCATAATCATTGACTTTCATTGGCATTCAGAATCTACTCTATAGGCTACTGAAAACCCTACCACTCTTCAGGAACCACTGCCCATCCCATCTCCTGTCATGTCTGAGAACACCACGTTTCATAGGCATATGCTATCATTTTAGTCTATTAACTTTTTGGCTAAAGTTAAAAGTTATCGCTAGTTGACTAGGAGCCTATTCAGCAGACGCATAACCAAAGCGACCCTACACGGTCAGAAAAAAACACGTTATTTATTTATTAATGGCTTTTCACCAGAGCCGGACAGTAACGGAGTAGCCTACATTTACTTGAGTACAGTAGGCTACTTGAGTGCAGTTTTGAGGGATCTGTACTTTACTCGAGTATCATTTTTGGGGAGTACTCATGACTTTACTCAAGTACATTTGAATGGCAAATATTGTACTCTTTACTTCTATCCATAACCATGAGTAGCCTACCTGTTACTTCTTCTAAAAAAAGGAAAAAAGAAAAATCTCGGAAACCCTGAATTTGTTGTTTCCCTTTTAAACGTGATTGGATTGTGCAGGCGCTACTGATTGGGACAGCCTATCAGCAATCACCTTCACCTTTCCTCCAAAGTCAACTCCATGGTTAAATTCAGATAAGAGACGAAGCCTTGATGAAATTCATTCTGGACTCTATCCGACCACATAAAGACCTCGGGATACTTCGGTTTGGCTTTAGGGACCCTCTACTCACTACCAGTGCAATGTTGTTTGGAACTGTAGAAGAGGTATAAAAATAGCGTTTTGTAGTGGCAAAATAATGTGCCCTTCTCACTTCCACGCTAACGAGCTTTGACTAAAAACGGTAACATCGAACTTTCTCAAAACACATCCGAATGACATGATTTGGATGTCAACTCAACGTATGTACTCCCAATCATCCGTAAATCGATCTAAAGTGCATTTTACTCCGGATAATTCCTTTAACGGGAGCATTTACCGCCTGAAATATCACATTTTGTTTACCACGCTCGGAATTATAGCAGAGAGGGTTAAAGCGGAGCGAGAGGCGCAAACGTTCGACAATTTCCGCGTTCGATTATTGCAAGGGGAAGGGGGGAAAATCCCCCTTTATGCAGACCAGAGTAAACCCTCGCTGCACTAATGTCAATGGAGACTTGTGGAATTTTACCAATAAATTGGTCATTATATCTTTCTGGATTTGTTGAGGGTTTTTTGGAACATTTTGTCATAATCTGTAAGTGTTTGGGATCATGTCAAGCCTAAAAGTGTAATTTAATTTAGTGTTCGGATTTGTAATAAAATAACTTAATATCAGACCATGCTGCTGCCAGTTACTGTCCAGTTGTTAGCATGCTAGCTAGCCTCTTAGCTAAGGTAACATTTTAAACGGAGAAGTGTAATTTCTTTGAAATGACAACTAGCTGAATAACATTACTGACATTAGTTAAAGTGGATAGTTTATACTCAAGCGAATTTGGAACAGTATATTAAGTTTAAGCGAAGTCCTTCAACTACTAGTCACTTGTTAGCGCATATCTGTATTGCCATAGCTACTCCCATCCACTTGTATGGCGTTTTAAGCTAGCGTTAGCTAGCTAGCTAGCTCGGTACACATGACTAATTAAATTATTTATATAATGTCCTAAAGAATGATTCATTGGTATCATACATGATTATAGACAATGATATTGTGAACACAATTATGTTTATCTGTTCTTATTGCTTATTAAGAGAGAAAGTTTATTTAGTGACGTAAGGTGACACTCCCACTTATGCAGACCGGAACTGTCCCATTTTGCTCCCATAGTAACGAATTACGTTGCTCTATCTTGCTAGTAATCAAGGATCTTTGGTTATAGTGATGGCCTGATGGCTCGCCTATTTACGCCGTTTCAATGGCACATGAACGGTTAGACCGAGAATTCTCGTCATGAAATTAAAATTCCACTGGAGCTCCAAGCGGATGTGTACACGCAGCCTTACAACACTGTTTACAGCTCTTCGAGTCACGGTAAAATGTAATTTTTGGTACATAGCTACTTTAGATACACCTATGGTGTGGGTGCTTGCGTTTCTTTAGGAATCTGGCCTTGGCCTGTCTACGTACTTCCGGTCGATTTCTTTTCCCTACAGTACTCCGTCTGGAATAGGTTGATTCACGCTCGTTTACTTCGGCAGTTGGGCAGCCGACCAACCAGCGAACAGTGGGCGTCCCTGAGAGCGATTACGTACCCAGGCATGGTGTTTCAATTACTACGTCCCCGCCCCTGAAGCAGATCGCTTGGAATACATCAACGTAGGGAGAGAAAATGACTTATACTTAAGAAATCTTTGAGCAAATGTAAATAATAGTTTAGCCTATTAACAGGAGTGTCATGAACGAAGTCACAGTGGAGTAGGATGTTATATCGGGTCTCAAAAAGTTGTCAGAGACTATGTAAAAATCATTGGGGGGGAAAAAACTTGAAGGGAATGGTATATAGGCTCTCTATTCTCAACTATTGTGACTTATGAAGGTCAAAAACCTCCCTGCAAACTACCTCGTTGCATTACATTTTACATTTATTCATTGAGCTTTTATACTAACAACAATGGAATTATTGGAATAACACTTAAGTGACATTGCCATGGTAATAAATACTAACTACATGTACCACATGGCGGTACAAAATATGCCCTCCCCCAGTCCTGCGCATTCTTCTCATTGTTGACGAACAAACACTTACTTTCTGTAAAATAAGTGTTTGTATAGCATATATAGCATACTGTATAGCATTGTAAGTCACTTTGGACAAAAGCATCAGCTAAGTAACCATAAAAACCATAAACCTTCCAAAGGAAATCTTCCAGACAAAGAATCCACAATACAGTCGCAAATATAATGCTGAGAAAATAATGTATTGAAGTAACATGAATGGTGTAAAATAGTATCCTGAATTGGCCATGATTGGACCTTGGTCACTTGGGTCAACAATCAATCAGTGAGGTCCTCTGGAAAGGTCCTCCTGAGGACAGGCGGGTTCGCCAACTGCCACGTTATAATGTCGGCCATCCTCGGTTACCAGGCAGACAGAGGGCCAGTCCTGAATGTGATCATCCGGGTAATGAGTGATAATGAAGTCCGCCATGTTGGCCATGTAAAGGCGGTAAACCTTGATGGTGTGGTGCAGTGTGTAACCCAGGAGACACATCTCCACCTATAACACAGAAATGAAGACAACAGCCAACAACAGTAGGCTATATCACAACAGACTTTGATACACCTTCTCATCTGGCAGTCAATGGGACAACAACAACAATAAAAACAACAACAACAACAACAACCACCACATCAAAAGTCTCCCTGAGCCTTTTCACCTGCTCCATGCCTCCACTGAAGCCAACCTGGCTCAGGTGGTTGGCCAGGAACGTGCGCGGGCACGAGGAGGTGTAGCGGGAGAATAGCAGCCAGCAGAAGATTGGCACGTCTTTGCCCCTCTCCATGGCGGCGTGCAATTCCACGGCACAGGCTAGCATCAGGAGCTTGAGTGCCTCCATGACACCAAACTCGTCTTCTCCGCCTTGGAAGAGCTGCTCACACACACGTCTGCGACCCTCGAGCCCAGGAGAGGCTGCCGCCGCGTGCCACTATACAGAAACGCAAACATCAACACACACACAGAATCTCCGTTACCCCAACGTGTGCATTACAATAATGACTGATAATGGAAAAATGAAATGTCAACAAAGTTTAACGTATTACTTTAGGTAATACAATATCCAACCACTGTGATAATATGCAAATGAGAGTTGTACCCATTTCCGGAGAAGGCTTAGATAGTGTTTCATAAGATCCACATCATCTTTGATCCCACTTGTCTGCTTGCAAACGTCAGGAAACAACCAGCCTTTAATCAGACCGTAACGAGTCTCAAGCTCATCAGGGATCTAGGAAAATGACAAAATTCAAGTGAAATGTTTGATATGTTAAAGGGCCTGAGCAAACACTGCTCCACTATAATAGAAACATGATGCAGTTAACATTTTTTATTTCTTTATTTCTGTTTAAGAAGGAAGACAGTTCATTCTGAATGAGACTCTGTTATCTCTCCTAACGATGTACAGCTAGTAACTAGGGCTATCAATCGATTAAAAAAATTAATCTAATTAATTACATACTCTGTGATTAATTAATCTAAATTAATCGCATATATAATTTTTGCTGTGAATGTATTTTAAATATTTAAATTCAAATAAATCATTGAATAATCAGCATTAGTGACATTAAAGTTCAAAAACTCTTTTATTATTTTTTTTAATAATGGGCATAATAATCTATGATATGACCTAATATGCTGAGGAAATAAATTCAAAAGTGCTTTGGGAAGAAGTTGTTTTTCACATACAAGGTATTTCAGGCCACAGATATAACCTAGGGGACACAATGAAAATAAATTAACACTCCCCTCAATGTCAACACTATTTCTTTGCACTTATGTGCGACTTTAGAGTTGATGAACTCCGGTGATATGCAAATTCCTTGTTGCAGACATTGCAGAAGACTTTATTTTAATCAACACTTTATTTTTTATCAACACCATCAGACCGTTTTTTAAAAGTAAATGTTCCAATCAATGATCTAGGACATTTTCTTCTCTCTCCTTCATTTTACAGTCTAATGGTTACTGACTACAACGGCTCGGGGTCAAAGGTCATACGGAATCGATTAATCTGCGTTATTTTTTTTAATCAGTTATTTTTTCTCAAATTAATTAATCGAAATTAATCAGTTATTTTGACAGCCTACTAGTAACCCCTAGGGTAGAGAAGATGGGCATACCAATAAGAAACTCTCCCGCTGGAGCCAGTTAGGAAGTTGGGCAGAGCTCATCAGTGTCTGGTACAGGGAGGCTCGCAGGGCACAGTAGTTGTCTTCCCTTACCCGCCGGACGAATCCAAAGCTCTGGGAGAGCACAGCGTAGCCCTGGAGGAAAGTGCACACAGAGGGATAGAGTGAAAAAAGATTAGTGGCAGGCTGGGCAGGTGCTCTTGTTCACCTTGTCAAGAGAGAAAATACACATGCAATATGTACGACATACGTTTCTAATGATTATGCTTTCGGTGGTCTGCTCTTTCCATTCCCTCTCGCTGTGAATTAAAATGCCAACGGGCGGCTCAAAGCTGCATCGGTCCTGTTCTGGAACTGTATTGAAAGGAGTACAAGGAGATTTTTTACTGGCAATGTACATGCCATGATAGAATATCAATACAGCAATCATTTAGAGTTATTCACCAGTCATTTCCATGACACTTTGCCTCGCCAGCTCTTCCTCAATCTCCTCCTCACTATAATAGAGATCTTCGCCACTGTAGGGAGAGAGGTTGGATGCTCTAGGTTAAATGTCTTAATTGCTGTTTAATGACTGACTTGATCCAAAACTATCTCATTCATTTCCTATGGTAAATGGTTATGCAACTGACATACCAAGTAAACCAAGCCTCACTCCCATCTGACACTGGGCTCCACCTGCCAGCACTTCCAGGTCTCTCATCCTGGAGATTTACAGCCAGCCCTCCGTCAATGGAACCAGTTGAGCTCACCACAACCTTCTGAAGTTCAGCAAGTTCAGCAAGCAACTTTGTAAGGGGTACACTCTTTGCCTTCACGCCTTGCTTTTTCTGGGATCTCTTCGGAGTATCTAGCCCCTCCAACAGGTTGCCCAGTGAAGACTTAGTGCTCAGGCCAAACACCACATCTTGGGCAGCAGAGGCTGCAGCACAGCCTCTGTACATAAATAGACAGAAAATGAATGTTGAGATTAAGGAATCTAATTTATTAAAAACCTACCAACATAAACTCATAATTATGCAATTCCCAAATGTCTTTGCTAGAGGAGGCCCCATTAAGATGTTTCTTTAAGCTGTGTGTTTGAACTAAACCCAATGTATTATATACAACAGTTCTATTATGGAACTGAGACAATCATACTTTTCCTGACTCACCTTGCACAAGCATCAGTGGGAACAGAGTTGAGATCAAGGCCACTAACGGGTGGCTGTCCCTCCATGCTGATCGAGTGACCACTATCACTCCTATGCTGCGAGATAGCCTCAGCAAGCTTAGCATTTATGAAGGGGAAACCTGTGCCAAGCATGGCGGAGGTGAGCAGCCGCTCATCCTCACTGCTATGCAGAGGGACATCCTGTTCATCATCCAGGGCTTTGGAGGAGTCTAGCAGTGACTGGTGTCCACACATGTCCAGAGAAAACCCCTTTGGAGCCTTATTCACCACGCCCTCAGCCGAGGGATTCTGAACCAGCCGGTCCTCCAGCTTTACAGCTGGTGTATTGGTGGCAAGGTCCTCTTGGGGAAGCATTGCATCATCAACAGTCTCCTCGGTCGATATACCGCCATGCAAGATAATGTCATCATAGTCGACTCCATCCTCATCCTTGGTAGATGGTTGCATAGATGTTATCATTAAGCCTTTGGTAGTGTTTACCATCTCAGAGGAAGCCTCCTCTTTTGAATGGTCTCCTGGATGGGCGATGTCAAATCCAATAGAAATGCATCTGGCTGATTCCTCTGCAAGGGAACAATTTGATCTCACAAGATGCTGCTGAGGTTCAGCAGATGCTGCCTTCTTCACTGATGGTGTCATCAGAGGTGTAGATCCAGGCATCGTGTCAGAGTAGCCGAGAGGCTCACTCTTTGCTTCCACTGCTAACTTATCCTGTTCGGGAATCTGGGATCTCTCTGGGGTCTCTTGTCCCTCCAACAGGTCACTCAGTAAAGACTCAGAGCTCAGGCCTTTAGCAGCAGAGCCTCTGCACAGACAGACAGAGGATAAGCATTGTGATTAAGGGTTTTATAAACTTACCAAGGTTAACTGATTATTTTCTGCAATTATGAAGCAATTGCAGAGCTGAAAGAGGCCTGACAGGTACAAAACTAATGGCTCTCTAAGCCTTTGAATATAAGGCAGACCATGAAAATTCTTATTGAGCGACAAGGCTATAGAACGCGCTTAAGTGGAAATTCATAGAAATATAAATATACATCCTGCATCCTGTCAATATACAGTGTATACAGACGTTGAGCATTAATTAACACTCAAATTGTGTCTGCATGTCTCTGAATTAATAATCTGTGGAATTAAAGACCTTTTACAAAATTCCACTTGTGTTTTGATAGCATTTATTGGTGCCATCAGCAGCCAACAGGTGCTGCTTACCTAATCTCAGCCTGTACATCTTTTTCAGCTGTAGCTGAGGGGAGGCTGCTGTTCATGTTGTCACCACTGCAGAGCTCCTCTCTGAGGTTAAAATCCTTTAGAGTCCTATTTTTGTCATTGTTAGCTTGCACAATGTCAGTAAGACTGATATTTACCATCTTCGAGGAAGCCTCCTCTATTACATGCTCCACTGGAAGGTTGGTATTAAATACTTCCTCCCTCACAGGTGTCATCGGCAGAGTAGTTTCTGTTATTTCAACTGAAACATTCGGAGCCTCTACATTGACTGAGCAGCCCAGGGTCTCAGGCTTCTCCATAAAAACAGCCTTTGTGCAAAGCTTTGCAAGGGGCACATCAAGATTAAGAGTCACCTCATCGAGATATTTAGAGGCCACAATCTTGGTGGTATCTGCCAAATCCTCTGGCACCAGTCCTGCAGCTACCTCTTGTTGATATAGGAGAATGCTCTTTTCCACCGCAGAATCTGCTGCCCGACGAGGTGCCACTTCATGCTTGATGCCCACATTTTGCAGCCGCTGTCCCTCCTCCTGACGGTCACCGGGATTGGCACGAAAGCAGCAGCTGACTGTGTTCCCCATTGTCCTGGGACCTGGCTGGGGGCTCAGCTCAGGTGCTCAGACAGGGAATGGAGCCCTTATGGCATCCACAATGTGGATCTGTGTAAATGTGGGAGAGATTTAAAAATAAAAAAGGGTTCATAATGAGCTGCAGTCTGAGTTTAGAATCTGAATCTGAATTGTTTCCTTCCAAGAACTGACTGCAAACAAATACGACAATATTCAGTATTGTGAATGAACAAGTGCTAATTTGTTCAAGTCAAGAGAAAGAAAATGATAATTGAACATTAAAGGCCCTGACCGGAGTGCCTTAGTTTACTTGTCCTGGATGCTAGCTATTGCCAGGATTTTGTGATCTTTTTTTTTTTCACGTTAAGTGCAACAGGGTAGTCAAACCAACAGAAACAATTTAGGCATGATTCATATGAACGAATAAAATGTAAGACTTAAGCTGATTACCTACTTATTCAGGATATCAGGAAATTTCAGCAGTTGGTTTTTCCAAAGAGACTGAACAGTGTTTGACGCTTCTACTGGGGTTCAGAGTAATGTTCGGATGCATATTTCCGTAGAACTTTATGCGAACCCTCATCATAAAGACGACCGAATGTTGACCATCTATGACGTCAAACCTTTACGCAAGAAGCTTGTCCAACGCAGAGCCATATAAAGGTACCTACTGGTCCAACATGATGTCCAATCTGTAGCCTAGGCCTATAGTAGCCTAGTCTATTTCTCAGATTGTATTGAACGTCTCCTTTCATCAATAAATAGCCTACACATATTTTCACTGGAGCATAATCAACGCTTACTGTATTTTAACGAATTTGATAAAACGGTCGTCAAATATCACGCAAGGCTAGCCTAATTCGGAAGCAATTAGGCGCAAACGCCAATTATTCTAATGTGCTCATTTAGCGTGTGTAGCCTATTTTTTACATGTGGGAATCAGTGTAGGCCTATTATTTTAATCATTTTTATTTCTTTATCTAATGAGGGCATTATCATAATCATTGACTTTCATTGGCATTCAGAATCTACTCTATAGGCTACTGAAAACCCTACCACTCTTCAGGAACCACTGCCCATCCCATCTCCTGTCATGTCTGAGAACACCACGTTTCATAGGCATATGCTATCATTTTAGTCTATTAACTTTTTGGCTAAAGTTAAAAGTTATCGCTAGTTGACTAGGAGCCTATTCAGCAGACGCATAACCAAAGCGACCCTACACGGTCAGAAAAAAACACGTTATTTATTTATTAATGGCTTTTCACCAGAGCCGGACAGTAACGGAGTAGCCTACATTTACTTGAGTACAGTAGGCTACTTGAGTGCAGTTTTGAGGGATCTGTACTTTACTCGAGTATCATTTTTGGGGAGTACTCATGACTTTACTCAAGTACATTTGAATGGCAAATATTGTACTCTTTACTTCTATCCATAACCATGAGTAGCCTACCTGTTACTTCTTCTAAAAAAAGGAAAAAAGAAAAATCTCGGAAACCCTGAATTTGTTGTTTCCCTTTTAAACGTGATTGGATTGTGCAGGCGCTACTGATTGGGACAGCCTATCAGCAATCACCTTCACCTTTCCTCCAAAGTCAACTCCATGGTTAAATTCAGATAAGAGACGAAGCCTTGATGAAATTCATTCTGGACTCTATCCGACCACATAAAGACCTCGGGATACTTCGGTTTGGCTTTAGGGACCCTCTACTCACTACCAGTGCAATGTTGTTTGGAACTGTAGAAGAGGTATAAAAATAGCGTTTTGTAGTGGCAAAATAATGTGCCCTTCTCACTTCCACGCTAACGAGCTTTGACTAAAAACGGTAACATCGAACTTTCTCAAAACACATCCGAATGACATGATTTGGATGTCAACTCAACGTATGTACTCCCAATCATCCGTAAATCGATCTAAAGTGCATTTTACTCCGGATAATTCCTTTAACGGGAGCATTTACCGCCTGAAATATCACATTTTGTTTACCACGCTCGGAGTTATAGCAGAGAGGGTTAAAGCGGAGCGAGAGGCGCAAACGTTCGACAATTTCCGCGTTCGATTATTGCAAGGGGAAGGGGGGAAAATCCCCCTTTATGCAGACCAGAGTAAACCCTCGCTGCACTAATGTCAATGGAGACTTGTGGAATTTTACCAATAAATTGGTCATTATATCTTTCTGGATTTGTTGAGGGTTTTTTGGAACATTTTGTCATAATCTGTAAGTGTTTGGGATCATGTCAAGCCTAAAAGTGTAATTTAATTTAGTGTTCGGATTTGTAATAAAATAACTTAATATCAGACCATGCTGCTGCCAGTTACTGTCCAGTTGTTAGCATGCTAGCTAGCCTCTTAGCTAAGGTAACATTTTAAACGGAGAAGTGTAATTTCTTTGAAATGACAACTAGCTGAATAACATTACTGACATTAGTTAAAGTGGATAGTTTATACTCAAGCGAATTTGGAACAGTATATTAAGTTTAAGCGAAGTCCTTCAACTACTAGTCACTTGTTAGCGCATATCTGTATTGCCATAGCTACTCCCATCCACTTGTATGGCGTTTTAAGCTAGCGTTAGCTAGCTAGCTAGCTCGGTACACATGACTAATTAAATTATTTATATAATGTCCTAAAGAATGATTCATTGGTATCATACATGATTATAGACAATGATATTGTGAACACAATTATGTTTATCTGTTCTTATTGCTTATTAATACATTAATAGTGACCCGAATTCGGGACAAATACAGTGCCCCCCACCTCCCCCCAACAACCCCCATGCATTTTTTTGCACCTTATCATGAACTACCATAGTCATGCTATATACCATTTTAAAGCTGAGAATCTCAAGAATCGATATATGTAAAGCTTTCCATGAATTAACATATATTTTGTGTGTAAAATATAAGTTTATCCCGATATATAACATATCAGAATACCCCCCTCCACCACCCCCCAAAGTTGCTGCGTTCATACGTTGTCACTTGTCTGTATGGCCGTACCAATAAGTTAGCCCAGCATGCTTGGTCTTGAAATTTTCGTAAGAATCCATAGATGTAAAATATCTACATTGTTTTATTGCCAATATATTGAGTAGTTGTACACGCCAGTACAAACAAAACAGATGCATACGAAAAGAAGCGAAGTAAAAACTTATTTTTCGCGGAAATCCATATATTTCGGTTCTACTTCCATTATTGTCGCTGGATTCACGGTACTCTGCGTGTTCACGAGGCTCTTCTGATTCCATCGATACCAATTACATGTCTGTAGGACCAATGAGAGTCGAGATAGATGCCATCAAAGCCAATGAGTCACGTAAGCGATGAATCTGACAACCAGTCTTTGAATGGCAATAGCGCTGCGTCTGATTGAGCCAATGAGATGGGACCTAGATGTCTGTGTAGCCAATGAGGAGAGCTTTCTTTAGACATGTGACACATCGTCACATTCTACTTCCTTGTCGGCTAAATTCAATGCGTAAAACAGATGCGTAAACATAGTCACCGAAGCAGTGTTTTGGAAGTGTTTTACTGAACAAGGAAGAGGCAGTTTTTGAAGGTTTTTGTTTGTAAAAACATGCCAAAAAGACAAGCAAAAACGAAACATGTTGAACCGGAGGACATCGATGATCTGGAGGAGCCGAAAGTAGTTTCTCCGAATGCGACTCCGAGGAGGAGCACAACTTTTTAGCTGGGAAGGACCCTGATTTCGAGCTGTGAGTATACTACTTATATCCATATACAGTTACAGATACAGTTTCGTTTGCTTTTGTAATGTTTAGTGCATAGTTTTTAGGTGTTAGGTGAGAATGCAGTGTGTGTGTGTGTGTGTGTGTGTAAAAGAGAGTGCAGGGGGAGGTGTGAATAGTTCTGGTATCTGGGGGAGGGGAGTTAGGTGAGAATGCAGTGTGTGTGTGTTTGTGTAAAAAAGAGTGCAGGGGAGGTGTGACCTGAGTACACACATTTATATAATTTGTATAAGTTGTTGGGAAGGGTTTTCATATACTTTAGTGGGTCTGAGTCTAACTTCCATCTGTACAATTGTTTCAGTGACAGCAATGAAGACTGGGTCCCACCAAGCAAAACATCAAGAGCTGAGGATCCTGTGTCTGAGGAAGAGGAGCCGGTGGCTGAGACCAGTGGGACACAAAGAGGAAAGGGTGCTGCAAGAAGCAGGGGGAGAGGCAGAGGAAGGGGGAGATAATAATATTTACTATTTTTACCTTTGTTTCATTTTATAATACAAATGTTTGCTGCATTACCTTGTTTGTCATTTTTTCATGGAAATCTCAAAGGTGTTGGAGCAAAAGTAAGAGTTCCAGGTCAGATAATGCATCTCTAAATGTATGGCACAGCCACTGCAAAGCTCTCCAGGGATCACTCCATCATGAGACACAGACTGTAACCTTTCATTTGACACCAAGATCATGGTTCTGCATAAAGGGGTTCTTGTATAGGAAGAGTTTTAGTTTTGGGTAACCAAAGGTCCTTTTGGAGTCTCCAAATGGACACTTAGCAAAACGCATGTGTATGCCCACACAAATATGGGTCCCACACAGTCATACTTCATCCTATAAGGATCTACTTTGACATACAGATTCACAAGACCTGGTAGTGGGCCTCAGTGGTGTTTTCAAGAGAAAATAAGTGACCAAGAGGGCAGAATGTGGTCATTTCTAGAGATGTGCATAACCGCCTATAAAAAAAACTATCATTCTACCCTTTGCCACTCTCTGATAGTTCATCACACAGTCAATCTATTGGTACCAAAAAATTCTACAAGGCCTTAGCTTTCCAAAGAGGTCAGGCACTTGATTGTAAGTCAAAGTATGTGGCAACAGGGCCATTTTAAGTAGGCGGTGTGCAATTTCGAGGAAAAACTCCAAAATAGGGGTGGAAATGTATAAGGTTAAGAGAGAAAGTTTATTTAGTGACGTAAGGTGACACTCCCACTTATGCAGACCGGAACTGTCCCATTTTGCTCCCATAGTAACGAATTACGTTGCTCTATCTTGCTAGTAATCAAGGATCTTTGGTTATAGTGATGGCCTGATGGCTCGCCTATTTACGCCGTTTCAATGGCACATGAACGGTTAGACCGAGAATTCTCGTCATGAAATTAAAATTCCACTGGAGCTCCAAGCGGATGTGTACACGCAGCCTTACAACACTGTTTACAGCTCTTCGAGTCACGGTAAAATGTAATTTTTGGTACATAGCTACTTTAGATACACCTATGGTGTGGGTGCTTGCGTTTCTTTAGGAATCTGGCCTTGGCCTGTCTACGTACTTCCGGTCGATTTCTTTTCCCTACAGTACTCCGTCTGGAATAGGTTGATTCACGCTCGTTTACTTCGGCAGTTGGGCAGCCGACCAACCAGCGAACAGTGGGCGTCCCTGAGAGCGATTACGTACCCAGGCATGGTGTTTCAATTACTACGTCCCCGCCCCTGAAGCAGATCGCTTGGAATACATCAACGTAGGGAGAGAAAATGACTTATACTTAAGAAATCTTTGAGCAAATGTAAATAATAGTTTAGCCTATTAACAGGAGTGTCATGAACGAAGTCACAGTGGAGTAGGATGTTATATCGGGTCTCAAAAAGTTGTCAGAGACTATGTAAAAATCATTGGGGGGGAAAAAACTTGAAGGGAATGGTATATAGGCTCTCTATTCTCAACTATTGTGACTTATGAAGGTCAAAAACCTCCCTGCAAACTACCTCGTTGCATTACATTTTACATTTATTCATTGAGCTTTTATACTAACAACAATGGAATTATTGGAATAACACTTAAGTGACATTGCCATGGTAATAAATACTAACTACATGTACCACATGGCGGTACAAAATATGCCCTCCCCCAGTCCTGCGCATTCTTCTCATTGTTGACGAACAAACACTTACTTTCTGTAAAATAAGTGTTTGTATAGCATATATAGCATACTGTATAGCATTGTAAGTCACTTTGGACAAAAGCATCAGCTAAGTAACCATAAAAACCATAAACCTTCCAAAGGAAATCTTCCAGACAAAGAATCCACAATACAGTCGCAAATATAATGCTGAGAAAATAATGTATTGAAGTAACATGAATGGTGTAAAATAGTATCCTGAATTGGCCATGATTGGACCTTGGTCACTTGGGTCAACAATCAATCAGTGAGGTCCTCTGGAAAGGTCCTCCTGAGGACAGGCGGGTTCGCCAACTGCCACGTTATAATGTCGGCCATCCTCGGTTACCAGGCAGACAGAGGGCCAGTCCTGAATGTGATCATCCGGGTAATGAGTGATAATGAAGTCCGCCATGTTGGCCATGTAAAGGCGGTAAACCTTGATGGTGTGGTGCAGTGTGTAACCCAGGAGACACATCTCCACCTATAACACAGAAATGAAGACAACAGCCAACAACAGTAGGCTATATCACAACAGACTTTGATACACCTTCTCATCTGGCAGTCAATGGGACAACAACAACAATAAAAACAACAACAACAACAACAACCACCACATCAAAAGTCTCCCTGAGCCTTTTCACCTGCTCCATGCCTCCACTGAAGCCAACCTGGCTCAGGTGGTTGGCCAGGAACGTGCGCGGGCACGAGGAGGTGTAGCGGGAGAATAGCAGCCAGCAGAAGATTGGCACGTCTTTGCCCCTCTCCATGGCGGCGTGCAATTCCACGGCACAGGCTAGCATCAGGAGCTTGAGTGCCTCCATGACACCAAACTCGTCTTCTCCGCCTTGGAAGAGCTGCTCACACACACGTCTGCGACCCTCGAGCCCAGGAGAGGCTGCCGCCGCGTGCCACTATACAGAAACGCAAACATCAACACACACACAGAATCTCCGTTACCCCAACGTGTGCATTACAATAATGACTGATAATGGAAAAATGAAATGTCAACAAAGTTTAACGTATTACTTTAGGTAATACAATATCCAACCACTGTGATAATATGCAAATGAGAGTTGTACCCATTTCCGGAGAAGGCTTAGATAGTGTTTCATAAGATCCACATCATCTTTGATCCCACTTGTCTGCTTGCAAACGTCAGGAAACAACCAGCCTTTAATCAGACCGTAACGAGTCTCAAGCTCATCAGGGATCTAGGAAAATGACAAAATTCAAGTGAAATGTTTGATATGTTAAAGGGCCTGAGCAAACACTGCTCCACTATAATAGAAACATGATGCAGTTAACATTTTTTATTTCTTTATTTCTGTTTAAGAAGGAAGACAGTTCATTCTGAATGAGACTCTGTTATCTCTCCTAACGATGTACAGCTAGTAACTAGGGCTATCAATCGATTAAAAAAATTAATCTAATTAATTACATACTCTGTGATTAATTAATCTAAATTAATCGCATATATAATTTTTGCTGTGAATGTATTTTAAATATTTAAATTCAAATAAATCATTGAATAATCAGCATTAGTGACATTAAAGTTCAAAAACTCTTTTATTATTTTTTTTAATAATGGGCATAATAATCTATGATATGACCTAATATGCTGAGGAAATAAATTCAAAAGTGCTTTGGGAAGAAGTTGTTTTTCACATACAAGGTATTTCAGGCCACAGATATAACCTAGGGGACACAATGAAAATAAATTAACACTCCCCTCAATGTCAACACTATTTCTTTGCACTTATGTGCGACTTTAGAGTTGATGAACTCCGGTGATATGCAAATTCCTTGTTGCAGACATTGCAGAAGACTTTATTTTAATCAACACTTTATTTTTTATCAACACCATCAGACCGTTTTTTAAAAGTAAATGTTCCAATCAATGATCTAGGACATTTTCTTCTCTCTCCTTCATTTTACAGTCTAATGGTTACTGACTACAACGGCTCGGGGTCAAAGGTCATACGGAATCGATTAATCTGCGTTATTTTTTTTAATCAGTTATTTTTTCTCAAATTAATTAATCGAAATTAATCAGTTATTTTGACAGCCTACTAGTAACCCCTAGGGTAGAGAAGATGGGCATACCAATAAGAAACTCTCCCGCTGGAGCCAGTTAGGAAGTTGGGCAGAGCTCATCAGTGTCTGGTACAGGGAGGCTCGCAGGGCACAGTAGTTGTCTTCCCTTACCCGCCGGACGAATCCAAAGCTCTGGGAGAGCACAGCGTAGCCCTGGAGGAAAGTGCACACAGAGGGATAGAGTGAAAAAAGATTAGTGGCAGGCTGGGCAGGTGCTCTTGTTCACCTTGTCAAGAGAGAAAATACACATGCAATATGTACGACATACGTTTCTAATGATTATGCTTTCGGTGGTCTGCTCTTTCCATTCCCTCTCGCTGTGAATTAAAATGCCAACGGGCGGCTCAAAGCTGCATCGGTCCTGTTCTGGAACTGTATTGAAAGGAGTACAAGGAGATTTTTTACTGGCAATGTACATGCCATGATAGAATATCAATACAGCAATCATTTAGAGTTATTCACCAGTCATTTCCATGACACTTTGCCTCGCCAGCTCTTCCTCAATCTCCTCCTCACTATAATAGAGATCTTCGCCACTGTAGGGAGAGAGGTTGGATGCTCTAGGTTAAATGTCTTAATTGCTGTTTAATGACTGACTTGATCCAAAACTATCTCATTCATTTCCTATGGTAAATGGTTATGCAACTGACATACCAAGTAAACCAAGCCTCACTCCCATCTGACACTGGGCTCCACCTGCCAGCACTTCCAGGTCTCTCATCCTGGAGATTTACAGCCAGCCCTCCGTCAATGGAACCAGTTGAGCTCACCACAACCTTCTGAAGTTCAGCAAGTTCAGCAAGCAACTTTGTAAGGGGTACACTCTTTGCCTTCACGCCTTGCTTTTTCTGGGATCTCTTCGGAGTATCTAGCCCCTCCAACAGGTTGCCCAGTGAAGACTTAGTGCTCAGGCCAAACACCACATCTTGGGCAGCAGAGGCTGCAGCACAGCCTCTGTACATAAATAGACAGAAAATGAATGTTGAGATTAAGGAATCTAATTTATTAAAAACCTACCAACATAAACTCATAATTATGCAATTCCCAAATGTCTTTGCTAGAGGAGGCCCCATTAAGATGTTTCTTTAAGCTGTGTGTTTGAACTAAACCCAATGTATTATATACAACAGTTCTATTATGGAACTGAGACAATCATACTTTTCCTGACTCACCTTGCACAAGCATCAGTGGGAACAGAGTTGAGATCAAGGCCACTAACGGGTGGCTGTCCCTCCATGCTGATCGAGTGACCACTATCACTCCTATGCTGCGAGATAGCCTCAGCAAGCTTAGCATTTATGAAGGGGAAACCTGTGCCAAGCATGGCGGAGGTGAGCAGCCGCTCATCCTCACTGCTATGCAGAGGGACATCCTGTTCATCATCCAGGGCTTTGGAGGAGTCTAGCAGTGACTGGTGTCCACACATGTCCAGAGAAAACCCCTTTGGAGCCTTATTCACCACGCCCTCAGCCGAGGGATTCTGAACCAGCCGGTCCTCCAGCTTTACAGCTGGTGTATTGGTGGCAAGGTCCTCTTGGGGAAGCATTGCATCATCAACAGTCTCCTCGGTCGATATACCGCCATGCAAGATAATGTCATCATAGTCGACTCCATCCTCATCCTTGGTAGATGGTTGCATAGATGTTATCATTAAGCCTTTGGTAGTGTTTACCATCTCAGAGGAAGCCTCCTCTTTTGAATGGTCTCCTGGATGGGCGATGTCAAATCCAATAGAAATGCATCTGGCTGATTCCTCTGCAAGGGAACAATTTGATCTCACAAGATGCTGCTGAGGTTCAGCAGATGCTGCCTTCTTCACTGATGGTGTCATCAGAGGTGTAGATCCAGGCATCGTGTCAGAGTAGCCGAGAGGCTCACTCTTTGCTTCCACTGCTAACTTATCCTGTTCGGGAATCTGGGATCTCTCTGGGGTCTCTTGTCCCTCCAACAGGTCACTCAGTAAAGACTCAGAGCTCAGGCCTTTAGCAGCAGAGCCTCTGCACAGACAGACAGAGGATAAGCATTGTGATTAAGGGTTTTATAAACTTACCAAGGTTAACTGATTATTTTCTGCAATTATGAAGCAATTGCAGAGCTGAAAGAGGCCTGACAGGTACAAAACTAATGGCTCTCTAAGCCTTTGAATATAAGGCAGACCATGAAAATTCTTATTGAGCGACAAGGCTATAGAACGCGCTTAAGTGGAAATTCATAGAAATATAAATATACATCCTGCATCCTGTCAATATACAGTGTATACAGACGTTGAGCATTAATTAACACTCAAATTGTGTCTGCATGTCTCTGAATTAATAATCTGTGGAATTAAAGACCTTTTACAAAATTCCACTTGTGTTTTGATAGCATTTATTGGTGCCATCAGCAGCCAACAGGTGCTGCTTACCTAATCTCAGCCTGTACATCTTTTTCAGCTGTAGCTGAGGGGAGGCTGCTGTTCATGTTGTCACCACTGCAGAGCTCCTCTCTGAGGTTAAAATCCTTTAGAGTCCTATTTTTGTCATTGTTAGCTTGCACAATGTCAGTAAGACTGATATTTACCATCTTCGAGGAAGCCTCCTCTATTACATGCTCCACTGGAAGGTTGGTATTAAATACTTCCTCCCTCACAGGTGTCATCGGCAGAGTAGTTTCTGTTATTTCAACTGAAACATTCGGAGCCTCTACATTGACTGAGCAGCCCAGGGTCTCAGGCTTCTCCATAAAAACAGCCTTTGTGCAAAGCTTTGCAAGGGGCACATCAAGATTAAGAGTCACCTCATCGAGATATTTAGAGGCCACAATCTTGGTGGTATCTGCCAAATCCTCTGGCACCAGTCCTGCAGCTACCTCTTGTTGATATAGGAGAATGCTCTTTTCCACCGCAGAATCTGCTGCCCGACGAGGTGCCACTTCATGCTTGATGCCCACATTTTGCAGCCGCTGTCCCTCCTCCTGACGGTCACCGGGATTGGCACGAAAGCAGCAGCTGACTGTGTTCCCCATTGTCCTGGGACCTGGCTGGGGGCTCAGCTCAGGTGCTCAGACAGGGAATGGAGCCCTTATGGCATCCACAATGTGGATCTGTGTAAATGTGGGAGAGATTTAAAAATAAAAAAGGGTTCATAATGAGCTGCAGTCTGAGTTTAGAATCTGAATCTGAATTGTTTCCTTCCAAGAACTGACTGCAAACAAATACGACAATATTCAGTATTGTGAATGAACAAGTGCTAATTTGTTCAAGTCAAGAGAAAGAAAATGATAATTGAACATTAAAGGCCCTGACCGGAGTGCCTTAGTTTACTTGTCCTGGATGCTAGCTATTGCCAGGATTTTGTGATCTTTTTTTTTTTCACGTTAAGTGCAACAGGGTAGTCAAACCAACAGAAACAATTTAGGCATGATTCATATGAACGAATAAAATGTAAGACTTAAGCTGATTACCTACTTATTCAGGATATCAGGAAATTTCAGCAGTTGGTTTTTCCAAAGAGACTGAACAGTGTTTGACGCTTCTACTGGGGTTCAGAGTAATGTTCGGATGCATATTTCCGTAGAACTTTATGCGAACCCTCATCATAAAGACGACCGAATGTTGACCATCTATGACGTCAAACCTTTACGCAAGAAGCTTGTCCAACGCAGAGCCATATAAAGGTACCTACTGGTCCAACATGATGTCCAATCTGTAGCCTAGGCCTATAGTAGCCTAGTCTATTTCTCAGATTGTATTGAACGTCTCCTTTCATCAATAAATAGCCTACACATATTTTCACTGGAGCATAATCAACGCTTACTGTATTTTAACGAATTTGATAAAACGGTCGTCAAATATCACGCAAGGCTAGCCTAATTCGGAAGCAATTAGGCGCAAACGCCAATTATTCTAATGTGCTCATTTAGCGTGTGTAGCCTATTTTTTACATGTGGGAATCAGTGTAGGCCTATTATTTTAATCATTTTTATTTCTTTATCTAATGAGGGCATTATCATAATCATTGACTTTCATTGGCATTCAGAATCTACTCTATAGGCTACTGAAAACCCTACCACTCTTCAGGAACCACTGCCCATCCCATCTCCTGTCATGTCTGAGAACACCACGTTTCATAGGCATATGCTATCATTTTAGTCTATTAACTTTTTGGCTAAAGTTAAAAGTTATCGCTAGTTGACTAGGAGCCTATTCAGCAGACGCATAACCAAAGCGACCCTACACGGTCAGAAAAAAACACGTTATTTATTTATTAATGGCTTTTCACCAGAGCCGGACAGTAACGGAGTAGCCTACATTTACTTGAGTACAGTAGGCTACTTGAGTGCAGTTTTGAGGGATCTGTACTTTACTCGAGTATCATTTTTGGGGAGTACTCATGACTTTACTCAAGTACATTTGAATGGCAAATATTGTACTCTTTACTTCTATCCATAACCATGAGTAGCCTACCTGTTACTTCTTCTAAAAAAAGGAAAAAAGAAAAATCTCGGAAACCCTGAATTTGTTGTTTCCCTTTTAAACGTGATTGGATTGTGCAGGCGCTACTGATTGGGACAGCCTATCAGCAATCACCTTCACCTTTCCTCCAAAGTCAACTCCATGGTTAAATTCAGATAAGAGACGAAGCCTTGATGAAATTCATTCTGGACTCTATCCGACCACATAAAGACCTCGGGATACTTCGGTTTGGCTTTAGGGACCCTCTACTCACTACCAGTGCAATGTTGTTTGGAACTGTAGAAGAGGTATAAAAATAGCGTTTTGTAGTGGCAAAATAATGTGCCCTTCTCACTTCCACGCTAACGAGCTTTGACTAAAAACGGTAACATCGAACTTTCTCAAAACACATCCGAATGACATGATTTGGATGTCAACTCAACGTATGTACTCCCAATCATCCGTAAATCGATCTAAAGTGCATTTTACTCCGGATAATTCCTTTAACGGGAGCATTTACCGCCTGAAATATCACATTTTGTTTACCACGCTCGGAATTATAGCAGAGAGGGTTAAAGCGGAGCGAGAGGCGCAAACGTTCGACAATTTCCGCGTTCGATTATTGCAAGGGGAAGGGGGGAAAATCCCCCTTTATGCAGACCAGAGTAAACCCTCGCTGCACTAATGTCAATGGAGACTTGTGGAATTTTACCAATAAATTGGTCATTATATCTTTCTGGATTTGTTGAGGGTTTTTTGGAACATTTTGTCATAATCTGTAAGTGTTTGGGATCATGTCAAGCCTAAAAGTGTAATTTAATTTAGTGTTCGGATTTGTAATAAAATAACTTAATATCAGACCATGCTGCTGCCAGTTACTGTCCAGTTGTTAGCATGCTAGCTAGCCTCTTAGCTAAGGTAACATTTTAAACGGAGAAGTGTAATTTCTTTGAAATGACAACTAGCTGAATAACATTACTGACATTAGTTAAAGTGGATAGTTTATACTCAAGCGAATTTGGAACAGTATATTAAGTTTAAGCGAAGTCCTTCAACTACTAGTCACTTGTTAGCGCATATCTGTATTGCCATAGCTACTCCCATCCACTTGTATGGCGTTTTAAGCTAGCGTTAGCTAGCTAGCTAGCTCGGTACACATGACTAATTAAATTATTTATATAATGTCCTAAAGAATGATTCATTGGTATCATACATGATTATAGACAATGATATTGTGAACACAATTATGTTTATCTGTTCTTATTGCTTATTAAGAGAGAAAGTTTATTTAGTGACGTAAGGTGACACTCCCACTTATGCAGACCGGAACTGTCCCATTTTGCTCCCATAGTAACGAATTACGTTGCTCTATCTTGCTAGTAATCAAGGATCTTTGGTTATAGTGATGGCCTGATGGCTCGCCTATTTACGCCGTTTCAATGGCACATGAACGGTTAGACCGAGAATTCTCGTCATGAAATTAAAATTCCACTGGAGCTCCAAGCGGATGTGTACACGCAGCCTTACAACACTGTTTACAGCTCTTCGAGTCACGGTAAAATGTAATTTTTGGTACATAGCTACTTTAGATACACCTATGGTGTGGGTGCTTGCGTTTCTTTAGGAATCTGGCCTTGGCCTGTCTACGTACTTCCGGTCGATTTCTTTTCCCTACAGTACTCCGTCTGGAATAGGTTGATTCACGCTCGTTTACTTCGGCAGTTGGGCAGCCGACCAACCAGCGAACAGTGGGCGTCCCTGAGAGCGATTACGTACCCAGGCATGGTGTTTCAATTACTACGTCCCCGCCCCTGAAGCAGATCGCTTGGAATACATCAACGTAGGGAGAGAAAATGACTTATACTTAAGAAATCTTTGAGCAAATGTAAATAATAGTTTAGCCTATTAACAGGAGTGTCATGAACGAAGTCACAGTGGAGTAGGATGTTATATCGGGTCTCAAAAAGTTGTCAGAGACTATGTAAAAATCATTGGGGGGGAAAAAACTTGAAGGGAATGGTATATAGGCTCTCTATTCTCAACTATTGTGACTTATGAAGGTCAAAAACCTCCCTGCAAACTACCTCGTTGCATTACATTTTACATTTATTCATTGAGCTTTTATACTAACAACAATGGAATTATTGGAATAACACTTAAGTGACATTGCCATGGTAATAAATACTAACTACATGTACCACATGGCGGTACAAAATATGCCCTCCCCCAGTCCTGCGCATTCTTCTCATTGTTGACGAACAAACACTTACTTTCTGTAAAATAAGTGTTTGTATAGCATATATAGCATACTGTATAGCATTGTAAGTCACTTTGGACAAAAGCATCAGCTAAGTAACCATAAAAACCATAAACCTTCCAAAGGAAATCTTCCAGACAAAGAATCCACAATACAGTCGCAAATATAATGCTGAGAAAATAATGTATTGAAGTAACATGAATGGTGTAAAATAGTATCCTGAATTGGCCATGATTGGACCTTGGTCACTTGGGTCAACAATCAATCAGTGAGGTCCTCTGGAAAGGTCCTCCTGAGGACAGGCGGGTTCGCCAACTGCCACGTTATAATGTCGGCCATCCTCGGTTACCAGGCAGACAGAGGGCCAGTCCTGAATGTGATCATCCGGGTAATGAGTGATAATGAAGTCCGCCATGTTGGCCATGTAAAGGCGGTAAACCTTGATGGTGTGGTGCAGTGTGTAACCCAGGAGACACATCTCCACCTATAACACAGAAATGAAGACAACAGCCAACAACAGTAGGCTATATCACAACAGACTTTGATACACCTTCTCATCTGGCAGTCAATGGGACAACAACAACAATAAAAACAACAACAACAACAACAACCACCACATCAAAAGTCTCCCTGAGCCTTTTCACCTGCTCCATGCCTCCACTGAAGCCAACCTGGCTCAGGTGGTTGGCCAGGAACGTGCGCGGGCACGAGGAGGTGTAGCGGGAGAATAGCAGCCAGCAGAAGATTGGCACGTCTTTGCCCCTCTCCATGGCGGCGTGCAATTCCACGGCACAGGCTAGCATCAGGAGCTTGAGTGCCTCCATGACACCAAACTCGTCTTCTCCGCCTTGGAAGAGCTGCTCACACACACGTCTGCGACCCTCGAGCCCAGGAGAGGCTGCCGCCGCGTGCCACTATACAGAAACGCAAACATCAACACACACACAGAATCTCCGTTACCCCAACGTGTGCATTACAATAATGACTGATAATGGAAAAATGAAATGTCAACAAAGTTTAACGTATTACTTTAGGTAATACAATATCCAACCACTGTGATAATATGCAAATGAGAGTTGTACCCATTTCCGGAGAAGGCTTAGATAGTGTTTCATAAGATCCACATCATCTTTGATCCCACTTGTCTGCTTGCAAACGTCAGGAAACAACCAGCCTTTAATCAGACCGTAACGAGTCTCAAGCTCATCAGGGATCTAGGAAAATGACAAAATTCAAGTGAAATGTTTGATATGTTAAAGGGCCTGAGCAAACACTGCTCCACTATAATAGAAACATGATGCAGTTAACATTTTTTATTTCTTTATTTCTGTTTAAGAAGGAAGACAGTTCATTCTGAATGAGACTCTGTTATCTCTCCTAACGATGTACAGCTAGTAACTAGGGCTATCAATCGATTAAAAAAATTAATCTAATTAATTACATACTCTGTGATTAATTAATCTAAATTAATCGCATATATAATTTTTGCTGTGAATGTATTTTAAATATTTAAATTCAAATAAATCATTGAATAATCAGCATTAGTGACATTAAAGTTCAAAAACTCTTTTATTATTTTTTTTAATAATGGGCATAATAATCTATGATATGACCTAATATGCTGAGGAAATAAATTCAAAAGTGCTTTGGGAAGAAGTTGTTTTTCACATACAAGGTATTTCAGGCCACAGATATAACCTAGGGGACACAATGAAAATAAATTAACACTCCCCTCAATGTCAACACTATTTCTTTGCACTTATGTGCGACTTTAGAGTTGATGAACTCCGGTGATATGCAAATTCCTTGTTGCAGACATTGCAGAAGACTTTATTTTAATCAACACTTTATTTTTTATCAACACCATCAGACCGTTTTTTAAAAGTAAATGTTCCAATCAATGATCTAGGACATTTTCTTCTCTCTCCTTCATTTTACAGTCTAATGGTTACTGACTACAACGGCTCGGGGTCAAAGGTCATACGGAATCGATTAATCTGCGTTATTTTTTTTAATCAGTTATTTTTTCTCAAATTAATTAATCGAAATTAATCAGTTATTTTGACAGCCTACTAGTAACCCCTAGGGTAGAGAAGATGGGCATACCAATAAGAAACTCTCCCGCTGGAGCCAGTTAGGAAGTTGGGCAGAGCTCATCAGTGTCTGGTACAGGGAGGCTCGCAGGGCACAGTAGTTGTCTTCCCTTACCCGCCGGACGAATCCAAAGCTCTGGGAGAGCACAGCGTAGCCCTGGAGGAAAGTGCACACAGAGGGATAGAGTGAAAAAAGATTAGTGGCAGGCTGGGCAGGTGCTCTTGTTCACCTTGTCAAGAGAGAAAATACACATGCAATATGTACGACATACGTTTCTAATGATTATGCTTTCGGTGGTCTGCTCTTTCCATTCCCTCTCGCTGTGAATTAAAATGCCAACGGGCGGCTCAAAGCTGCATCGGTCCTGTTCTGGAACTGTATTGAAAGGAGTACAAGGAGATTTTTTACTGGCAATGTACATGCCATGATAGAATATCAATACAGCAATCATTTAGAGTTATTCACCAGTCATTTCCATGACACTTTGCCTCGCCAGCTCTTCCTCAATCTCCTCCTCACTATAATAGAGATCTTCGCCACTGTAGGGAGAGAGGTTGGATGCTCTAGGTTAAATGTCTTAATTGCTGTTTAATGACTGACTTGATCCAAAACTATCTCATTCATTTCCTATGGTAAATGGTTATGCAACTGACATACCAAGTAAACCAAGCCTCACTCCCATCTGACACTGGGCTCCACCTGCCAGCACTTCCAGGTCTCTCATCCTGGAGATTTACAGCCAGCCCTCCGTCAATGGAACCAGTTGAGCTCACCACAACCTTCTGAAGTTCAGCAAGTTCAGCAAGCAACTTTGTAAGGGGTACACTCTTTGCCTTCACGCCTTGCTTTTTCTGGGATCTCTTCGGAGTATCTAGCCCCTCCAACAGGTTGCCCAGTGAAGACTTAGTGCTCAGGCCAAACACCACATCTTGGGCAGCAGAGGCTGCAGCACAGCCTCTGTACATAAATAGACAGAAAATGAATGTTGAGATTAAGGAATCTAATTTATTAAAAACCTACCAACATAAACTCATAATTATGCAATTCCCAAATGTCTTTGCTAGAGGAGGCCCCATTAAGATGTTTCTTTAAGCTGTGTGTTTGAACTAAACCCAATGTATTATATACAACAGTTCTATTATGGAACTGAGACAATCATACTTTTCCTGACTCACCTTGCACAAGCATCAGTGGGAACAGAGTTGAGATCAAGGCCACTAACGGGTGGCTGTCCCTCCATGCTGATCGAGTGACCACTATCACTCCTATGCTGCGAGATAGCCTCAGCAAGCTTAGCATTTATGAAGGGGAAACCTGTGCCAAGCATGGCGGAGGTGAGCAGCCGCTCATCCTCACTGCTATGCAGAGGGACATCCTGTTCATCATCCAGGGCTTTGGAGGAGTCTAGCAGTGACTGGTGTCCACACATGTCCAGAGAAAACCCCTTTGGAGCCTTATTCACCACGCCCTCAGCCGAGGGATTCTGAACCAGCCGGTCCTCCAGCTTTACAGCTGGTGTATTGGTGGCAAGGTCCTCTTGGGGAAGCATTGCATCATCAACAGTCTCCTCGGTCGATATACCGCCATGCAAGATAATGTCATCATAGTCGACTCCATCCTCATCCTTGGTAGATGGTTGCATAGATGTTATCATTAAGCCTTTGGTAGTGTTTACCATCTCAGAGGAAGCCTCCTCTTTTGAATGGTCTCCTGGATGGGCGATGTCAAATCCAATAGAAATGCATCTGGCTGATTCCTCTGCAAGGGAACAATTTGATCTCACAAGATGCTGCTGAGGTTCAGCAGATGCTGCCTTCTTCACTGATGGTGTCATCAGAGGTGTAGATCCAGGCATCGTGTCAGAGTAGCCGAGAGGCTCACTCTTTGCTTCCACTGCTAACTTATCCTGTTCGGGAATCTGGGATCTCTCTGGGGTCTCTTGTCCCTCCAACAGGTCACTCAGTAAAGACTCAGAGCTCAGGCCTTTAGCAGCAGAGCCTCTGCACAGACAGACAGAGGATAAGCATTGTGATTAAGGGTTTTATAAACTTACCAAGGTTAACTGATTATTTTCTGCAATTATGAAGCAATTGCAGAGCTGAAAGAGGCCTGACAGGTACAAAACTAATGGCTCTCTAAGCCTTTGAATATAAGGCAGACCATGAAAATTCTTATTGAGCGACAAGGCTATAGAACGCGCTTAAGTGGAAATTCATAGAAATATAAATATACATCCTGCATCCTGTCAATATACAGTGTATACAGACGTTGAGCATTAATTAACACTCAAATTGTGTCTGCATGTCTCTGAATTAATAATCTGTGGAATTAAAGACCTTTTACAAAATTCCACTTGTGTTTTGATAGCATTTATTGGTGCCATCAGCAGCCAACAGGTGCTGCTTACCTAATCTCAGCCTGTACATCTTTTTCAGCTGTAGCTGAGGGGAGGCTGCTGTTCATGTTGTCACCACTGCAGAGCTCCTCTCTGAGGTTAAAATCCTTTAGAGTCCTATTTTTGTCATTGTTAGCTTGCACAATGTCAGTAAGACTGATATTTACCATCTTCGAGGAAGCCTCCTCTATTACATGCTCCACTGGAAGGTTGGTATTAAATACTTCCTCCCTCACAGGTGTCATCGGCAGAGTAGTTTCTGTTATTTCAACTGAAACATTCGGAGCCTCTACATTGACTGAGCAGCCCAGGGTCTCAGGCTTCTCCATAAAAACAGCCTTTGTGCAAAGCTTTGCAAGGGGCACATCAAGATTAAGAGTCACCTCATCGAGATATTTAGAGGCCACAATCTTGGTGGTATCTGCCAAATCCTCTGGCACCAGTCCTGCAGCTACCTCTTGTTGATATAGGAGAATGCTCTTTTCCACCGCAGAATCTGCTGCCCGACGAGGTGCCACTTCATGCTTGATGCCCACATTTTGCAGCCGCTGTCCCTCCTCCTGACGGTCACCGGGATTGGCACGAAAGCAGCAGCTGACTGTGTTCCCCATTGTCCTGGGACCTGGCTGGGGGCTCAGCTCAGGTGCTCAGACAGGGAATGGAGCCCTTATGGCATCCACAATGTGGATCTGTGTAAATGTGGGAGAGATTTAAAAATAAAAAAGGGTTCATAATGAGCTGCAGTCTGAGTTTAGAATCTGAATCTGAATTGTTTCCTTCCAAGAACTGACTGCAAACAAATACGACAATATTCAGTATTGTGAATGAACAAGTGCTAATTTGTTCAAGTCAAGAGAAAGAAAATGATAATTGAACATTAAAGGCCCTGACCGGAGTGCCTTAGTTTACTTGTCCTGGATGCTAGCTATTGCCAGGATTTTGTGATCTTTTTTTTTTTCACGTTAAGTGCAACAGGGTAGTCAAACCAACAGAAACAATTTAGGCATGATTCATATGAACGAATAAAATGTAAGACTTAAGCTGATTACCTACTTATTCAGGATATCAGGAAATTTCAGCAGTTGGTTTTTCCAAAGAGACTGAACAGTGTTTGACGCTTCTACTGGGGTTCAGAGTAATGTTCGGATGCATATTTCCGTAGAACTTTATGCGAACCCTCATCATAAAGACGACCGAATGTTGACCATCTATGACGTCAAACCTTTACGCAAGAAGCTTGTCCAACGCAGAGCCATATAAAGGTACCTACTGGTCCAACATGATGTCCAATCTGTAGCCTAGGCCTATAGTAGCCTAGTCTATTTCTCAGATTGTATTGAACGTCTCCTTTCATCAATAAATAGCCTACACATATTTTCACTGGAGCATAATCAACGCTTACTGTATTTTAACGAATTTGATAAAACGGTCGTCAAATATCACGCAAGGCTAGCCTAATTCGGAAGCAATTAGGCGCAAACGCCAATTATTCTAATGTGCTCATTTAGCGTGTGTAGCCTATTTTTTACATGTGGGAATCAGTGTAGGCCTATTATTTTAATCATTTTTATTTCTTTATCTAATGAGGGCATTATCATAATCATTGACTTTCATTGGCATTCAGAATCTACTCTATAGGCTACTGAAAACCCTACCACTCTTCAGGAACCACTGCCCATCCCATCTCCTGTCATGTCTGAGAACACCACGTTTCATAGGCATATGCTATCATTTTAGTCTATTAACTTTTTGGCTAAAGTTAAAAGTTATCGCTAGTTGACTAGGAGCCTATTCAGCAGACGCATAACCAAAGCGACCCTACACGGTCAGAAAAAAACACGTTATTTATTTATTAATGGCTTTTCACCAGAGCCGGACAGTAACGGAGTAGCCTACATTTACTTGAGTACAGTAGGCTACTTGAGTGCAGTTTTGAGGGATCTGTACTTTACTCGAGTATCATTTTTGGGGAGTACTCATGACTTTACTCAAGTACATTTGAATGGCAAATATTGTACTCTTTACTTCTATCCATAACCATGAGTAGCCTACCTGTTACTTCTTCTAAAAAAAGGAAAAAAGAAAAATCTCGGAAACCCTGAATTTGTTGTTTCCCTTTTAAACGTGATTGGATTGTGCAGGCGCTACTGATTGGGACAGCCTATCAGCAATCACCTTCACCTTTCCTCCAAAGTCAACTCCATGGTTAAATTCAGATAAGAGACGAAGCCTTGATGAAATTCATTCTGGACTCTATCCGACCACATAAAGACCTCGGGATACTTCGGTTTGGCTTTAGGGACCCTCTACTCACTACCAGTGCAATGTTGTTTGGAACTGTAGAAGAGGTATAAAAATAGCGTTTTGTAGTGGCAAAATAATGTGCCCTTCTCACTTCCACGCTAACGAGCTTTGACTAAAAACGGTAACATCGAACTTTCTCAAAACACATCCGAATGACATGATTTGGATGTCAACTCAACGTATGTACTCCCAATCATCCGTAAATCGATCTAAAGTGCATTTTACTCCGGATAATTCCTTTAACGGGAGCATTTACCGCCTGAAATATCACATTTTGTTTACCACGCTCGGAATTATAGCAGAGAGGGTTAAAGCGGAGCGAGAGGCGCAAACGTTCGACAATTTCCGCGTTCGATTATTGCAAGGGGAAGGGGGGAAAATCCCCCTTTATGCAGACCAGAGTAAACCCTCGCTGCACTAATGTCAATGGAGACTTGTGGAATTTTACCAATAAATTGGTCATTATATCTTTCTGGATTTGTTGAGGGTTTTTTGGAACATTTTGTCATAATCTGTAAGTGTTTGGGATCATGTCAAGCCTAAAAGTGTAATTTAATTTAGTGTTCGGATTTGTAATAAAATAACTTAATATCAGACCATGCTGCTGCCAGTTACTGTCCAGTTGTTAGCATGCTAGCTAGCCTCTTAGCTAAGGTAACATTTTAAACGGAGAAGTGTAATTTCTTTGAAATGACAACTAGCTGAATAACATTACTGACATTAGTTAAAGTGGATAGTTTATACTCAAGCGAATTTGGAACAGTATATTAAGTTTAAGCGAAGTCCTTCAACTACTAGTCACTTGTTAGCGCATATCTGTATTGCCATAGCTACTCCCATCCACTTGTATGGCGTTTTAAGCTAGCGTTAGCTAGCTAGCTAGCTCGGTACACATGACTAATTAAATTATTTATATAATGTCCTAAAGAATGATTCATTGGTATCATACATGATTATAGACAATGATATTGTGAACACAATTATGTTTATCTGTTCTTATTGCTTATTAAGAGAGAAAGTTTATTTAGTGACGTAAGGTGACACTCCCACTTATGCAGACCGGAACTGTCCCATTTTGCTCCCATAGTAACGAATTACGTTGCTCTATCTTGCTAGTAATCAAGGATCTTTGGTTATAGTGATGGCCTGATGGCTCGCCTATTTACGCCGTTTCAATGGCACATGAACGGTTAGACCGAGAATTCTCGTCATGAAATTAAAATTCCACTGGAGCTCCAAGCGGATGTGTACACGCAGCCTTACAACACTGTTTACAGCTCTTCGAGTCACGGTAAAATGTAATTTTTGGTACATAGCTACTTTAGATACACCTATGGTGTGGGTGCTTGCGTTTCTTTAGGAATCTGGCCTTGGCCTGTCTACGTACTTCCGGTCGATTTCTTTTCCCTACAGTACTCCGTCTGGAATAGGTTGATTCACGCTCGTTTACTTCGGCAGTTGGGCAGCCGACCAACCAGCGAACAGTGGGCGTCCCTGAGAGCGATTACGTACCCAGGCATGGTGTTTCAATTACTACGTCCCCGCCCCTGAAGCAGATCGCTTGGAATACATCAACGTAGGGAGAGAAAATGACTTATACTTAAGAAATCTTTGAGCAAATGTAAATAATAGTTTAGCCTATTAACAGGAGTGTCATGAACGAAGTCACAGTGGAGTAGGATGTTATATCGGGTCTCAAAAAGTTGTCAGAGACTATGTAAAAATCATTGGGGGGGAAAAAACTTGAAGGGAATGGTATATAGGCTCTCTATTCTCAACTATTGTGACTTATGAAGGTCAAAAACCTCCCTGCAAACTACCTCGTTGCATTACATTTTACATTTATTCATTGAGCTTTTATACTAACAACAATGGAATTATTGGAATAACACTTAAGTGACATTGCCATGGTAATAAATACTAACTACATGTACCACATGGCGGTACAAAATATGCCCTCCCCCAGTCCTGCGCATTCTTCTCATTGTTGACGAACAAACACTTACTTTCTGTAAAATAAGTGTTTGTATAGCATATATAGCATACTGTATAGCATTGTAAGTCACTTTGGACAAAAGCATCAGCTAAGTAACCATAAAAACCATAAACCTTCCAAAGGAAATCTTCCAGACAAAGAATCCACAATACAGTCGCAAATATAATGCTGAGAAAATAATGTATTGAAGTAACATGAATGGTGTAAAATAGTATCCTGAATTGGCCATGATTGGACCTTGGTCACTTGGGTCAACAATCAATCAGTGAGGTCCTCTGGAAAGGTCCTCCTGAGGACAGGCGGGTTCGCCAACTGCCACGTTATAATGTCGGCCATCCTCGGTTACCAGGCAGACAGAGGGCCAGTCCTGAATGTGATCATCCGGGTAATGAGTGATAATGAAGTCCGCCATGTTGGCCATGTAAAGGCGGTAAACCTTGATGGTGTGGTGCAGTGTGTAACCCAGGAGACACATCTCCACCTATAACACAGAAATGAAGACAACAGCCAACAACAGTAGGCTATATCACAACAGACTTTGATACACCTTCTCATCTGGCAGTCAATGGGACAACAACAACAATAAAAACAACAACAACAACAACAACCACCACATCAAAAGTCTCCCTGAGCCTTTTCACCTGCTCCATGCCTCCACTGAAGCCAACCTGGCTCAGGTGGTTGGCCAGGAACGTGCGCGGGCACGAGGAGGTGTAGCGGGAGAATAGCAGCCAGCAGAAGATTGGCACGTCTTTGCCCCTCTCCATGGCGGCGTGCAATTCCACGGCACAGGCTAGCATCAGGAGCTTGAGTGCCTCCATGACACCAAACTCGTCTTCTCCGCCTTGGAAGAGCTGCTCACACACACGTCTGCGACCCTCGAGCCCAGGAGAGGCTGCCGCCGCGTGCCACTATACAGAAACGCAAACATCAACACACACACAGAATCTCCGTTACCCCAACGTGTGCATTACAATAATGACTGATAATGGAAAAATGAAATGTCAACAAAGTTTAACGTATTACTTTAGGTAATACAATATCCAACCACTGTGATAATATGCAAATGAGAGTTGTACCCATTTCCGGAGAAGGCTTAGATAGTGTTTCATAAGATCCACATCATCTTTGATCCCACTTGTCTGCTTGCAAACGTCAGGAAACAACCAGCCTTTAATCAGACCGTAACGAGTCTCAAGCTCATCAGGGATCTAGGAAAATGACAAAATTCAAGTGAAATGTTTGATATGTTAAAGGGCCTGAGCAAACACTGCTCCACTATAATAGAAACATGATGCAGTTAACATTTTTTATTTCTTTATTTCTGTTTAAGAAGGAAGACAGTTCATTCTGAATGAGACTCTGTTATCTCTCCTAACGATGTACAGCTAGTAACTAGGGCTATCAATCGATTAAAAAAATTAATCTAATTAATTACATACTCTGTGATTAATTAATCTAAATTAATCGCATATATAATTTTTGCTGTGAATGTATTTTAAATATTTAAATTCAAATAAATCATTGAATAATCAGCATTAGTGACATTAAAGTTCAAAAACTCTTTTATTATTTTTTTTAATAATGGGCATAATAATCTATGATATGACCTAATATGCTGAGGAAATAAATTCAAAAGTGCTTTGGGAAGAAGTTGTTTTTCACATACAAGGTATTTCAGGCCACAGATATAACCTAGGGGACACAATGAAAATAAATTAACACTCCCCTCAATGTCAACACTATTTCTTTGCACTTATGTGCGACTTTAGAGTTGATGAACTCCGGTGATATGCAAATTCCTTGTTGCAGACATTGCAGAAGACTTTATTTTAATCAACACTTTATTTTTTATCAACACCATCAGACCGTTTTTTAAAAGTAAATGTTCCAATCAATGATCTAGGACATTTTCTTCTCTCTCCTTCATTTTACAGTCTAATGGTTACTGACTACAACGGCTCGGGGTCAAAGGTCATACGGAATCGATTAATCTGCGTTATTTTTTTTAATCAGTTATTTTTTCTCAAATTAATTAATCGAAATTAATCAGTTATTTTGACAGCCTACTAGTAACCCCTAGGGTAGAGAAGATGGGCATACCAATAAGAAACTCTCCCGCTGGAGCCAGTTAGGAAGTTGGGCAGAGCTCATCAGTGTCTGGTACAGGGAGGCTCGCAGGGCACAGTAGTTGTCTTCCCTTACCCGCCGGACGAATCCAAAGCTCTGGGAGAGCACAGCGTAGCCCTGGAGGAAAGTGCACACAGAGGGATAGAGTGAAAAAAGATTAGTGGCAGGCTGGGCAGGTGCTCTTGTTCACCTTGTCAAGAGAGAAAATACACATGCAATATGTACGACATACGTTTCTAATGATTATGCTTTCGGTGGTCTGCTCTTTCCATTCCCTCTCGCTGTGAATTAAAATGCCAACGGGCGGCTCAAAGCTGCATCGGTCCTGTTCTGGAACTGTATTGAAAGGAGTACAAGGAGATTTTTTACTGGCAATGTACATGCCATGATAGAATATCAATACAGCAATCATTTAGAGTTATTCACCAGTCATTTCCATGACACTTTGCCTCGCCAGCTCTTCCTCAATCTCCTCCTCACTATAATAGAGATCTTCGCCACTGTAGGGAGAGAGGTTGGATGCTCTAGGTTAAATGTCTTAATTGCTGTTTAATGACTGACTTGATCCAAAACTATCTCATTCATTTCCTATGGTAAATGGTTATGCAACTGACATACCAAGTAAACCAAGCCTCACTCCCATCTGACACTGGGCTCCACCTGCCAGCACTTCCAGGTCTCTCATCCTGGAGATTTACAGCCAGCCCTCCGTCAATGGAACCAGTTGAGCTCACCACAACCTTCTGAAGTTCAGCAAGTTCAGCAAGCAACTTTGTAAGGGGTACACTCTTTGCCTTCACGCCTTGCTTTTTCTGGGATCTCTTCGGAGTATCTAGCCCCTCCAACAGGTTGCCCAGTGAAGACTTAGTGCTCAGGCCAAACACCACATCTTGGGCAGCAGAGGCTGCAGCACAGCCTCTGTACATAAATAGACAGAAAATGAATGTTGAGATTAAGGAATCTAATTTATTAAAAACCTACCAACATAAACTCATAATTATGCAATTCCCAAATGTCTTTGCTAGAGGAGGCCCCATTAAGATGTTTCTTTAAGCTGTGTGTTTGAACTAAACCCAATGTATTATATACAACAGTTCTATTATGGAACTGAGACAATCATACTTTTCCTGACTCACCTTGCACAAGCATCAGTGGGAACAGAGTTGAGATCAAGGCCACTAACGGGTGGCTGTCCCTCCATGCTGATCGAGTGACCACTATCACTCCTATGCTGCGAGATAGCCTCAGCAAGCTTAGCATTTATGAAGGGGAAACCTGTGCCAAGCATGGCGGAGGTGAGCAGCCGCTCATCCTCACTGCTATGCAGAGGGACATCCTGTTCATCATCCAGGGCTTTGGAGGAGTCTAGCAGTGACTGGTGTCCACACATGTCCAGAGAAAACCCCTTTGGAGCCTTATTCACCACGCCCTCAGCCGAGGGATTCTGAACCAGCCGGTCCTCCAGCTTTACAGCTGGTGTATTGGTGGCAAGGTCCTCTTGGGGAAGCATTGCATCATCAACAGTCTCCTCGGTCGATATACCGCCATGCAAGATAATGTCATCATAGTCGACTCCATCCTCATCCTTGGTAGATGGTTGCATAGATGTTATCATTAAGCCTTTGGTAGTGTTTACCATCTCAGAGGAAGCCTCCTCTTTTGAATGGTCTCCTGGATGGGCGATGTCAAATCCAATAGAAATGCATCTGGCTGATTCCTCTGCAAGGGAACAATTTGATCTCACAAGATGCTGCTGAGGTTCAGCAGATGCTGCCTTCTTCACTGATGGTGTCATCAGAGGTGTAGATCCAGGCATCGTGTCAGAGTAGCCGAGAGGCTCACTCTTTGCTTCCACTGCTAACTTATCCTGTTCGGGAATCTGGGATCTCTCTGGGGTCTCTTGTCCCTCCAACAGGTCACTCAGTAAAGACTCAGAGCTCAGGCCTTTAGCAGCAGAGCCTCTGCACAGACAGACAGAGGATAAGCATTGTGATTAAGGGTTTTATAAACTTACCAAGGTTAACTGATTATTTTCTGCAATTATGAAGCAATTGCAGAGCTGAAAGAGGCCTGACAGGTACAAAACTAATGGCTCTCTAAGCCTTTGAATATAAGGCAGACCATGAAAATTCTTATTGAGCGACAAGGCTATAGAACGCGCTTAAGTGGAAATTCATAGAAATATAAATATACATCCTGCATCCTGTCAATATACAGTGTATACAGACGTTGAGCATTAATTAACACTCAAATTGTGTCTGCATGTCTCTGAATTAATAATCTGTGGAATTAAAGACCTTTTACAAAATTCCACTTGTGTTTTGATAGCATTTATTGGTGCCATCAGCAGCCAACAGGTGCTGCTTACCTAATCTCAGCCTGTACATCTTTTTCAGCTGTAGCTGAGGGGAGGCTGCTGTTCATGTTGTCACCACTGCAGAGCTCCTCTCTGAGGTTAAAATCCTTTAGAGTCCTATTTTTGTCATTGTTAGCTTGCACAATGTCAGTAAGACTGATATTTACCATCTTCGAGGAAGCCTCCTCTATTACATGCTCCACTGGAAGGTTGGTATTAAATACTTCCTCCCTCACAGGTGTCATCGGCAGAGTAGTTTCTGTTATTTCAACTGAAACATTCGGAGCCTCTACATTGACTGAGCAGCCCAGGGTCTCAGGCTTCTCCATAAAAACAGCCTTTGTGCAAAGCTTTGCAAGGGGCACATCAAGATTAAGAGTCACCTCATCGAGATATTTAGAGGCCACAATCTTGGTGGTATCTGCCAAATCCTCTGGCACCAGTCCTGCAGCTACCTCTTGTTGATATAGGAGAATGCTCTTTTCCACCGCAGAATCTGCTGCCCGACGAGGTGCCACTTCATGCTTGATGCCCACATTTTGCAGCCGCTGTCCCTCCTCCTGACGGTCACCGGGATTGGCACGAAAGCAGCAGCTGACTGTGTTCCCCATTGTCCTGGGACCTGGCTGGGGGCTCAGCTCAGGTGCTCAGATAGGGAATGGAGCCCTTATGGCATCCACAATGTGGATCTGTGTAAATGTGGGAGAGATTTAAAAATAAAAAAGGGTTCATAATGAGCTGCAGTCTGAGTTTAGAATCTGAATCTGAATTGTTTCCTTCCAAGAACTGACTGCAAACAAATACGACAATATTCAGTATTGTGAATGAACAAGTGCTAATTTGTTCAAGTCAAGAGAAAGAAAATGATAATTGAACATTAAAGGCCCTGACCGGAGTGCCTTAGTTTACTTGTCCTGGATGCTAGCTATTGCCAGGATTTTGTGATCTTTTTTTTTTTCACGTTAAGTGCAACAGGGTAGTCAAACCAACAGAAACAATTTAGGCATGATTCATATGAACGAATAAAATGTAAGACTTAAGCTGATTACCTACTTATTCAGGATATCAGGAAATTTCAGCAGTTGGTTTTTCCAAAGAGACTGAACAGTGTTTGACGCTTCTACTGGGGTTCAGAGTAATGTTCGGATGCATATTTCCGTAGAACTTTATGCGAACCCTCATCATAAAGACGACCGAATGTTGACCATCTATGACGTCAAACCTTTACGCAAGAAGCTTGTCCAACGCAGAGCCATATAAAGGTACCTACTGGTCCAACATGATGTCCAATCTGTAGCCTAGGCCTATAGTAGCCTAGTCTATTTCTCAGATTGTATTGAACGTCTCCTTTCATCAATAAATAGCCTACACATATTTTCACTGGAGCATAATCAACGCTTACTGTATTTTAACGAATTTGATAAAACGGTCGTCAAATATCACGCAAGGCTAGCCTAATTCGGAAGCAATTAGGCGCAAACGCCAATTATTCTAATGTGCTCATTTAGCGTGTGTAGCCTATTTTTTACATGTGGGAATCAGTGTAGGCCTATTATTTTAATCATTTTTATTTCTTTATCTAATGAGGGCATTATCATAATCATTGACTTTCATTGGCATTCAGAATCTACTCTATAGGCTACTGAAAACCCTACCACTCTTCAGGAACCACTGCCCATCCCATCTCCTGTCATGTCTGAGAACACCACGTTTCATAGGCATATGCTATCATTTTAGTCTATTAACTTTTTGGCTAAAGTTAAAAGTTATCGCTAGTTGACTAGGAGCCTATTCAGCAGACGCATAACCAAAGCGACCCTACACGGTCAGAAAAAAACACGTTATTTATTTATTAATGGCTTTTCACCAGAGCCGGACAGTAACGGAGTAGCCTACATTTACTTGAGTACAGTAGGCTACTTGAGTGCAGTTTTGAGGGATCTGTACTTTACTCGAGTATCATTTTTGGGGAGTACTCATGACTTTACTCAAGTACATTTGAATGGCAAATATTGTACTCTTTACTTCTATCCATAACCATGAGTAGCCTACCTGTTACTTCTTCTAAAAAAAGGAAAAAAGAAAAATCTCGGAAACCCTGAATTTGTTGTTTCCCTTTTAAACGTGATTGGATTGTGCAGGCGCTACTGATTGGGACAGCCTATCAGCAATCACCTTCACCTTTCCTCCAAAGTCAACTCCATGGTTAAATTCAGATAAGAGACGAAGCCTTGATGAAATTCATTCTGGACTCTATCCGACCACATAAAGACCTCGGGATACTTCGGTTTGGCTTTAGGGACCCTCTACTCACTACCAGTGCAATGTTGTTTGGAACTGTAGAAGAGGTATAAAAATAGCGTTTTGTAGTGGCAAAATAATGTGCCCTTCTCACTTCCACGCTAACGAGCTTTGACTAAAAACGGTAACATCGAACTTTCTCAAAACACATCCGAATGACATGATTTGGATGTCAACTCAACGTATGTACTCCCAATCATCCGTAAATCGATCTAAAGTGCATTTTACTCCGGATAATTCCTTTAACGGGAGCATTTACCGCCTGAAATATCACATTTTGTTTACCACGCTCGGAGTTATAGCAGAGAGGGTTAAAGCGGAGCGAGAGGCGCAAACGTTCGACAATTTCCGCGTTCGATTATTGCAAGGGGAAGGGGGGAAAATCCCCCTTTATGCAGACCAGAGTAAACCCTCGCTGCACTAATGTCAATGGAGACTTGTGGAATTTTACCAATAAATTGGTCATTATATCTTTCTGGATTTGTTGAGGGTTTTTTGGAACATTTTGTCATAATCTGTAAGTGTTTGGGATCATGTCAAGCCTAAAAGTGTAATTTAATTTAGTGTTCGGATTTGTAATAAAATAACTTAATATCAGACCATGCTGCTGCCAGTTACTGTCCAGTTGTTAGCATGCTAGCTAGCCTCTTAGCTAAGGTAACATTTTAAACGGAGAAGTGTAATTTCTTTGAAATGACAACTAGCTGAATAACATTACTGACATTAGTTAAAGTGGATAGTTTATACTCAAGCGAATTTGGAACAGTATATTAAGTTTAAGCGAAGTCCTTCAACTACTAGTCACTTGTTAGCGCATATCTGTATTGCCATAGCTACTCCCATCCACTTGTATGGCGTTTTAAGCTAGCGTTAGCTAGCTAGCTAGCTCGGTACACATGACTAATTAAATTATTTATATAATGTCCTAAAGAATGATTCATTGGTATCATACATGATTATAGACAATGATATTGTGAACACAATTATGTTTATCTGTTCTTATTGCTTATTAAGAGAGAAAGTTTATTTAGTGACGTAAGGTGACACTCCCACTTATGCAGACCGGAACTGTCCCATTTTGCTCCCATAGTAACGAATTACGTTGCTCTATCTTGCTAGTAATCAAGGATCTTTGGTTATAGTGATGGCCTGATGGCTCGCCTATTTACGCCGTTTCAATGGCACATGAACGGTTAGACCGAGAATTCTCGTCATGAAATTAAAATTCCACTGGAGCTCCAAGCGGATGTGTACACGCAGCCTTACAACACTGTTTACAGCTCTTCGAGTCACGGTAAAATGTAATTTTTGGTACATAGCTACTTTAGATACACCTATGGTGTGGGTGCTTGCGTTTCTTTAGGAATCTGGCCTTGGCCTGTCTACGTACTTCCGGTCGATTTCTTTTCCCTACAGTACTCCGTCTGGAATAGGTTGATTCACGCTCGTTTACTTCGGCAGTTGGGCAGCCGACCAACCAGCGAACAGTGGGCGTCCCTGAGAGCGATTACGTACCCAGGCATGGTGTTTCAATTACTACGTCCCCGCCCCTGAAGCAGATCGCTTGGAATACATCAACGTAGGGAGAGAAAATGACTTATACTTAAGAAATCTTTGAGCAAATGTAAATAATAGTTTAGCCTATTAACAGGAGTGTCATGAACGAAGTCACAGTGGAGTAGGATGTTATATCGGGTCTCAAAAAGTTGTCAGAGACTATGTAAAAATCATTGGGGGGGAAAAAACTTGAAGGGAATGGTATATAGGCTCTCTATTCTCAACTATTGTGACTTATGAAGGTCAAAAACCTCCCTGCAAACTACCTCGTTGCATTACATTTTACATTTATTCATTGAGCTTTTATACTAACAACAATGGAATTATTGGAATAACACTTAAGTGACATTGCCATGGTAATAAATACTAACTACATGTACCACATGGCGGTACAAAATATGCCCTCCCCCAGTCCTGCGCATTCTTCTCATTGTTGACGAACAAACACTTACTTTCTGTAAAATAAGTGTTTGTATAGCATATATAGCATACTGTATAGCATTGTAAGTCACTTTGGACAAAAGCATCAGCTAAGTAACCATAAAAACCATAAACCTTCCAAAGGAAATCTTCCAGACAAAGAATCCACAATACAGTCGCAAATATAATGCTGAGAAAATAATGTATTGAAGTAACATGAATGGTGTAAAATAGTATCCTGAATTGGCCATGATTGGACCTTGGTCACTTGGGTCAACAATCAATCAGTGAGGTCCTCTGGAAAGGTCCTCCTGAGGACAGGCGGGTTCGCCAACTGCCACGTTATAATGTCGGCCATCCTCGGTTACCAGGCAGACAGAGGGCCAGTCCTGAATGTGATCATCCGGGTAATGAGTGATAATGAAGTCCGCCATGTTGGCCATGTAAAGGCGGTAAACCTTGATGGTGTGGTGCAGTGTGTAACCCAGGAGACACATCTCCACCTATAACACAGAAATGAAGACAACAGCCAACAACAGTAGGCTATATCACAACAGACTTTGATACACCTTCTCATCTGGCAGTCAATGGGACAACAACAACAATAAAAACAACAACAACAACAACAACAACCACCACATCAAAAGTCTCCCTGAGCCTTTTCACCTGCTCCATGCCTCCACTGAAGCCAACCTGGCTCAGGTGGTTGGCCAGGAACGTGCGCGGGCACGAGGAGGTGTAGCGGGAGAATAGCAGCCAGCAGAAGATTGGCACGTCTTTGCCCCTCTCCATGGCGGCGTGCAATTCCACGGCACAGGCTAGCATCAGGAGCTTGAGTGCCTCCATGACACCAAACTCGTCTTCTCCGCCTTGGAAGAGCTGCTCACACACACGTCTGCGACCCTCGAGCCCAGGAGAGGCTGCCGCCGCGTGCCACTATACAGAAACGCAAACATCAACACACACACAGAATCTCCGTTACCCCAACGTGTGCATTACAATAATGACTGATAATGGAAAAATGAAATGTCAACAAAGTTTAACGTATTACTTTAGGTAATACAATATCCAACCACTGTGATAATATGCAAATGAGAGTTGTACCCATTTCCGGAGAAGGCTTAGATAGTGTTTCATAAGATCCACATCATCTTTGATCCCACTTGTCTGCTTGCAAACGTCAGGAAACAACCAGCCTTTAATCAGACCGTAACGAGTCTCAAGCTCATCAGGGATCTAGGAAAATGACAAAATTCAAGTGAAATGTTTGATATGTTAAAGGGCCTGAGCAAACACTGCTCCACTATAATAGAAACATGATGCAGTTAACATTTTTTATTTCTTTATTTCTGTTTAAGAAGGAAGACAGTTCATTCTGAATGAGACTCTGTTATCTCTCCTAACGATGTACAGCTAGTAACTAGGGCTATCAATCGATTAAAAAAATTAATCTAATTAATTACATACTCTGTGATTAATTAATCTAAATTAATCGCATATATAATTTTTGCTGTGAATGTATTTTAAATATTTAAATTCAAATAAATCATTGAATAATCAGCATTAGTGACATTAAAGTTCAAAAACTCTTTTATTATTTTTTTTAATAATGGGCATAATAATCTATGATATGACCTAATATGCTGAGGAAATAAATTCAAAAGTGCTTTGGGAAGAAGTTGTTTTTCACATACAAGGTATTTCAGGCCACAGATATAACCTAGGGGACACAATGAAAATAAATTAACACTCCCCTCAATGTCAACACTATTTCTTTGCACTTATGTGCGACTTTAGAGTTGATGAACTCCGGTGATATGCAAATTCCTTGTTGCAGACATTGCAGAAGACTTTATTTTAATCAACACTTTATTTTTTATCAACACCATCAGACCGTTTTTTAAAAGTAAATGTTCCAATCAATGATCTAGGACATTTTCTTCTCTCTCCTTCATTTTACAGTCTAATGGTTACTGACTACAACGGCTCGGGGTCAAAGGTCATACGGAATCGATTAATCTGCGTTATTTTTTTTAATCAGTTATTTTTTCTCAAATTAATTAATCGAAATTAATCAGTTATTTTGACAGCCTACTAGTAACCCCTAGGGTAGAGAAGATGGGCATACCAATAAGAAACTCTCCCGCTGGAGCCAGTTAGGAAGTTGGGCAGAGCTCATCAGTGTCTGGTACAGGGAGGCTCGCAGGGCACAGTAGTTGTCTTCCCTTACCCGCCGGACGAATCCAAAGCTCTGGGAGAGCACAGCGTAGCCCTGGAGGAAAGTGCACACAGAGGGATAGAGTGAAAAAAGATTAGTGGCAGGCTGGGCAGGTGCTCTTGTTCACCTTGTCAAGAGAGAAAATACACATGCAATATGTACGACATACGTTTCTAATGATTATGCTTTCGGTGGTCTGCTCTTTCCATTCCCTCTCGCTGTGAATTAAAATGCCAACGGGCGGCTCAAAGCTGCATCGGTCCTGTTCTGGAACTGTATTGAAAGGAGTACAAGGAGATTTTTTACTGGCAATGTACATGCCATGATAGAATATCAATACAGCAATCATTTAGAGTTATTCACCAGTCATTTCCATGACACTTTGCCTCGCCAGCTCTTCCTCAATCTCCTCCTCACTATAATAGAGATCTTCGCCACTGTAGGGAGAGAGGTTGGATGCTCTAGGTTAAATGTCTTAATTGCTGTTTAATGACTGACTTGATCCAAAACTATCTCATTCATTTCCTATGGTAAATGGTTATGCAACTGACATACCAAGTAAACCAAGCCTCACTCCCATCTGACACTGGGCTCCACCTGCCAGCACTTCCAGGTCTCTCATCCTGGAGATTTACAGCCAGCCCTCCGTCAATGGAACCAGTTGAGCTCACCACAACCTTCTGAAGTTCAGCAAGTTCAGCAAGCAACTTTGTAAGGGGTACACTCTTTGCCTTCACGCCTTGCTTTTTCTGGGATCTCTTCGGAGTATCTAGCCCCTCCAACAGGTTGCCCAGTGAAGACTTAGTGCTCAGGCCAAACACCACATCTTGGGCAGCAGAGGCTGCAGCACAGCCTCTGTACATAAATAGACAGAAAATGAATGTTGAGATTAAGGAATCTAATTTATTAAAAACCTACCAACATAAACTCATAATTATGCAATTCCCAAATGTCTTTGCTAGAGGAGGCCCCATTAAGATGTTTCTTTAAGCTGTGTGTTTGAACTAAACCCAATGTATTATATACAACAGTTCTATTATGGAACTGAGACAATCATACTTTTCCTGACTCACCTTGCACAAGCATCAGTGGGAACAGAGTTGAGATCAAGGCCACTAACGGGTGGCTGTCCCTCCATGCTGATCGAGTGACCACTATCACTCCTATGCTGCGAGATAGCCTCAGCAAGCTTAGCATTTATGAAGGGGAAACCTGTGCCAAGCATGGCGGAGGTGAGCAGCCGCTCATCCTCACTGCTATGCAGAGGGACATCCTGTTCATCATCCAGGGCTTTGGAGGAGTCTAGCAGTGACTGGTGTCCACACATGTCCAGAGAAAACCCCTTTGGAGCCTTATTCACCACGCCCTCAGCCGAGGGATTCTGAACCAGCCGGTCCTCCAGCTTTACAGCTGGTGTATTGGTGGCAAGGTCCTCTTGGGGAAGCATTGCATCATCAACAGTCTCCTCGGTCGATATACCGCCATGCAAGATAATGTCATCATAGTCGACTCCATCCTCATCCTTGGTAGATGGTTGCATAGATGTTATCATTAAGCCTTTGGTAGTGTTTACCATCTCAGAGGAAGCCTCCTCTTTTGAATGGTCTCCTGGATGGGCGATGTCAAATCCAATAGAAATGCATCTGGCTGATTCCTCTGCAAGGGAACAATTTGATCTCACAAGATGCTGCTGAGGTTCAGCAGATGCTGCCTTCTTCACTGATGGTGTCATCAGAGGTGTAGATCCAGGCATCGTGTCAGAGTAGCCGAGAGGCTCACTCTTTGCTTCCACTGCTAACTTATCCTGTTCGGGAATCTGGGATCTCTCTGGGGTCTCTTGTCCCTCCAACAGGTCACTCAGTAAAGACTCAGAGCTCAGGCCTTTAGCAGCAGAGCCTCTGCACAGACAGACAGAGGATAAGCATTGTGATTAAGGGTTTTATAAACTTACCAAGGTTAACTGATTATTTTCTGCAATTATGAAGCAATTGCAGAGCTGAAAGAGGCCTGACAGGTACAAAACTAATGGCTCTCTAAGCCTTTGAATATAAGGCAGACCATGAAAATTCTTATTGAGCGACAAGGCTATAGAACGCGCTTAAGTGGAAATTCATAGAAATATAAATATACATCCTGCATCCTGTCAATATACAGTGTATACAGACGTTGAGCATTAATTAACACTCAAATTGTGTCTGCATGTCTCTGAATTAATAATCTGTGGAATTAAAGACCTTTTACAAAATTCCACTTGTGTTTTGATAGCATTTATTGGTGCCATCAGCAGCCAACAGGTGCTGCTTACCTAATCTCAGCCTGTACATCTTTTTCAGCTGTAGCTGAGGGGAGGCTGCTGTTCATGTTGTCACCACTGCAGAGCTCCTCTCTGAGGTTAAAATCCTTTAGAGTCCTATTTTTGTCATTGTTAGCTTGCACAATGTCAGTAAGACTGATATTTACCATCTTCGAGGAAGCCTCCTCTATTACATGCTCCACTGGAAGGTTGGTATTAAATACTTCCTCCCTCACAGGTGTCATCGGCAGAGTAGTTTCTGTTATTTCAACTGAAACATTCGGAGCCTCTACATTGACTGAGCAGCCCAGGGTCTCAGGCTTCTCCATAAAAACAGCCTTTGTGCAAAGCTTTGCAAGGGGCACATCAAGATTAAGAGTCACCTCATCGAGATATTTAGAGGCCACAATCTTGGTGGTATCTGCCAAATCCTCTGGCACCAGTCCTGCAGCTACCTCTTGTTGATATAGGAGAATGCTCTTTTCCACCGCAGAATCTGCTGCCCGACGAGGTGCCACTTCATGCTTGATGCCCACATTTTGCAGCCGCTGTCCCTCCTCCTGACGGTCACCGGGATTGGCACGAAAGCAGCAGCTGACTGTGTTCCCCATTGTCCTGGGACCTGGCTGGGGGCTCAGCTCAGGTGCTCAGACAGGGAATGGAGCCCTTATGGCATCCACAATGTGGATCTGTGTAAATGTGGGAGAGATTTAAAAATAAAAAAGGGTTCATAATGAGCTGCAGTCTGAGTTTAGAATCTGAATCTGAATTGTTTCCTTCCAAGAACTGACTGCAAACAAATACGACAATATTCAGTATTGTGAATGAACAAGTGCTAATTTGTTCAAGTCAAGAGAAAGAAAATGATAATTGAACATTAAAGGCCCTGACCGGAGTGCCTTAGTTTACTTGTCCTGGATGCTAGCTATTGCCAGGATTTTGTGATCTTTTTTTTTTTCACGTTAAGTGCAACAGGGTAGTCAAACCAACAGAAACAATTTAGGCATGATTCATATGAACGAATAAAATGTAAGACTTAAGCTGATTACCTACTTATTCAGGATATCAGGAAATTTCAGCAGTTGGTTTTTCCAAAGAGACTGAACAGTGTTTGACGCTTCTACTGGGGTTCAGAGTAATGTTCGGATGCATATTTCCGTAGAACTTTATGCGAACCCTCATCATAAAGACGACCGAATGTTGACCATCTATGACGTCAAACCTTTACGCAAGAAGCTTGTCCAACGCAGAGCCATATAAAGGTACCTACTGGTCCAACATGATGTCCAATCTGTAGCCTAGGCCTATAGTAGCCTAGTCTATTTCTCAGATTGTATTGAACGTCTCCTTTCATCAATAAATAGCCTACACATATTTTCACTGGAGCATAATCAACGCTTACTGTATTTTAACGAATTTGATAAAACGGTCGTCAAATATCACGCAAGGCTAGCCTAATTCGGAAGCAATTAGGCGCAAACGCCAATTATTCTAATGTGCTCATTTAGCGTGTGTAGCCTATTTTTTACATGTGGGAATCAGTGTAGGCCTATTATTTTAATCATTTTTATTTCTTTATCTAATGAGGGCATTATCATAATCATTGACTTTCATTGGCATTCAGAATCTACTCTATAGGCTACTGAAAACCCTACCACTCTTCAGGAACCACTGCCCATCCCATCTCCTGTCATGTCTGAGAACACCACGTTTCATAGGCATATGCTATCATTTTAGTCTATTAACTTTTTGGCTAAAGTTAAAAGTTATCGCTAGTTGACTAGGAGCCTATTCAGCAGACGCATAACCAAAGCGACCCTACACGGTCAGAAAAAAACACGTTATTTATTTATTAATGGCTTTTCACCAGAGCCGGACAGTAACGGAGTAGCCTACATTTACTTGAGTACAGTAGGCTACTTGAGTGCAGTTTTGAGGGATCTGTACTTTACTCGAGTATCATTTTTGGGGAGTACTCATGACTTTACTCAAGTACATTTGAATGGCAAATATTGTACTCTTTACTTCTATCCATAACCATGAGTAGCCTACCTGTTACTTCTTCTAAAAAAAGGAAAAAAGAAAAATCTCGGAAACCCTGAATTTGTTGTTTCCCTTTTAAACGTGATTGGATTGTGCAGGCGCTACTGATTGGGACAGCCTATCAGCAATCACCTTCACCTTTCCTCCAAAGTCAACTCCATGGTTAAATTCAGATAAGAGACGAAGCCTTGATGAAATTCATTCTGGACTCTATCCGACCACATAAAGACCTCGGGATACTTCGGTTTGGCTTTAGGGACCCTCTACTCACTACCAGTGCAATGTTGTTTGGAACTGTAGAAGAGGTATAAAAATAGCGTTTTGTAGTGGCAAAATAATGTGCCCTTCTCACTTCCACGCTAACGAGCTTTGACTAAAAACGGTAACATCGAACTTTCTCAAAACACATCCGAATGACATGATTTGGATGTCAACTCAACGTATGTACTCCCAATCATCCGTAAATCGATCTAAAGTGCATTTTACTCCGGATAATTCCTTTAACGGGAGCATTTACCGCCTGAAATATCACATTTTGTTTACCACGCTCGGAGTTATAGCAGAGAGGGTTAAAGCGGAGCGAGAGGCGCAAACGTTCGACAATTTCCGCGTTCGATTATTGCAAGGGGAAGGGGGGAAAATCCCCCTTTATGCAGACCAGAGTAAACCCTCGCTGCACTAATGTCAATGGAGACTTGTGGAATTTTACCAATAAATTGGTCATTATATCTTTCTGGATTTGTTGAGGGTTTTTTGGAACATTTTGTCATAATCTGTAAGTGTTTGGGATCATGTCAAGCCTAAAAGTGTAATTTAATTTAGTGTTCGGATTTGTAATAAAATAACTTAATATCAGACCATGCTGCTGCCAGTTACTGTCCAGTTGTTAGCATGCTAGCTAGCCTCTTAGCTAAGGTAACATTTTAAACGGAGAAGTGTAATTTCTTTGAAATGACAACTAGCTGAATAACATTACTGACATTAGTTAAAGTGGATAGTTTATACTCAAGCGAATTTGGAACAGTATATTAAGTTTAAGCGAAGTCCTTCAACTACTAGTCACTTGTTAGCGCATATCTGTATTGCCATAGCTACTCCCATCCACTTGTATGGCGTTTTAAGCTAGCGTTAGCTAGCTAGCTAGCTCGGTACACATGACTAATTAAATTATTTATATAATGTCCTAAAGAATGATTCATTGGTATCATACATGATTATAGACAATGATATTGTGAACACAATTATGTTTATCTGTTCTTATTGCTTATTAAGAGAGAAAGTTTATTTAGTGACGTAAGGTGACACTCCCACTTATGCAGACCGGAACTGTCCCATTTTGCTCCCATAGTAACGAATTACGTTGCTCTATCTTGCTAGTAATCAAGGATCTTTGGTTATAGTGATGGCCTGATGGCTCGCCTATTTACGCCGTTTCAATGGCACATGAACGGTTAGACCGAGAATTCTCGTCATGAAATTAAAATTCCACTGGAGCTCCAAGCGGATGTGTACACGCAGCCTTACAACACTGTTTACAGCTCTTCGAGTCACGGTAAAATGTAATTTTTGGTACATAGCTACTTTAGATACACCTATGGTGTGGGTGCTTGCGTTTCTTTAGGAATCTGGCCTTGGCCTGTCTACGTACTTCCGGTCGATTTCTTTTCCCTACAGTACTCCGTCTGGAATAGGTTGATTCACGCTCGTTTACTTCGGCAGTTGGGCAGCCGACCAACCAGCGAACAGTGGGCGTCCCTGAGAGCGATTACGTACCCAGGCATGGTGTTTCAATTACTACGTCCCCGCCCCTGAAGCAGATCGCTTGGAATACATCAACGTAGGGAGAGAAAATGACTTATACTTAAGAAATCTTTGAGCAAATGTAAATAATAGTTTAGCCTATTAACAGGAGTGTCATGAACGAAGTCACAGTGGAGTAGGATGTTATATCGGGTCTCAAAAAGTTGTCAGAGACTATGTAAAAATCATTGGGGGGGAAAAAACTTGAAGGGAATGGTATATAGGCTCTCTATTCTCAACTATTGTGACTTATGAAGGTCAAAAACCTCCCTGCAAACTACCTCGTTGCATTACATTTTACATTTATTCATTGAGCTTTTATACTAACAACAATGGAATTATTGGAATAACACTTAAGTGACATTGCCATGGTAATAAATACTAACTACATGTACCACATGGCGGTACAAAATATGCCCTCCCCCAGTCCTGCGCATTCTTCTCATTGTTGACGAACAAACACTTACTTTCTGTAAAATAAGTGTTTGTATAGCATATATAGCATACTGTATAGCATTGTAAGTCACTTTGGACAAAAGCATCAGCTAAGTAACCATAAAAACCATAAACCTTCCAAAGGAAATCTTCCAGACAAAGAATCCACAATACAGTCGCAAATATAATGCTGAGAAAATAATGTATTGAAGTAACATGAATGGTGTAAAATAGTATCCTGAATTGGCCATGATTGGACCTTGGTCACTTGGGTCAACAATCAATCAGTGAGGTCCTCTGGAAAGGTCCTCCTGAGGACAGGCGGGTTCGCCAACTGCCACGTTATAATGTCGGCCATCCTCGGTTACCAGGCAGACAGAGGGCCAGTCCTGAATGTGATCATCCGGGTAATGAGTGATAATGAAGTCCGCCATGTTGGCCATGTAAAGGCGGTAAACCATGATGGTGTGGTGCAGTGTGTAACCCAGGAGACACATCTCCACCTATAACACAGAAATGAAGACAACAGCCAACAACAGTAGGCTATATCACAACAGACTTTGATACACCTTCTCATCTGGCAGTCAATGGGACAACAACAACAATAAAAACAACAACAACAACAACAACCACCACATCAAAAGTCTCCCTGAGCCTTTTCACCTGCTCCATGCCTCCACTGAAGCCAACCTGGCTCAGGTGGTTGGCCAGGAACGTGCGCGGGCACGAGGAGGTGTAGCGGGAGAATAGCAGCCAGCAGAAGATTGGCACGTCTTTGCCCCTCTCCATGGCGGCGTGCAATTCCACGGCACAGGCTAGCATCAGGAGCTTGAGTGCCTCCATGACACCAAACTCGTCTTCTCCGCCTTGGAAGAGCTGCTCACACACACGTCTGCGACCCTCAAGCCCAGGAGAGGCTGCCGCCGCGTGCCACTATACAGAAACGCAAACATCAACACACACACAGAATCTCCGTTACCCCAACGTGTGCATTACAATAATGACTGATAATGGAAAAATGAAATGTCAACAAAGTTTAACGTATTACTTTAGGTAATACAATATCCAACCACTGTGATAATATGCAAATGAGAGTTGTACCCATTTCCGGAGAAGGCTTAGATAGTGTTTCATAAGATCCACATCATCTTTGATCCCACTTGTCTGCTTGCAAACGTCAGGAAACAACCAGCCTTTAATCAGACCGTAACGAGTCTCAAGCTCATCAGGGATCTAGGAAAATGACAAAATTCAAGTGAAATGTTTGATATGTTAAAGGGCCTGAGCAAACACTGCTCCACTATAATAGAAACATGATGCAGTTAACATTTTTTATTTCTTTATTTCTGTTTAAGAAGGAAGACAGTTCATTCTGAATGAGACTCTGTTATCTCTCCTAACGATGTACAGCTAGTAACTAGGGCTATCAATCGATTAAAAAAATTAATCTAATTAATTACATACTCTGTGATTAATTAATCTAAATTAATCGCATATATAATTTTTGCTGTGAATGTATTTTAAATATTTAAATTCAAATAAATCATTGAATAATCAGCATTAGTGACATTAAAGTTCAAAAACTCTTTTATTATTTTTTTTAATAATGGGCATAATAATCTATGATATGACCTAATATGCTGAGGAAATAAATTCAAAAGTGCTTTGGGAAGAAGTTGTTTTTCACATACAAGGTATTTCAGGCCACAGATATAACCTAGGGGACACAATGAAAATAAATTAACACTCCCCTCAATGTCAACACTATTTCTTTGCACTTATGTGCGACTTTAGAGTTGATGAACTCCGGTGATATGCAAATTCCTTGTTGCAGACATTGCAGAAGACTTTATTTTAATCAACACTTTATTTTTTATCAACACCATCAGACCGTTTTTTAAAAGTAAATGTTCCAATCAATGATCTAGGACATTTTCTTCTCTCTCCTTCATTTTACAGTCTAATGGTTACTGACTACAACGGCTCGGGGTCAAAGGTCATACGGAATCGATTAATCTGCGTTATTTTTTTTAATCAGTTATTTTTTCTCAAATTAATTAATCGAAATTAATCAGTTATTTTGACAGCCTACTAGTAACCCCTAGGGTAGAGAAGATGGGCATACCAATAAGAAACTCTCCCGCTGGAGCCAGTTAGGAAGTTGGGCAGAGCTCATCAGTGTCTGGTACAGGGAGGCTCGCAGGGCACAGTAGTTGTCTTCCCTTACCCGCCGGACGAATCCAAAGCTCTGGGAGAGCACAGCGTAGCCCTGGAGGAAAGTGCACACAGAGGGATAGAGTGAAAAAAGATTAGTGGCAGGCTGGGCAGGTGCTCTTGTTCACCTTGTCAAGAGAGAAAATACACATGCAATATGTACGACATACGTTTCTAATGATTATGCTTTCGGTGGTCTGCTCTTTCCATTCCCTCTCGCTGTGAATTAAAATGCCAACGGGCGGCTCAAAGCTGCATCGGTCCTGTTCTGGAACTGTATTGAAAGGAGTACAAGGAGATTTTTTACTGGCAATGTACATGCCATGATAGAATATCAATACAGCAATCATTTAGAGTTATTCACCAGTCATTTCCATGACACTTTGCCTCGCCAGCTCTTCCTCAATCTCCTCCTCACTATAATAGAGATCTTCGCCACTGTAGGGAGAGAGGTTGGATGCTCTAGGTTAAATGTCTTAATTGCTGTTTAATGACTGACTTGATCCAAAACTATCTCATTCATTTCCTATGGTAAATGGTTATGCAACTGACATACCAAGTAAACCAAGCCTCACTCCCATCTGACACTGGGCTCCACCTGCCAGCACTTCCAGGTCTCTCATCCTGGAGATTTACAGCCAGCCCTCCGTCAATGGAACCAGTTGAGCTCACCACAACCTTCTGAAGTTCAGCAAGTTCAGCAAGCAACTTTGTAAGGGGTACACTCTTTGCCTTCACGCCTTGCTTTTTCTGGGATCTCTTCGGAGTATCTAGCCCCTCCAACAGGTTGCCCAGTGAAGACTTAGTGCTCAGGCCAAACACCACATCTTGGGCAGCAGAGGCTGCAGCACAGCCTCTGTACATAAATAGACAGAAAATGAATGTTGAGATTAAGGAATCTAATTTATTAAAAACCTACCAACATAAACTCATAATTATGCAATTCCCAAATGTCTTTGCTAGAGGAGGCCCCATTAAGATGTTTCTTTAAGCTGTGTGTTTGAACTAAACCCAATGTATTATATACAACAGTTCTATTATGGAACTGAGACAATCATACTTTTCCTGACTCACCTTGCACAAGCATCAGTGGGAACAGAGTTGAGATCAAGGCCACTAACGGGTGGCTGTCCCTCCATGCTGATCGAGTGACCACTATCACTCCTATGCTGCGAGATAGCCTCAGCAAGCTTAGCATTTATGAAGGGGAAACCTGTGCCAAGCATGGCGGAGGTGAGCAGCCGCTCATCCTCACTGCTATGCAGAGGGACATCCTGTTCATCATCCAGGGCTTTGGAGGAGTCTAGCAGTGACTGGTGTCCACACATGTCCAGAGAAAACCCCTTTGGAGCCTTATTCACCACGCCCTCAGCCGAGGGATTCTGAACCAGCCGGTCCTCCAGCTTTACAGCTGGTGTATTGGTGGCAAGGTCCTCTTGGGGAAGCATTGCATCATCAACAGTCTCCTCGGTCGATATACCGCCATGCAAGATAATGTCATCATAGTCGACTCCATCCTCATCCTTGGTAGATGGTTGCATAGATGTTATCATTAAGCCTTTGGTAGTGTTTACCATCTCAGAGGAAGCCTCCTCTTTTGAATGGTCTCCTGGATGGGCGATGTCAAATCCAATAGAAATGCATCTGGCTGATTCCTCTGCAAGGGAACAATTTGATCTCACAAGATGCTGCTGAGGTTCAGCAGATGCTGCCTTCTTCACTGATGGTGTCATCAGAGGTGTAGATACAGGCATCGTGTCAGAGTAGCCGAGAGGCTCACTCTTTGCTTCCACTACTAACTTATCCTGTTCGGGAATCTGGGATCTCTCTGGGGTCTCTTGTCCCTCCAACAGGTCACTCAGTAAAGACTCAGAGCTCAGGCCTTTAGCAGCAGAGCCTCTGCACAGACAGACAGAGGATAAGCATTGTGATTAAGGGTTTTATAAACTTACCAAGGTTAACTGATTATTTTCTGCAATTATGAAGCAATTGCAGAGCTGAAAGAGGCCTGACAGGTACAAAACTAATGGCTCTCTAAGCCTTTGAATATAAGGCAGACCATGAAAATTCTTATTGAGCGACAAGGCTATAGATCGCGCTTAAGTGGAAATTCATAGAAATATAAATATACATCCTGCATCCTGTCAATATACAGTGTATACAGACGTTGAGCATTAATTAACACTCAAATTGTGTCTGCATGTCTCTGAATTAATAATCTGTGGAATTAAAGACCTTTTACAAAATTCCACTTGTGTTTTGATAGCATTTATTGGTGCCATCAGCAGCCAACAGGTGCTGCTTACCTAATCTCAGCCTGTACATCTTTTTCAGCTGTAGCTGAGGGGAGGCTGCTGTTCATGTTGTCACCACTGCAGAGCTCCTCTCTGAGGTTAAAATCCTTTAGAGTCCTATTTTTGTCATTGTTAGCTTGCACAATGTCAGTAAGACTGATATTTACCATCTTCGAGGAAGCCTCCTCTATTACATGCTCCACTGGAAGGTTGGTATTAAATACTTCCTCCCTCACAGGTGTCATCGGCAGAGTAGTTTCTGTTATTTCAACTGAAACATTCGGAGCCTCTACATTGACTGAGCAGCCCAGGGTCTCAGGCTTCTCCATAAAAACAGCCTTTGTGCAAAGCTTTGCAAGGGGCACATCAAGATTAAGAGTCACCTCATCGAGATATTTAGAGGCCACAATCTTGGTGGTATCTGCCAAATCCTCTGGCACCAGTCCTGCAGCTACCTCTTGTTGATATAGGAGAATGCTCTTTTCCACCGCAGAATCTGCTGCCCGACGAGGTGCCACTTCATGCTTGATGCCCACATTTTGCAGCCGCTGTCCCTCCTCCTGACGGTCACCGGGATTGGCACGAAAGCAGCAGCTGACTGTGTTCCCCATTGTCCTGGGACCTGGCTGGGGGCTCAGCTCAGGTGCTCAGACAGGGAATGGAGCCCTTATGGCATCCACAATGTGGATCTGTGTAAATGTGGGAGAGATTTAAAAATAAAAAAGGGTTCATAATGAGCTGCAATCTGAGTTTAGAATCTGAATCTGAATTGTTTCCTTCCAAGAACTGACTGCAAACAAATACGACAATATTCAGTATTGTGAATGAACAAGTGCTAATTTGTTCAAGTCAAGAGAAAGAAAATGATAATTGAACATTATAGGCCCTGACCGGAGTGCCTTAGTTTACTTGTCCTGGATGCTAGCTATTGCCAGGATTTTGTGATCTTTTTTTTTTTCACGTTAAGTGCAACAGGGTAGTCAAACCAACAGAAACAATTTAGGCATGATTCATATGAACGAATAAAATGTAAGACTTAAGCTGATTACCTACTTATTCAGGATATCAGGAAATTTCAGCAGTTGGTTTTTCCAAAGAGACTGAACAGTGTTTGACGCTTCTACTGGGGTTCAGAGTAATGTTCGGATGCATATTTCCGTAGAACTTTATGCGAACCCTCATCATAAAGACGACCGAATGTTGACCATCTATGACGTCAAACCTTTACGCAAGAAGCTTGTCCAACGCAGAGCCATATAAAGGTACCTACTGGTCCAACATGATGTCCAATCTGTAGCCTAGGCCTATAGTAGCCTAGTCTATTTCTCAGATTGTATTGAACGTCTCCTTTCATCAATAAATAGCCTACACATATTTTCACTGGAGCATAATCAACGCTTACTGTATTTTAACGAATTTGATAAAACGGTCGTCAAATATTACGCAAGGCTAGCCTAATTCGGAAGCAATTAGGCGCAAACGCCAATTATTCTAATGTGCTCATTTAGCGTGTGTAGCCTATTTTTTACATGTGGGAATCAGTGTAGGCCTATTATTTTAATCATTTTTATTTCTTTATCTAATGAGGGCATTATCATAATCATTGACTTTCATTGGCATTCAGAATCTACTCTATAGGCTACTGAAAACCCTACCACTCTTCAGGAACCACTGCCCATCCCATCTCCTGTCATGTCTGAGAACACCACGTTTCATAGGCATATGCTATCATTTTAGTCTATTAACTTTTTGGCTAAAGTTAAAAGTTATCGCTAGTTGACTAGGAGCCTATTCAGCAGACGCATAACCAAAGCGACCCTACACGGTCAGAAAAAAACACGTTATTTATTTATTAATGGCTTTTCACCAGAGCCGGACAGTAACGGAGTAGCCTACATTTACTTGAGTACAGTAGGCTACTTGAGTGCAGTTTTGAGGGATCTGTACTTTACTCGAGTATCATTTTTGGGGAGTACTCATGACTTTACTCAAGTACATTTGAATGGCAAATATTGTACTCTTTACTTCTATCCATAACCATGAGTAGCCTACCTGTTACTTCTTCTAAAAAAAAGGAAAAAAGAAAAATCTCGGAAACCCTGAATTTGTTGTTTCCCTTTTAAACGTGATTGGATTGTGCAGGCGCTACTGATTGGGACAGCCTATCAGCAATCACCTTCACCTTTCCTCCAAAGTCAACTCCATGGTTAAATTCAGATAAGAGACGAAGCCTTGATGAAATTCATTCTGGACTCTATCCGACCACATAAAGACCTCGGGATACTTCGGTTTGGTTTTAGGGACCCTCTACTCACTACCAGTGCAATGTTGTTTGGAACTGTAGAAGAGGTATAAAAATAGCGTTTTGTAGTGGCAAAATAATGTGCCCTTCTCACTTCCACGCTAACGAGCTTTGACTAAAAACGGTAACATCGAACTTTCTCAAAACACATCCGAATGACATGATTTGGATGTCAACTCAACGTATGTACTCCCAATCATCCGTAAATCGATCTAAAGTGCATTTTACTCCGGATAATTCCTTTAACGGGAGCATTTACCGCCTGAAATATCAAATTTTGTTTACCACGCTCGGAGTTATAGCAGAGAGGGTTAAAGCGGAGCGAGAGGCGCAAACGTTGGACAATTTCCGCGTTCGATTATTGCAAGGGGGAGGGGGGAAAATCCCCCTTTATGCAGACCAGAGTAAACCCTCGCTGCACTAATGTCAATGGAGACTTGTGGAATTTTACCAATAAATTGGTCATTATATCTTTCTGGATTTGTTGAGGGTTTTTTGGAACATTTTGTCATAATCTGTAAGTGTTTGGGATCATGTCAAGCCTAAAAGTGTAATTTAATTTAGTGTTCGGATTTGTAATAAAATAACTTAATATCAGACCATGCTGCTGCCAGTTACTGTCCAGTTGTTAGCATGCTAGCTAGCCTCTTAGCTAAGGTAACATTTTAAACGGAGAAGTGTAATTTCTTTGAAATGACAACTAGCTGAATAACATTACTGACATTAGTTAAAGTGGATAGTTTATACTCAAGCGAATTTGGAACAGTATATTAAGTTTAAGCGAAGTCCTTCAACTACTAGTCACTTGTTAGCGCATATCTGTATTGCCATAGCTACTCCCATCCACTTGTATGGCGTTTTAAGCTAGCGTTAGCTAGCTAGCTAGCTCGGTACACATGACTAATTAAATTATTTATATAATGTCCTAAAGAATGATTCATTGGTATCATACATGATTATAGACAATGATATTGTGAACACAATTATGTTTATCTGTTCTTATTGCTTATTAAGAGAGAAAGTTTATTTAGTGACGTAAGGTGACACTCCCACTTATGCAGACCGGAACTGTCCCATTTTGCTCCCATAGTAACGAATTACGTTGCTCTATCTTGCTAGTAATCAAGGATCTTTGGTTATAGTGATGGCCTGATGGCTCGCCTATTTACGCCGTTTCAATGGCACATGAACGGTTAGACCGAGAATTCTCGTCATGAAATTAAAATTCCACTGGAGCTCCAAGCGGATGTGTACACGCAGCCTTACAACACTGTTTACAGCTCTTCGAGTCACGGTAAAATGTAATTTTTGGTACATAGCTACTTTAGATACACCTATGGTGTGGGTGCTTGCGTTTCTTTAGGAATCTGGCCTTGGCCTGTCTACGTACTTCCGGTCGATTTCTTTTCCCTACAGTACTCCGTCTGGAATAGGTTGATTCACGCTCGTTTACTTCGGCAGTTGGGCAGCCGACCAACCAGCGAACAGTGGGCGTCCCTGAGAGCGATTACGTACCCAGGCATGGTGTTTCAATTACTACGTCCCCGCCCCTGAAGCAGATCGCTTGGAATACATCAATGTAGGGAGAGAAAATGACTTATACTTAAGAAATCTTTGAGCAAATGTAAATAATAGTTTAGCCTATTAACAGGAGTGTCATGAACGAAGTCACAGTGGAGTAGGATGTTATATCGGGTCTCAAAAAGTTGTCAGAGACTATGTAAAAATCATTGGGGGGGAAAAAACTTGAAGGGAATGGTATATAGGCTCTCTATTCTCAACTATTGTGACTTATGAAGGTCAAAAACCTCCCTGCAAACTACCTCGTTGCATTACATTTTACATTTATTCATTGAGCTTTTATACTAACAACAATGGAATTATTGGAATAACACTTAAGTGACATTGCCATGGTAATAAATACTAACTACATGTACCCAGTTGTTAGCATGCTAGCTAGCCTCTTAGCTAAGGTAACATTTTAAACGGAGAAGTGTAATTTCTTTGAAATGACAACTAGCTGAATAACATTACTGACATTAGTTAAAGTGGATAGTTTATACTCAAGCGAATTTGGAACAGTATATTAAGTTTAAGCGAAGTCCTTCAACAACAAGTGGGATCAAAGATGATGTGGATCTTATGAAACACTATCTGAGCCTTCTCCGGAAATGGGTACAACTCTCATTTGCATATTATCACAGTGGTTGGATATTGTATTACCTAAAGTAATACGTTAAACTTTGTTGACATTTCATTTTTCCATATCAGTCATTATTGTAATGCACACGTTGGGGTAACTGAGATTCTGTGTGTGTTGATGTTTGCGTTTCTGTATAGTGGCACGCGGCGGCAGCCTCTCCTGGGCTCGAGGGTCGCAGACGTGTGTGTGAGCAGCTCTTCCAAGGCGGAGAAGACGAGTTTGGTGTCATGGAGGCACTCAAGCTCCTGATGCTAGCCTGTGCCGTGGAATTGCACGCCGCCATGGAGAGGGGCAAAGACGTGCCAATCTTCTGCTGGCTGCTATTCTCCCGCTACACCTCCTCGTGCCCGCGCACGTTCCTGGCCAACCACCTGAGCCAGGTTGGCTTCAGTGGAGGCATGGAGCAGGTGAAAAGGCTCAGGGAGACTTTTGATGTGGTGGTTGTTGTTGTTGTTGTTTTTATTGTTGTTGTTGTCCCATTGACTGCCAGATGAGAAGGTGTATCAAAGTCTGTTGTGATATAGCCTACTGTTGTTGGCTGTTGTCTTCATTTCTGTGTTATAGGTGGAGATGTGTCTCCTGGGTTACACACTGCACCACACCATCAAGGTTTACCGCCTTTACATGGCCAACATGGCGGACTTCATTATCACTCATTACCCGGATGATCACATTCAGGACTGGCCCTCTGTCTGCCTGGTAACCGAGGATGGCCGACATTATAACGTGGCAGTTGGCGAACCCGCCTGTCCTCAGGAGGACCTTTCCAGAGGACCTCACTGATTGATTGTTGACCCAAGTGACCAAGGTCCAATCATGGCCAATTCAGGATACTATTTTACACCATTCATGTTACTTCAATACATTATTTTCTCAGCATTATATTTGCGACTGTATTGTGGATTCTTTGTCTGGAAGATTTCCTTTGGAAGGTTTATGGTTTTTATGGTTACTTAGCTGATGCTTTTGTCCAAAGTGACTTACAATGCTATACAGTATGCTATATATGCTATACAAACACTTATTTTACAGAAAGTAAGTGTTTGTTCGTCAACAATGAGAAGAATGCGCAGGACTGGGGGAGGGCATATTTTGTACCGCCATGTGGTACATGTAGTTAGTATTTATTACCATGGCAATGTCACTTAAGTGTTATTCCAATAATTCCATTGTTGTTAGTATAAAAGCTCAATGAATAAATGTAAAATGTAATGCAACGAGGTAGTTTGCAGGGAGGTTTTTGACCTTCATAAGTCACAATAGTTGAGAATAGAGAGCCTATATACCATTCCCTTCAAGTTTTTTCCCCCCCAATGATTTTTACATAGTCTCTGACAACTTTTTGAGACCCGATATAACATCCTACTCCACTGTGACTTCGTTCATGACACTCCTGTTAATAGGCTAAACTATTATTTACATTTGCTCAAAGATTTCTTAAGTATAAGTCATTTTCTCTCCCTACGTTGATGTATTCCAAGCGATCTGCTTCAGGGGCGGGGACGTAGTAATTGAAACACCATGCCTGGGTACGTAATCGCTCTCAGGGACGCCCACTGTTCGCTGGTTGGTCGGCTGCCCAACTGCCGAAGTAAACGAGCGTGAATCAACCTATTCCAGACGGAGTACTGTAGGGAAAAGAAATCGACCGGAAGTACGTAGACAGGCCAAGGCCAGATTCCTAAAGAAACGCAAGCACCCACACCATAGGTGTATCTAAAGTAGCTATGTACCAAAAATTACATTTTACCGTGACTCGAAGAGCTGTAAACAGTGTTGTAAGGCTGCGTGTACACATCCGCTTGGAGCTCCAGTGGAATTTTAATTTCATGACGAGAATTCTCGGTCTAACCGTTCATGTGCCATTGAAACGGCGTAAATAGGCGAGCCATCAGGCCATCACTATAACCAAAGATCCTTGATTACTAGCAAGATAGAGCAACGTAATTCGTTACTATGGGAGCAAAATGGGACAGTTCCGGTCTGCATAAGTGGGAGTGTCACCTTACGTCACTAAATAAACTTTCTCTCTTAATAAGCAATAAGAACAGATAAACATAATTGTGTTCACAATATCATTGTCTATAATCATGTATGATACCAATGAATCATTCTTTAGGACATTATATAAATAATTTAATTAGTCATGTGTACCGAGCTAGCTAGCTAGCTAACGCTAGCTTAAAACGCCATACAAGTGGATGGGAGTAGCTATGGCAATACAGATATGCGCTAACAAGTGACTAGTAGTTGAAGGACTTCGCTTAAACTTAATATACTGTTCCAAATTCGCTTGAGTATAAACTATCCACTTTAACTAATGTCAGTAATGTTATTCAGCTAGTTGTCATTTCAAAGAAATTACACTTCTCCGTTTAAAATGTTACCTTAGCTAAGAGGCTAGCTAGCATGCTAACAACTGGACAGTAACTGGCAGCAGCATGGTCTGATATTAAGTTATTTTATTACAAATCCGAACACTAAATTAAATTACACTTTTAGGCTTGACATGATCCCAAACACTTACAGATTATGACAAAATGTTCCAAAAAACCCTCAACAAATCCAGAAAGATATAATGACCAATTTATTGGTAAAATTCCACAAGTCTCCATTGACATTAGTGCAGCGAGGGTTTACTCTGGTCTGCATAAAGGGGGATTTCCCCCCCTCCCCCTTGCAATAATCGAACGCGGAAATTGTCGAACGTTTGCGCCTCTCGCTCCGCTTTAACCCTCTCTGCTGTAACTCCGAGCGTGGTAAACAAAATTTGATATTTCAGGCGGTAAATGCTCCCGTTAAAGGAATTATCCGGAGTAAAATGCACTTTAGATCGATTTACGGATGATTGGGAGTACATACGTTGAGTTGACATCCAAATCATGTCATTCGGATGTGTTTTGAGAAAGTTCGATGTTACCGTTTTTAGTCAAAGCTCGTTAGCGTGGAAGTGAGAAGGGCACATTATTTTGCCACTACAAAACGCTATTTTTATACCTCTTCTACAGTTCCAAACAACATTGCACTGGTAGTGAGTAGAGGGTCCCTAAAGCCAAACCGAAGTATCCCGAGGTCTTTATGTGGTCGGATAGAGTCCAGAATGAATTTCATCAAGGCTTCGTCTCTTATCTGAATTTAACCATGGAGTTGACTTTGGAGGAAAGGTGAAGGTGATTGCTGATAGGCTGTCCCAATCAGTAGCGCCTGCACAATCCAATCACGTTTAAAAGGGAAACAACAAATTCAGGGTTTCCGAGATTTTTCTTTTTTCCTTTTTTTAGAAGAAGTAACAGGTAGGCTACTCATGGTTATGGATAGAAGTAAAGAGTACAATATTTGCCATTCAAATGTACTTGAGTAAAGTCATGAGTACTCCCCAAAAATGATACTCGAGTAAAGTACAGATCCCTCAAAACTGCACTCAAGTAGCCTACTGTACTCAAGTAAATGTAGGCTACTCCGTTACTCTCCGGCTCTGGTGAAAAGCCATTAATAAATAAATAACGTGTTTTTTTCTGACCGTGTAGGGTCGCTTTGGTTATGCGTCTGCTGAATAGGCTCCTAGTCAACTAGCGATAACTTTTAACTTTAGCCAAAAAGTTAATAGACTAAAATGATAGCATATGCCTATGAAACGTGGTGTTCTCAGACATGACAGGAGATGGGATGGGCAGTGGTTCCTGAAGAGTGGTAGGGTTTTCAGTAGCCTATAGAGTAGATTCTGAATGCCAATGAAAGTCAATGATTATGATAATGCCCTCATTAGATAAAGAAATAAAAATGATTAAAATAATAGGCCTACACTGATTCCCACATGTAAAAAATAGGCTACACACGCTAAATGAGCACATTAGAATAATTGGCGTTTGCGCCTAATTGCTTCCGAATTAGGCTAGCCTTGCGTGATATTTGACGACCGTTTTATCAAATTCGTTAAAATACAGTAAGCGTTGATTATGCTCCAGTGAAAATATGTGTAGGCTATTTATTGATGAAAGGAGACGTTCAATACAATCTGAGAAATAGACTAGGCTACTATAGGCCTAGGCTACAGATTGGACATCATGTTGGACCAGTAGGTACCTTTATATGGCTCTGCGTTGGACAAGCTTCTTGCGTAAAGGTTTGACGTCATAGATGGTCAACATTCGGTCGTCTTTATGATGAGGGTTCGCATAAAGTTCTACGGAAATATGCATCCGAACATTACTCTGAACCCCAGTAGAAGCGTCAAACACTGTTCAGTCTCTTTGGAAAAACCAACTGCTGAAATTTCCTGATATCCTGAATAAGTAGGTAATCAGCTTAAGTCTTACATTTTATTCGTTCATATGAATCATGCCTAAATTGTTTCTGTTGGTTTGACTACCCTGTTGCACTTAACGTGAAAAAAAAAAAGATCACAAAATCCTGGCAATAGCTAGCATCCAGGACAAGTAAACTAAGGCACTCCGGTCAGGGCCTATAATGTTCAATTATCATTTTCTTTCTCTTGACTTGAACAAATTAGCACTTGTTCATTCACAATACTGAATATTGTCGTATTTGTTTGCAGTCAGTTCTTGGAAGGAAACAATTCAGATTCAGATTCTAAACTCAGATTGCAGCTCATTATGAACCCTTTTTTATTTTTAAATCTCTCCCACATTTACACAGATCCACATTGTGGATGCCATAAGGGCTCCATTCCCTGTCTGAGCACCTGAGCTGAGCCCCCAGCCAGGTCCCAGGACAATGGGGAACACAGTCAGCTGCTGCTTTCGTGCCAATCCCGGTGACCGTCAGGAGGAGGGACAGCGGCTGCAAAATGTGGGCATCAAGCATGAAGTGGCACCTCGTCGGGCAGCAGATTCTGCGGTGGAAAAGAGCATTCTCCTATATCAACAAGAGGTAGCTGCAGGACTGGTGCCAGAGGATTTGGCAGATACCACCAAGATTGTGGCCTCTAAATATCTCGATGAGGTGACTCTTAATCTTGATGTGCCCCTTGCAAAGCTTTGCACAAAGGCTGTTTTTATGGAGAAGCCTGAGACCCTGGGCTGCTCAGTCAATGTAGAGGCTCCGAATGTTTCAGTTGAAATAACAGAAACTACTCTGCCGATGACACCTGTGAGGGAGGAAGTATTTAATACCAACCTTCCAGTGGAGCATGTAATAGAGGAGGCTTCCTCGAAGATGGTAAATATCAGTCTTACTGACATTGTGCAAGCTAACAATGACAAAAATAGGACTCTAAAGGATTTTAACCTCAGAGAGGAGCTCTGCAGTGGTGACAACATGAACAGCAGCCTCCCCTCAGCTACAGCTGAAAAAGATGTACAGGCTGAGATTAGGTAAGCAGCACCTGTTGGCTGCTGATGGCACCAATAAATGCTATCAAAACACAAGTGGAATTTTGTAAAAGGTCTTTAATTCCACAGATTATTAATTCAGAGACATGCAGACACAATTTGAGTGTTAATTAATGCTCAACGTCTGTATACACTGTATATTGACAGGATGCAGGATGTATATTTATATTTCTATGAATTTCCACTTAAGCGCGTTCTATAGCCTTGTCGCTCAATAAGAATTTTCATGGTCTGCCTTATATTCAAAGGCTTAGAGAGCCATTAGTTTTGTACCTGTCAGGCCTCTTTCAGCTCTGCAATTGCTTCATAATTGCAGAAAATAATCAGTTAACCTTGGTAAGTTTATAAAACCCTTAATCACAATGCTTATCCTCTGTCTGTCTGTGCAGAGGCTCTGCTGCTAAAGGCCTGAGCTCTGAGTCTTTACTGAGTGACCTGTTGGAGGGACAAGAGACCCCAGAGAGATCCCAGATTCCCGAACAGGATAAGTTAGCAGTGGAAGCAAAGAGTGAGCCTCTCGGCTACTCTGACACGATGCCTGGATCTACACCTCTGATGACACCATCAGTGAAGAAGGCAGCATCTGCTGAACCTCAGCAGCATCTTGTGAGATCAAATTGTTCCCTTGCAGAGGAATCAGCCAGATGCATTTCTATTGGATTTGACATCGCCCATCCAGGAGACCATTCAAAAGAGGAGGCTTCCTCTGAGATGGTAAACACTACCAAAGGCTTAATGATAACATCTATGCAACCATCTACCAAGGATGAGGATGGAGTCGACTATGATGACATTATCTTGCATGGCGGTATATCGACCGAGGAGACTGTTGATGATGCAATGCTTCCCCAAGAGGACCTTGCCACCAATACACCAGCTGTAAAGCTGGAGGACCGGCTGGTTCAGAATCCCTCGGCTGAGGGCGTGGTGAATAAGGCTCCAAAGGGGTTTTCTCTGGTCAGTGAGATTGATGCCCATCTGGACATGTGTGGACACCAGTCACTGCTAGACTCCTCCAAAGCCCTGGATGATGAACAGGATGTCCCTCTGCATAGCAGTGAGGATGAGCGGCTGCTCACCTCCGCCATGCTTGGCACAGGTTTCCCCTTCATAAATGCTAAGCTTGCTGAGGCTATCTCGCAGCATAGGAGTGATAGTGGTCACTCGATCAGCATGGAGGGACAGCCACCCGTTAGTGGCCTTGATCTCAACTCTGTTCCCACTGATGCTTGTGCAAGGTGAGTCAGGAAAAGTATGATTGTCTCAGTTCCATAATAGAACTGTTGTATATAATACATTGGGTTTAGTTCAAACACACAGCTTAAAGAAACATCTTAATGGGGCCTCCTCTAGCAAAGACATTTGGGAATTGCATAATTATGAGTTTATGTTGGTAGGTTTTTAATAAATTAGATTCCTTAATCTCAACATTCATTTTCTGTCTATTTATGTACAGAGGCTGTGCTGCAGCCTCTGCTGCCCAAGATGTGGTGTTTGGCCTGAGCACTAAGTCTTCACTGGGCAACCTGTTGGAGGGGCTAGATACTCCGAAGAGATCCCAGAAAAAGCAAGGCGTGAAGGCAAAGAGTGTACCCCTTACAAAGTTGCTTGCTGAACTTGCTGAACTTGCTGAACTTCAGAAGGTTGTGGTGAGCTCAACTGGTTCCACTGACGGAGGGCTGGCTGTAAATCTCCAGGATGAGAGACCTGGAAGTGCTGGCAGGTGGAGCCCAGTGTCAGATGGGAGTGAGGCTTGGTTTACTTGGTATGTCAGTTGCATAACCATTTACCATAGGAAATGAATGAGATAGTTTTGGATCAAGTCAGTCATTAAACAGCAATTAAGACATTTAACCTAGAGCATCCAACCTCTCTCCCTACAGTGGCGAAGATCTCTATTATAGTGAGGAGGAGATTGAGGAAGAGCTGGCGAGGCAAAGTGTCATGGAAATGACTGGTGAATAACTCTAAATGATTGCTGTATTGATATTCTATCATGGCATGTACATTGCCAGTAAAAAATCTCCTTGTACTCCTTTCAATACAGTTCCAGAACAGGACCGATGCAGCTTTGAGCCGCCCGTTGGCATTTTAATTCACAGCGAGAGGGAATGGAAAGAGCAGACCACCGAAAGCATAATCATTAGAAACGTATGTCGTACATATTGCATGTGTATTTTCTCTCTTGACAAGGTGAACAAGAGCACCTGCCCAGCCTGCCACTAATCTTTTTTCACTCTATCCCTCTGTGTGCACTTTCCTCCAGGGCTACGCTGTGCTCTCCCAGAGCTTTGGATTCGTCCGGCGGGTAAGGGAAGACAACTACTGTGCCCTGCGAGCCTCCCTGTACCAGACACTGATGAGCTCTGCCCAACTTCCTGACTGGCTCCAGCGGGAGAGTTTCTTATTGGTATGCCCATCTTCTCTACCCTAGGGGTTACTAGTAGGCTGTCAAAATAACTGATTAATTTCGATTAATTAATTTGAGAAAAAATAACTGATTAAAAAAAAATAACGCAGATTAATCGATTCCGTATGACCTTTGACCCTGAGCCGTTGTAGTCAGTAACCATTAGACTGTAAAATGAAGGAGAGAGAAGAAAATGTCCTAGATCATTGATTGGAACATTTACTTTTAAAAAACGGTCTGATGGTGTTGATAAAAAATAAAGTGTTGATTAAAATAAAGTCTTCTGCAATGTCTGCAACATGGAATTTGCATATCACCGGAGTTCATCAACTCTAAAGTCGCACATAAGTGCAAAGAAATAGTGTTGACATTGAGGGGAGTGAAAATTTATTTTCATTGTGTCCCCTAGGTTATATCTGTGGCCTGAAATACCTTGTATGTGAAAAACAACTTCTTCCCAAAGCACTTTTGAATTTATTTCCTCAGCATATTAGGTCATATCATAGATTATTATGGCCATTATTAAAAAAAATAATAAAAGAGTTTTTGAACTTTAATGTCACTAATGCTGATTATTCAATGATTTATTTGAATTTAAATATTTAAAATACATTCACAGCAAAAATTATATATGCGATTAATTTAGATTAATTAATTACAGAGTATGTAATTAATTAGATTAATTTTTTTAATCGATTGATAGCCCTAGTTACTAGCTGTACATCGTTAGGAGAGATAACAGAGTCTCATTCAGAATGAACTGTCTTCCTTCTTAAACAGAAATAAAGAAATAAAAAATGTTAACTGCATCATGTTTCTATTATAGTGGAGCAGTGTTTGCTCAGGCCCTTTAACATATCAAACATTTCACTTGAATTTTGTCATTTTCCTAGATCCCTGATGAGCTTGAGACTCGTTACGGTCTGATTAAAGGCTGGTTGTTTCCTGACGTTTGCAAGCAGACAAGTGGGATCAAAGATGATGTGGATCTTATGAAACACTATCTGAGCCTTCTCCGGAAATGGGTACAACTCTCATTTGCATATTATCACAGTGGTTGGATATTGTATTACCTAAAGTAATACGTTAAACTTTGTTGACATTTCATTTTTCCATATCAGTCATTATTGTAATGCACACGTTGGGGTAACGGAGATTCTGTGTGTGTGTTGATGTTTGCGTTTCTGTATAGTGGCACGCGGCGGCAGCCTCTCCTGGGCTCGAGGGTCGCAGACGTGTGTGTGAGCAGCTCTTCCAAGGCGGAGAAGACGAGTTTGGTGTCATGGAGGCACTCAAGCTCCTGATGCTAGCCTGTGCCGTGGAATTGCACGCCGCCATGGAGAGGGGCAAAGACGTGCCAATCTTCTGCTGGCTGCTATTCTCCCGCTACACCTCCTCGTGCCCGCGCACGTTCCTGGCCAACCACCTGAGCCAGGTTGGCTTCAGTGGAGGCATGGAGCAGGTGAAAAGGCTCAGGGAGACTTTTGATGTGGTGGTTGTTGTTGTTGTTGTTGTTTTTATTGTTGTTGTTGTCCCATTGACTGCCAGATGAGAAGGTGTATCAAAGTCTGTTGTGATATAGCCTACTGTTGTTGGCTGTTGTCTTCATTTCTGTGTTATAGGTGGAGATGTGTCTCCTGGGTTACACACTGCACCACACCATCAAGGTTTACCGCCTTTACATGGCCAACATGGCGGACTTCATTATCACTCATTACCCGGATGATCACATTCAGGACTGGCCCTCTGTCTGCCTGGTAACCGAGGATGGCCGACATTATAACGTGGCAGTTGGCGAACCCGCCTGTCCTCAGGAGGACCTTTCCAGAGGACCTCACTGATTGATTGTTGACCCAAGTGACCAAGGTCCAATCATGGCCAATTCAGGATACTATTTTACACCATTCATGTTACTTCAATACATTATTTTCTCAGCATTATATTTGCGACTGTATTGTGGATTCTTTGTCTGGAAGATTTCCTTTGGAAGGTTTATGGTTTTTATGGTTACTTAGCTGATGCTTTTGTCCAAAGTGACTTACAATGCTATACAGTATGCTATATATGCTATACAAACACTTATTTTACAGAAAGTAAGTGTTTGTTCGTCAACAATGAGAAGAATGCGCAGGACTGGGGGAGGGCATATTTTGTACCGCCATGTGGTACATGTAGTTAGTATTTATTACCATGGCAATGTCACTTAAGTGTTATTCCAATAATTCCATTGTTGTTAGTATAAAAGCTCAATGAATAAATGTAAAATGTAATGCAACGAGGTAGTTTGCAGGGAGGTTTTTGACCTTCATAAGTCACAATAGTTGAGAATAGAGAGCCTATATACCATTCCCTTCAAGTTTTTTCCCCCCCAATGATTTTTACATAGTCTCTGACAACTTTTTGAGACCCGATATAACATCCTACTCCACTGTGACTTCGTTCATGACACTCCTGTTAATAGGCTAAACTATTATTTACATTTGCTCAAAGATTTCTTAAGTATAAGTCATTTTCTCTCCCTACGTTGATGTATTCCAAGCGATCTGCTTCAGGGGCGGGGACGTAGTAATTGAAACACCATGCCTGGGTACGTAATCGCTCTCAGGGACGCCCACTGTTCGCTGGTTGGTCGGCTGCCCAACTGCCGAAGTAAACGAGCGTGAATCAACCTATTCCAGACGGAGTACTGTAGGGAAAAGAAATCGACCGGAAGTACGTAGACAGGCCAAGGCCAGATTCCTAAAGAAACGCAAGCACCCACACCATAGGTGTATCTAAAGTAGCTATGTACCAAAAATTACATTTTACCGTGACTCGAAGAGCTGTAAACAGTGTTGTAAGGCTGCGTGTACACATCCGCTTGGAGCTCCAGTGGAATTTTAATTTCATGACGAGAATTCTCGGTCTAACCGTTCATGTGCCATTGAAACGGCGTAAATAGGCGAGCCATCAGGCCATCACTATAACCAAAGATCCTTGATTACTAGCAAGATAGAGCAACGTAATTCGTTACTATGGGAGCAAAATGGGACAGTTCCGGTCTGCATAAGTGGGAGTGTCACCTTACGTCACTAAATAAACTTTCTCTCTTAATAAGCAATAAGAACAGATAAACATAATTGTGTTCACAATATCATTGTCTATAATCATGTATGATACCAATGAATCATTCTTTAGGACGTTATATAAATAATTTAATTAGTCATGTGTACCGAGCTAGCTAGCTAGCTAACGCTAGCTTAAAACGCCATACAAGTGGATGGGAGTAGCTATGGCAATACAGATATGCGCTAACAAGTGACTAGTAGTTGAAGGACTTCGCTTAAACTTAATATACTGTTCCAAATTCGCTTGAGTATAAACTATCCACTTTAACTAATGTCAGTAATGTTATTCAGCTAGTTGTCATTTCAAAGAAATTACACTTCTCCGTTTAAAATGTTACCTTAGCTAAGAGGCTAGCTAGCATGCTAACAACTGGACAGTAACTGGCAGCAGCATGGTCTGATATTAAGTTATTTTATTACAAATCCGAACACTAAATTAAATTACACTTTTAGGCTTGACATGATCCCAAACACTTACAGATTATGACAAAATGTTCCAAAAAACCCTCAACAAATCCAGAAAGATATAATGACCAATTTATTGGTAAAATTCCACAAGTCTCCATTGACATTAGTGCAGCGAGGGTTTACTCTGGTCTGCATAAAGGGGGATTTCCCCCCCTCCCCCTTGCAATAATCGAACGCGGAAATTGTCGAACGTTTGCGCCTCTCGCTCCGCTTTAACCCTCTCTGCTGTAACTCCGAGCGTGGTAAACAAAATTTGATATTTCAGGCGGTAAATGCTCCCGTTAAAGGAATTATCCGGAGTAAAATGCACTTTAGATCGATTTACGGATGATTGGGAGTACATACGTTGAGTTGACATCCAAATCATGTCATTCGGATGTGTTTTGAGAAAGTTCGATGTTACCGTTTTTAGTCAAAGCTCGTTAGCGTGGAAGTGAGAAGGGCACATTATTTTGCCACTACAAAACGCTATTTTTATACCTCTTCTACAGTTCCAAACAACATTGCACTGGTAGTGAGTAGAGGGTCCCTAAAGCCAAACCGAAGTATCCCGAGGTCTTTATGTGGTCGGATAGAGTCCAGAATGAATTTCATCAAGGCTTCGTCTCTTATCTGAATTTAACCATGGAGTTGACTTTGGAGGAAAGGTGAAGGTGATTGCTGATAGGCTGTCCCAATCAGTAGCGCCTGCACAATCCAATCACGTTTAAAAGGGAAACAACAAATTCAGGGTTTCCGAGATTTTTCTTTTTTCCTTTTTTTAGAAGAAGTAACAGGTAGGCTACTCATGGTTATGGATAGAAGTAAAGAGTACAATATTTGCCATTCAAATGTACTTGAGTAAAGTCATGAGTACTCCCCAAAAATGATACTCGAGTAAAGTACAGATCCCTCAAAACTGCACTCAAGTAGCCTACTGTACTCAAGTAAATGTAGGCTACTCCGTTACTCTCCGGCTCTGGTGAAAAGCCATTAATAAATAAATAACGTGTTTTTTTCTGACCGTGTAGGGTCGCTTTGGTTATGCGTCTGCTGAATAGGCTCCTAGTCAACTAGCGATAACTTTTAACTTTAGCCAAAAAGTTAATAGACTAAAATGATAGCATATGCCTATGAAACGTGGTGTTCTCAGACATGACAGGAGATGGGATGGGCAGTGGTTCCTGAAGAGTGGTAGGGTTTTCAGTAGCCTATAGAGTAGATTCTGAATGCCAATGAAAGTCAATGATTATGATAATGCCCTCATTAGATAAAGAAATAAAAATGATTAAAATAATAGGCCTACACTGATTCCCACATGTAAAAAATAGGCTACACACGCTAAATGAGCACATTAGAATAATTGGCGTTTGCGCCTAATTGCTTCCGAATTAGGCTAGCCTTGCGTGATATTTGACGACCGTTTTATCAAATTCGTTAAAATACAGTAAGCGTTGATTATGCTCCAGTGAAAATATGTGTAGGCTATTTATTGATGAAAGGAGACGTTCAATACAATCTGAGAAATAGACTAGGCTACTATAGGCCTAGGCTACAGATTGGACATCATGTTGGACCAGTAGGTACCTTTATATGGCTCTGCGTTGGACAAGCTTCTTGCGTAAAGGTTTGACGTCATAGATGGTCAACATTCGGTCGTCTTTATGATGAGGGTTCGCATAAAGTTCTACGGAAATATGCATCCGAACATTACTCTGAACCCCAGTAGAAGCGTCAAACACTGTTCAGTCTCTTTGGAAAAACCAACTGCTGAAATTTCCTGATATCCTGAATAAGTAGGTAATCAGCTTAAGTCTTACATTTTATTCGTTCATATGAATCATGCCTAAATTGTTTCTGTTGGTTTGACTACCCTGTTGCACTTAACGTGAAAAAAAAAAAGATCACAAAATCCTGGCAATAGCTAGCATCCAGGACAAGTAAACTAAGGCACTCCGGTCAGGGCCTATAATGTTCAATTATCATTTTCTTTCTCTTGACTTGAACAAATTAGCACTTGTTCATTCACAATACTGAATATTGTCGTATTTGTTTGCAGTCAGTTCTTGGAAGGAAACAATTCAGATTCAGATTCTAAACTCAGATTGCAGCTCATTATGAACCCTTTTTTATTTTTAAATCTCTCCCACATTTACACAGATCCACATTGTGGATGCCATAAGGGCTCCATTCCCTGTCTGAGCACCTGAGCTGAGCCCCCAGCCAGGTCCCAGGACAATGGGGAACACAGTCAGCTGCTGCTTTCGTGCCAATCCCGGTGACCGTCAGGAGGAGGGACAGCGGCTGCAAAATGTGGGCATCAAGCATGAAGTGGCACCTCGTCGGGCAGCAGATTCTGCGGTGGAAAAGAGCATTCTCCTATATCAACAAGAGGTAGCTGCAGGACTGGTGCCAGAGGATTTGGCAGATACCACCAAGATTGTGGCCTCTAAATATCTCGATGAGGTGACTCTTAATCTTGATGTGCCCCTTGCAAAGCTTTGCACAAAGGCTGTTTTTATGGAGAAGCCTGAGACCCTGGGCTGCTCAGTCAATGTAGAGGCTCCGAATGTTTCAGTTGAAATAACAGAAACTACTCTGCCGATGACACCTGTGAGGGAGGAAGTATTTAATACCAACCTTCCAGTGGAGCATGTAATAGAGGAGGCTTCCTCGAAGATGGTAAATATCAGTCTTACTGACATTGTGCAAGCTAACAATGACAAAAATAGGACTCTAAAGGATTTTAACCTCAGAGAGGAGCTCTGCAGTGGTGACAACATGAACAGCAGCCTCCCCTCAGCTACAGCTGAAAAAGATGTACAGGCTGAGATTAGGTAAGCAGCACCTGTTGGCTGCTGATGGCACCAATAAATGCTATCAAAACACAAGTGGAATTTTGTAAAAGGTCTTTAATTCCACAGATTATTAATTCAGAGACATGCAGACACAATTTGAGTGTTAATTAATGCTCAACGTCTGTATACACTGTATATTGACAGGATGCAGGATGTATATTTATATTTCTATGAATTTCCACTTAAGCGCGTTCTATAGCCTTGTCGCTCAATAAGAATTTTCATGGTCTGCCTTATATTCAAAGGCTTAGAGAGCCATTAGTTTTGTACCTGTCAGGCCTCTTTCAGCTCTGCAATGGCTTCATAATTGCAGAAAATAATCAGTTAACCTTGGTAAGTTTATAAAACCCTTAATCACAATGCTTATCCTCTGTCTGTCTGTGCAGAGGCTCTGCTGCTAAAGGCCTGAGCTCTGAGTCTTTACTGAGTGACCTGTTGGAGGGACAAGAGACCCCAGAGAGATCCCAGATTCCCGAACAGGATAAGTTAGTAGTGGAAGCAAAGAGTGAGCCTCTCGGCTACTCTGACACGATGCCTGGATCTACACCTCTGATGACACCATCAGTGAAGAAGGCAGCATCTGCTGAACCTCAGCAGCATCTTGTGAGATCAAATTGTTCCCTTGCAGAGGAATCAGCCAGATGCATTTCTATTGGATTTGACATCGCCCATCCAGGAGACCATTCAAAAGAGGAGGCTTCCTCTGAGATGGTAAACACTACCAAAGGCTTAATGATAACATCTATGCAACCATCTACCAAGGATGAGGATGGAGTCGACTATGATGACATTATCTTGCATGGCGGTATATCGACCGAGGAGACTGTTGATGATGCAATGCTTCCCCAAGAGGACCTTGCCACCAATACACCAGCTGTAAAGCTGGAGGACCGGCTGGTTCAGAATCCCTCGGCTGAGGGCGTGGTGAATAAGGCTCCAAAGGGGTTTTCTCTGGTCAGTGAGATTGATGCCCATCTGGACATGTGTGGACACCAGTCACTGCTAGACTCCTCCAAAGCCCTGGATGATGAACAGGATGTCCCTCTGCATAGCAGTGAGGATGAGCGGCTGCTCACCTCCGCCATGCTTGGCACAGGTTTCCCCTTCATAAATGCTAAGCTTGCTGAGGCTATCTCGCAGCATAGGAGTGATAGTGGTCACTCGATCAGCATGGAGGGACAGCCACCCGTTAGTGGCCTTGATCTCAACTCTGTTCCCACTGATGCTTGTGCAAGGTGAGTCAGGAAAAGTATGATTGTCTCAGTTCCATAATAGAACTGTTGTATATAATACATTGGGTTTAGTTCAAACACACAGCTTAAAGAAACATCTTAATGGGGCCTCCTCTAGCAAAGACATTTGGGAATTGCATAATTATGAGTTTATGTTGGTAGGTTTTTAATAAATTAGATTCCTTAATCTCAACATTCATTTTCTGTCTATTTATGTACAGAGGCTGTGCTGCAGCCTCTGCTGCCCAAGATGTGGTGTTTGGCCTGAGCACTAAGTCTTCACTGGGCAACCTGTTGGAGGGGCTAGATACTCCGAAGAGATCCCAGAAAAAGCAAGGCGTGAAGGCAAAGAGTGTACCCCTTACAAAGTTGCTTGCTGAACTTGCTGAACTTCAGAAGGTTGTGGTGAGCTCAGCTGGTTCCACTGACGGAGGGCTGGCTGTAAATCTCCAGGATGAGAGACCTGGAAGTGCTGGCAGGTGGAGCCCAGTGTCAGATGGGAGTGAGGCTTGGTTTACTTGGTATGTCAGTTGCATAACCATTTACCATAGGAAATGAATGAGATAGTTTTGGATCAAGTCAGTCATTAAACAGCAATTAAGACATTTAACCTAGAGCATCCAACCTCTCTCCCTACAGTGGCGAAGATCTCTATTATAGTGAGGAGGAGATTGAGGAAGAGCTGGCGAGGCAAAGTGTCATGGAAATGACTGGTGAATAACTCTAAATGATTGCTGTATTGATATTCTATCATGGCATGTACATTGACAGTAAAAAATCTCCTTGTACTCCTTTCAATACAGTTCCAGAACAGGACCGATGCAGCTTTGAGCCGCCCGTTGGCATTTTAATTCACAGCGAGAGGGAATGGAAAGAGCAGACCACCGAAAGCATAATCATTAGAAACGTATGTCGTACATATTGCATGTGTATTTTCTCTCTTGACAAGGTGAACAAGAGCACCTGCCCAGCCTGCCACTAATCTTTTTTCACTCTATCCCTCTGTGTGCACTTTCCTCCAGGGCTACGCTGTGCTCTCCCAGAGCTTTGGATTCGTCCGGCGGGTAAGGGAAGACAACTACTGTGCCCTGCGAGCCTCCCTGTACCAGACACTGATGAGCTCTGCCCAACTTCCTGACTGGCTCCAGCGGGAGAGTTTCTTATTGGTATGCCCATCTTCTCTACCCTAGGGGTTACTAGTAGGCTGTCAAAATAACTGATTAATTTCGATTAATTAATTTGAGAAAAAATAACTGATTAAAAAAAAATAACGCAGATTAATCGATTCCGTATGACCTTTGACCCCGAGCCGTTGTAGTCAGTAACCATTAGACTGTAAAATGAAGGAGAGAGAAGAAAATGTCCTAGATCATTGATTGGAACATTTACTTTTAAAAAACGGTCTGATGGTGTTGATAAAAAATAAAGTGTTGATTAAAATAAAGTCTTCTGCAATGTCTGCAACAAGGAATTTGCATATCACCGGAGTTCATCAACTCTAAAGTCGCACATAAGTGCAAAGAAATAGTGTTGACATTGAGGGGAGTGTTAATTTATTTTCATTGTGTCCCCTAGGTTATATCTGTGGCCTGAAATACCTTGTATGTGAAAAACAACTTCTTCCCAAAGCACTTTTGAATTTATTTCCTCAGCATATTAGGTCATATCATAGATTATTATGGCCATTATTAAAAAAAATAATAAAAGAGTTTTTGAACTTTAATGTCACTAATGCTGATTATTCAATGATTTATTTGAATTTAAATATTTAAAATACATTCACAGCAAAAATTATATATGCGATTAATTTAGATTAATTAATCACAGAGTATGTAATTAATTAGATTAATTTTTTTAATCGATTGATAGCCCTAGTTACTAGCTGTACATCGTTAGGAGAGATAACAGAGTCTCATTCAGAATGAACTGTCTTCCTTCTTAAACAGAAATAAAGAAATAAAAAATGTTAACTGCATCATGTTTCTATTATAGTGGAGCAGTGTTTGCTCAGGCCCTTTAACATATCAAACATTTCACTTGAATTTTGTCATTTTCCTAGATCCCTGATGAGCTTGAGACTCGTTACGGTCTGATTAAAGGCTGGTTGTTTCCTGACGTTTGCAAGCAGACAAGTGGGATCAAAGATGATGTGGATCTTATGAAACACTATCTGAGCCTTCTCCGGAAATGGGTACAACTCTCATTTGCATATTATCACAGTGGTTGGATATTGTATTACCTAAAGTAATACGTTAAACTTTGTTGACATTTCATTTTTCCATATCAGTCATTATTGTAATGCACACGTTGGGGTAACGGAGATTCTGTGTGTGTGTTGATGTTTGCGTTTCTGTATAGTGGCACGCGGCGGCAGCCTCTCCTGGGCTCGAGGGTCGCAGACGTGTGTGTGAGCAGCTCTTCCAAGGCGGAGAAGACGAGTTTGGTGTCATGGAGGCACTCAAGCTCCTGATGCTAGCCTGTGCCGTGGAATTGCACGCCGCCATGGAGAGGGGCAAAGACGTGCCAATCTTCTGCTGGCTGCTATTCTCCCGCTACACCTCCTCGTGCCCGCGCACGTTCCTGGCCAACCACCTGAGCCAGGTTGGCTTCAGTGGAGGCATGGAGCAGGTGAAAAGGCTCAGGGAGACTTTTGATGTGGTGGTTGTTGTTGTTGTTGTTGTTTTTATTGTTGTTGTTGTCCCATTGACTGCCAGATGAGAAGGTGTATCAAAGTCTGTTGTGATATAGCCTACTGTTGTTGGCTGTTGTCTTCATTTCTGTGTTATAGGTGGAGATGTGTCTCCTGGGTTACACACTGCACCACACCATCAAGGTTTACCGCCTTTACATGGCCAACATGGCGGACTTCATTATCACTCATTACCCGGATGATCACATTCAGGACTGGCCCTCTGTCTGCCTGGTAACCGAGGATGGCCGACATTATAACGTGGCAGTTGGCGAACCCGCCTGTCCTCAGGAGGACCTTTCCAGAGGACCTCACTGATTGATTGTTGACCCAAGTGACCAAGGTCCAATCATGGCCAATTCAGGATACTATTTTACACCATTCATGTTACTTCAATACATTATTTTCTCAGCATTATATTTGCGACTGTATTGTGGATTCTTTGTCTGGAAGATTTCCTTTGGAAGGTTTATGGTTTTTATGGTTACTTAGCTGATGCTTTTGTCCAAAGTGACTTACAATGCTATACAGTATGCTATATATGCTATACAAACACTTATTTTACAGAAAGTAAGTGTTTGTTCGTCAACAATGAGAAGAATGCGCAGGACTGGGGGAGGGCATATTTTGTACCGCCATGTGGTACATGTAGTTAGTATTTATTACCATGGCAATGTCACTTAAGTGTTATTCCAATAATTCCATTGTTGTTAGTATAAAAGCTCAATGAATAAATGTAAAATGTAATGCAACGAGGTAGTTTGCAGGGAGGTTTTTGACCTTCATAAGTCACAATAGTTGAGAATAGAGAGCCTATATACCATTCCCTTCAAGTTTTTTCCCCCCCAATGATTTTTACATAGTCTCTGACAACTTTTTGAGACCCGATATAACATCCTACTCCACTGTGACTTCGTTCATGACACTCCTGTTAATAGGCTAAACTATTATTTACATTTGCTCAAAGATTTCTTAAGTATAAGTCATTTTCTCTCCCTACGTTGATGTATTCCAAGCGATCTGCTTCAGGGGCGGGGACGTAGTAATTGAAACACCATGCCTGGGTACGTAATCGCTCTCAGGGACGCCCACTGTTCGCTGGTTGGTCGGCTGCCCAACTGCCGAAGTAAACGAGCGTGAATCAACCTATTCCAGACGGAGTACTGTAGGGAAAAGAAATCGACCGGAAGTACGTAGACAGGCCAAGGCCAGATTCCTAAAGAAACGCAAGCACCCACACCATAGGTGTATCTAAAGTAGCTATGTACCAAAAATTACATTTTACCGTGACTCGAAGAGCTGTAAACAGTGTTGTAAGGCTGCGTGTACACATCCGCTTGGAGCTCCAGTGGAATTTTAATTTCATGACGAGAATTCTCGGTCTAACCGTTCATGTGCCATTGAAACGGCGTAAATAGGCGAGCCATCAGGCCATCACTATAACCAAAGATCCTTGATTACTAGCAAGATAGAGCAACGTAATTCGTTACTATGGGAGCAAAATGGGACAGTTCCGGTCTGCATAAGTGGGAGTGTCACCTTACGTCACTAAATAAACTTTCTCTCTTAATAAGCAATAAGAACAGATAAACATAATTGTGTTCACAATATCATTGTCTATAATCATGTATGATACCAATGAATCATTCTTTAGGACGTTATATAAATAATTTAATTAGTCATGTGTACCGAGCTAGCTAGCTAGCTAACGCTAGCTTAAAACGCCATACAAGTGGATGGGAGTAGCTATGGCAATACAGATATGCGCTAACAAGTGACTAGTAGTTGAAGGACTTCGCTTAAACTTAATATACTGTTCCAAATTCGCTTGAGTATAAACTATCCACTTTAACTAATGTCAGTAATGTTATTCAGCTAGTTGTCATTTCAAAGAAATTACACTTCTCCGTTTAAAATGTTACCTTAGCTAAGAGGCTAGCTAGCATGCTAACAACTGGACAGTAACTGGCAGCAGCATGGTCTGATATTAAGTTATTTTATTACAAATCCGAACACTAAATTAAATTACACTTTTAGGCTTGACATGATCCCAAACACTTACAGATTATGACAAAATGTTCCAAAAAACCCTCAACAAATCCAGAAAGATATAATGACCAATTTATTGGTAAAATTCCACAAGTCTCCATTGACATTAGTGCAGCGAGGGTTTACTCTGGTCTGCATAAAGGGGGATTTTCCCCCCTCCCCCTTGCAATAATCGAACGCGGAAATTGTCGAACGTTTGCGCCTCTCGCTCCGCTTTAACCCTCTCTGCTATAACTCCGAGCGTGGTAAACAAAATTTGATATTTCAGGCGGTAAATGCTCCCGTTAAAGGAATTATCCGGAGTAAAATGCACTTTAGATCGATTTACGGATGATTGGGAGTACATACGTTGAGTTGACATCCAAATCATGTCATTCGGATGTGTTTTGAGAAAGTTCGATGTTACCGTTTTTAGTCAAAGCTCGTTAGCGTGGAAGTGAGAAGGGCACATTATTTTGCCACTACAAAACGCTATTTTTATACCTCTTCTACAGTTCCAAACAACATTGCACTGGTAGTGAGTAGAGGGTCCCTAAAGCCAAACCGAAGTATCCCGAGGTCTTTATGTGGTCGGATAGAGTCCAGAATGAATTTCATCAAGGCTTCGTCTCTTATCTGAATTTAACCATGGAGTTGACTTTGGAGGAAAGGTGAAGGTGATTGCTGATAGGCTGTCCCAATCAGTAGCGCCTGCACAATCCAATCACGTTTAAAAGGGAAACAACAAATTCAGGGTTTCCGAGATTTTTCTTTTTTCCTTTTTTTAGAAGAAGTAACAGGTAGGCTACTCATGGTTATGGATAGAAGTAAAGAGTACAATATTTGCCATTCAAATGTACTTGAGTAAAGTCATGAGTACTCCCCAAAAATGATACTCGAGTAAAGTACAGATCCCTCAAAACTGCACTCAAGTAGCCTACTGTACTCAAGTAAATGTAGGCTACTCCGTTACTCTCCGGCTCTGGTGAAAAGCCATTAATAAATAAATAACGTGTTTTTTTCTGACCGTGTAGGGTCGCTTTGGTTATGCGTCTGCTGAATAGGCTCCTAGTCAACTAGCGATAACTTTTAACTTTAGCCAAAAAGTTAATAGACTAAAATGATAGCATATGCCTATGAAACGTGGTGTTCTCAGACATGACAGGAGATGGGATGGGCAGTGGTTCCTGAAGAGTGGTAGGGTTTTCAGTAGCCTATAGAGTAGATTCTGAATGCCAATGAAAGTCAATGATTATGATAATGCCCTCATTAGATAAAGAAATAAAAATGATTAAAATAATAGGCCTACACTGATTCCCACATGTAAAAAATAGGCTACACACGCTAAATGAGCACATTAGAATAATTGGCGTTTGCGCCTAATTGCTTCCGAATTAGGCTAGCCTTGCGTGATATTTGACGACCGTTTTATCAAATTCGTTAAAATACAGTAAGCGTTGATTATGCTCCAGTGAAAATATGTGTAGGCTATTTATTGATGAAAGGAGACGTTCAATACAATCTGAGAAATAGACTAGGCTACTATAGGCCTAGGCTACAGATTGGACATCATGTTGGACCAGTAGGTACCTTTATATGGCTCTGCGTTGGACAAGCTTCTTGCGTAAAGGTTTGACGTCATAGATGGTCAACATTCGGTCGTCTTTATGATGAGGGTTCGCATAAAGTTCTACGGAAATATGCATCCGAACATTACTCTGAACCCCAGTAGAAGCGTCAAACACTGTTCAGTCTCTTTGGAAAAACCAACTGCTGAAATTTCCTGATATCCTGAATAAGTAGGTAATCAGCTTAAGTCTTACATTTTATTCGTTCATATGAATCATGCCTAAATTGTTTCTGTTGGTTTGACTACCCTGTTGCACTTAACGTGAAAAAAAAAAAGATCACAAAATCCTGGCAATAGCTAGCATCCAGGACAAGTAAACTAAGGCACTCCGGTCAGGGCCTATAATGTTCAATTATCATTTTCTTTCTCTTGACTTGAACAAATTAGCACTTGTTCATTCACAATACTGAATATTGTCGTATTTGTTTGCAGTCAGTTCTTGGAAGGAAACAATTCAGATTCAGATTCTAAACTCAGATTGCAGCTCATTATGAACCCTTTTTTATTTTTAAATCTCTCCCACATTTACACAGATCCACATTGTGGATGCCATAAGGGCTCCATTCCCTGTCTGAGCACCTGAGCTGAGCCCCCAGCCAGGTCCCAGGACAATGGGGAACACAGTCAGCTGCTGCTTTCGTGCCAATCCCGGTGACCGTCAGGAGGAGGGACAGCGGCTGCAAAATGTGGGCATCAAGCATGAAGTGGCACCTCGTCGGGCAGCAGATTCTGCGGTGGAAAAGAGCATTCTCCTATATCAACAAGAGGTAGCTGCAGGACTGGTGCCAGAGGATTTGGCAGATACCACCAAGATTGTGGCCTCTAAATATCTCGATGAGGTGACTCTTAATCTTGATGTGCCCCTTGCAAAGCTTTGCACAAAGGCTGTTTTTATGGAGAAGCCTGAGACCCTGGGCTGCTCAGTCAATGTAGAGGCTCCGAATGTTTCAGTTGAAATAACAGAAACTACTCTGCCGATGACACCTGTGAGGGAGGAAGTATTTAATACCAACCTTCCAGTGGAGCATGTAATAGAGGAGGCTTCCTCGAAGATGGTAAATATCAGTCTTACTGACATTGTGCAAGCTAACAATGACAAAAATAGGACTCTAAAGGATTTTAACCTCAGAGAGGAGCTCTGCAGTGGTGACAACATGAACAGCAGCCTCCCCTCAGCTACAGCTGAAAAAGATGTACAGGCTGAGATTAGGTAAGCAGCACCTGTTGGCTGCTGATGGCACCAATAAATGCTATCAAAACACAAGTGGAATTTTGTAAAAGGTCTTTAATTCCACAGATTATTAATTCAGAGACATGCAGACACAATTTGAGTGTTAATTAATGCTCAACGTCTGTATACACTGTATATTGACAGGATGCAGGATGTATATTTATATTTCTATGAATTTCCACTTAAGCGCGTTCTATAGCCTTGTCGCTCAATAAGAATTTTCATGGTCTGCCTTATATTCAAAGGCTTAGAGAGCCATTAGTTTTGTACCTGTCAGGCCTCTTTCAGCTCTGCAATGGCTTCATAATTGCAGAAAATAATCAGTTAACCTTGGTAAGTTTATAAAACCCTTAATCACAATGCTTATCCTCTGTCTGTCTGTGCAGAGGCTCTGCTGCTAAAGGCCTGAGCTCTGAGTCTTTACTGAGTGACCTGTTGGAGGGACAAGAGACCCCAGAGAGATCCCAGATTCCCGAACAGGATAAGTTAGTAGTGGAAGCAAAGAGTGAGCCTCTCGGCTACTCTGACACGATGCCTGGATCTACACCTCTGATGACACCATCAGTGAAGAAGGCAGCATCTGCTGAACCTCAGCAGCATCTTGTGAGATCAAATTGTTCCCTTGCAGAGGAATCAGCCAGATGCATTTCTATTGGATTTGACATCGCCCATCCAGGAGACCATTCAAAAGAGGAGGCTTCCTCTGAGATGGTAAACACTACCAAAGGCTTAATGATAACATCTATGCAACCATCTACCAAGGATGAGGATGGAGTCGACTATGATGACATTATCTTGCATGGCGGTATATCGACCGAGGAGACTGTTGATGATGCAATGCTTCCCCAAGAGGACCTTGCCACCAATACACCAGCTGTAAAGCTGGAGGACCGGCTGGTTCAGAATCCCTCGGCTGAGGGCGTGGTGAATAAGGCTCCAAAGGGGTTTTCTCTGGTCAGTGAGATTGATGCCCATCTGGACATGTGTGGACACCAGTCACTGCTAGACTCCTCCAAAGCCCTGGATGATGAACAGGATGTCCCTCTGCATAGCAGTGAGGATGAGCGGCTGCTCACCTCCGCCATGCTTGGCACAGGTTTCCCCTTCATAAATGCTAAGCTTGCTGAGGCTATCTCGCAGCATAGGAGTGATAGTGGTCACTCGATCAGCATGGAGGGACAGCCACCCGTTAGTGGCCTTGATCTCAACTCTGTTCCCACTGATGCTTGTGCAAGGTGAGTCAGGAAAAGTATGATTGTCTCAGTTCCATAATAGAACTGTTGTATATAATACATTGGGTTTAGTTCAAACACACAGCTTAAAGAAACATCTTAATGGGGCCTCCTCTAGCAAAGACATTTGGGAATTGCATAATTATGAGTTTATGTTGGTAGGTTTTTAATAAATTAGATTCCTTAATCTCAACATTCATTTTCTGTCTATTTATGTACAGAGGCTGTGCTGCAGCCTCTGCTGCCCAAGATGTGGTGTTTGGCCTGAGCACTAAGTCTTCACTGGGCAACCTGTTGGAGGGGCTAGATACTCCGAAGAGATCCCAGAAAAAGCAAGGCGTGAAGGCAAAGAGTGTACCCCTTACAAAGTTGCTTGCTGAACTTGCTGAACTTCAGAAGGTTGTGGTGAGCTCAGCTGGTTCCACTGACGGAGGGCTGGCTGTAAATCTCCAGGATGAGAGACCTGGAAGTGCTGGCAGGTGGAGCCCAGTGTCAGATGGGAGTGAGGCTTGGTTTACTTGGTATGTCAGTTGCATAACCATTTACCATAGGAAATGAATGAGATAGTTTTGGATCAAGTCAGTCATTAAACAGCAATTAAGACATTTAACCTAGAGCATCCAACCTCTCTCCCTACAGTGGCGAAGATCTCTATTATAGTGAGGAGGAGATTGAGGAAGAGCTGGCGAGGCAAAGTGTCATGGAAATGACTGGTGAATAACTCTAAATGATTGCTGTATTGATATTCTATCATGGCATGTACATTGCCAGTAAAAAATCTCCTTGTACTCCTTTCAATACAGTTCCAGAACAGGACCGATGCAGCTTTGAGCCGCCCGTTGGCATTTTAATTCACAGCGAGAGGGAATGGAAAGAGCAGACCACCGAAAGCATAATCATTAGAAACGTATGTCGTACATATTGCATGTGTATTTTCTCTCTTGACAAGGTGAACAAGAGCACCTGCCCAGCCTGCCACTAATCTTTTTTCACTCTATCCCTCTGTGTGCACTTTCCTCCAGGGCTACGCTGTGCTCTCCCAGAGCTTTGGATTCGTCCGGCGGGTAAGGGAAGACAACTACTGTGCCCTGCGAGCCTCCCTGTACCAGACACTGATGAGCTCTGCCCAACTTCCTGACTGGCTCCAGCGGGAGAGTTTCTTATTGGTATGCCCATCTTCTCTACCCTAGGGGTTACTAGTAGGCTGTCAAAATAACTGATTAATTTCGATTAATTAATTTGAGAAAAAATAACTGATTAAAAAAAATAACGCAGATTAATCGATTCCGTATGACCTTTGACCCCGAGCCGTTGTAGTCAGTAACCATTAGACTGTAAAATGAAGGAGAGAGAAGAAAATGTCCTAGATCATTGATTGGAACATTTACTTTTAAAAAACGGTCTGATGGTGTTGATAAAAAATAAAGTGTTGATTAAAATAAAGTCTTCTGCAATGTCTGCAACAAGGAATTTGCATATCACCGGAGTTCAAAGTGCAAAGAAATAGTGTTGACATTGAGGGGAGTGTTAATTTATTTTCATTGTGTCCCCTAGGTTATATCTGTGGCCTGAAATACCTTGTATGTGAAAAACAACTTCTTCCCAAAGCACTTTTGAATTTATTTCCTCAGCATATTAGGTCATATCATAGATTATTATGCCCATTATTAAAAAAAATAATAAAAGAGTTTTTGAACTTTAATGTCACTAATGCTGATTATTCAATGATTTATTTGTATTTAAATATTTAAAATACATTCACAGCAAAAATTATATATGCGATTAATTTAGATTAATTAATCACAGAGTATGTAATTAATTAGATTAATTTTTTTAATCGATTGATAGCCCTAGTTACTAGCTGTACATCGTTAGGAGAGATAACAGAGTCTCATTCAGAATGAACTGTCTTCCTTCTTAAACAGAAATAAAGAAATAAAAAATGTTAACTGCATCATGTTTCTATTATAGTGGAGCAGTGTTTGCTCAGGCCCTTTAACATATCAAACATTTCACTTGAATTTTGTCATTTTCCTAGATCCCTGATGAGCTTGAGACTCGTTACGGTCTGATTAAAGGCTGGTTGTTTCCTGACGTTTGCAAGCAGACAAGTGGGATCAAAGATGATGTGGATCTTATGAAACACTATCTAAGCCTTCTCCGGAAATGGGTACAACTCTCATTTGCATATTATCACAGTGGTTGGATATTGTATTACCTAAAGTAATACGTTAAACTTTGTTGACATTTCATTTTTCCATTATCAGTCATTATTGTAATGCACACGTTGGGGTAACGGAGATTCTGTGTGTGTGTTGATGTTTGCGTTTCTGTATAGTGGCACGCGGCGGCAGCCTCTCCTGGGCTCGAGGGTCGCAGACGTGTGTGTGAGCAGCTCTTCCAAGGCGGAGAAGACGAGTTTGGTGTCATGGAGGCACTCAAGCTCCTGATGCTAGCCTGTGCCGTGGAATTGCACGCCGCCATGGAGAGGGGCAAAGACGTGCCAATCTTCTGCTGGCTGCTATTCTCCCGCTACACCTCCTCGTGCCCGCGCACGTTCCTGGCCAACCACCTGAGCCAGGTTGGCTTCAGTGGAGGCATGGAGCAGGTGAAAAGGCTCAGGGAGACTTTTGATGTGGTGGTTGTTGTTGTTGTTGTTGTTTTTATTGTTGTTGTTGTCCCATTGACTGCCAGATGAGAAGGTGTATCAAAGTCTGTTGTGATATAGCCTACTGTTGTTGGCTGTTGTCTTCATTTCTGTGTTATAGGTGGAGATGTGTCTCCTGGGTTACACACTGCACCACACCATCAAGGTTTACCGCCTTTACATGGCCAACATGGCGGACTTCATTATCACTCATTACCCGGATGATCACATTCAGGACTGGCCCTCTGTCTGCCTGGTAACCGAGGATGGCCGACATTATAACGTGGCAGTTGGCGAACCCGCCTGTCCTCAGGAGGACCTTTCCAGAGGACCTCACTGATTGATTGTTGACCCAAGTGACCAAGGTCCAATCATGGCCAATTCAGGATACTATTTTACACCATTCATGTTACTTCAATACATTATTTTCTCAGCATTATATTTGCGACTGTATTGTGGATTCTTTGTCTGGAAGATTTCCTTTGGAAGGTTTATGGTTTTTATGGTTACTTAGCTGATGCTTTTGTCCAAAGTGACTTACAATGCTATACAGTATGCTATATATGCTATACAAACACTTATTTTACAGAAAGTAAGTGTTTGTTCGTCAACAATGAGAAGAATGCGCAGGACTGGGGGAGGGCATATTTTGTACCGCCATGTGGTACATGTAGTTAGTATTTATTACCATGGCAATGTCACTTAAGTGTTATTCCAATAATTCCATTGTTGTTAGTATAAAAGCTCAATGAATAAATGTAAAATGTAATGCAACGAGGTAGTTTGCAGGGAGGTTTTTGACCTTCATAAGTCACAATAGTTGAGAATAGAGAGCCTATATACCATTCCCTTCAAGTTTTTTCCCCCCCAATGATTTTTACATAGTCTCTGACAACTTTTTGAGACCCGATATAACATCCTACTCCACTGTGACTTCGTTCATGACACTCCTGTTAATAGGCTAAACTATTATTTACATTTGCTCAAAGATTTCTTAAGTATAAGTCATTTTCTCTCCCTACGTTGATGTATTCCAAGCGATCTGCTTCAGGGGCGGGGACGTAGTAATTGAAACACCATGCCTGGGTACGTAATCGCTCTCAGGGACGCCCACTGTTCGCTGGTTGGTCGGCTGCCCAACTGCCGAAGTAAACGAGCGTGAATCAACCTATTCCAGACGGAGTACTGTAGGGAAAAGAAATCGACCGGAAGTACGTAGACAGGCCAAGGCCAGATTCCTAAAGAAACGCAAGCACCCACACCATAGGTGTATCTAAAGTAGCTATGTACCAAAAATTACATTTTACCGTGACTCGAAGAGCTGTAAACAGTGTTGTAAGGCTGCGTGTACACATCCGCTTGGAGCTCCAGTGGAATTTTAATTTCATGACGAGAATTCTCGGTCTAACCGTTCATGTGCCATTGAAACGGCGTAAATAGGCGAGCCATCAGGCCATCACTATAACCAAAGATCCTTGATTACTAGCAAGATAGAGCAACGTAATTCGTTACTATGGGAGCAAAATGGGACAGTTCCGGTCTGCATAAGTGGGAGTGTCACCTTACGTCACTAAATAAACTTTCTCTCTTAATAAGCAATAAGAACAGATAAACATAATTGTGTTCACAATATCATTGTCTATAATCATGTATGATACCAATGAATCATTCTTTAGGACGTTATATAAATAATTTAATTAGTCATGTGTACCGAGCTAGCTAGCTAGCTAACGCTAGCTTAAAACGCCATACAAGTGGATGGGAGTAGCTATGGCAATACAGATATGCGCTAACAAGTGACTAGTAGTTGAAGGACTTCGCTTAAACTTAATATACTGTTCCAAATTCGCTTGAGTATAAACTATCCACTTTAACTAATGTCAGTAATGTTATTCAGCTAGTTGTCATTTCAAAGAAATTACACTTCTCCGTTTAAAATGTTACCTTAGCTAAGAGGCTAGCTAGCATGCTAACAACTGGACAGTAACTGGCAGCAGCATGGTCTGATATTAAGTTATTTTATTACAAATCCGAACACTAAATTAAATTACACTTTTAGGCTTGACATGATCCCAAACACTTACAGATTATGACAAAATGTTCCAAAAAACCCTCAACAAATCCAGAAAGATATAATGACCAATTTATTGGTAAAATTCCACAAGTCTCCATTGACATTAGTGCAGCGAGGGTTTACTCTGGTCTGCATAAAGGGGGATTTTCCCCCCTCCCCCTTGCAATAATCGAACGCGGAAATTGTCGAACGTTTGCGCCTCTCGCTCCGCTTTAACCCTCTCTGCTATAACTCCGAGCGTGGTAAACAAAATTTGATATTTCAGGCGGTAAATGCTCCCGTTAAAGGAATTATCCGGAGTAAAATGCACTTTAGATCGATTTACGGATGATTGGGAGTACATACGTTGAGTTGACATCCAAATCATGTCATTCGGATGTGTTTTGAGAAAGTTCGATGTTACCGTTTTTAGTCAAAGCTCGTTAGCGTGGAAGTGAGAAGGGCACATTATTTTGCCACTACAAAACGCTATTTTTATACCTCTTCTAGTGAGTAGAGGGTCCCTAAAGCCAAACCGAAGTATCCCGAGGTCTTTATGTGGTCGGATAGAGTCCAGAATGAATTTCATCAAGGCTTCGTCTCTTATCTGAATTTAACCATGGAGTTGACTTTGGAGGAAAGGTGAAGGTGATTGCTGATAGGCTGTCCCAATCAGTAGCGCCTGCACAATCCAATCACGTTTAAAAGGGAAACAACAAATTCAGGGTTTCCGAGATTTTTCTTTTTTCCTTTTTTTAGAAGAAGTAACAGGTAGGCTACTCATGGTTATGGATAGAAGTAAAGAGTACAATATTTGCCATTCAAATGTACTTGAGTAAAGTCATGAGTACTCCCCAAAAATGATACTCGAGTAAAGTACAGATCCCTCAAAACTGCACTCAAGTAGCCTACTGTACTCAAGTAAATGTAGGCTACTCCGTTACTGTCCGGCTCTGGTGAAAAGCCATTAATAAATAAATAACGTGTTTTTTTCTGACCGTGTAGGGTCGCTTTGGTTATGCGTCTGCTGAATAGGCTCCTAGTCAACTAGCGATAACTTTTTTAACTTTAGCCAAAAAGTTAATAGACTAAAATGATAGCATATGCCTATGAAACGTGGTGTTCTCAGACATGACAGGAGATGGGATGGGCAGTGGTTCCTGAAGAGTGGTAGGGTTTTCAGTAGCCTATAGAGTAGATTCTGAATGCCAATGAAAGTCAATGATTATGATAATGCCCTCATTAGATAAAGAAATAAAAATGATTAAAATAATAGGCCTACACTGATTCCCACATGTAAAAAATAGGCTACACACGCTAAATGAGCACATTAGAATAATTGGCGTTTGCGCCTAATTGCTTCCGAATTAGGCTAGCCTTGCGTGATATTTGACGACCGTTTTATCAAATTCGTTAAAATACAGTAAGCGTTGATTATGCTCCAGTGAAAATATGTGTAGGCTATTTATTGATGAAAGGAGACGTTCAATACAATCTGAGAAATAGACTAGGCTACTATAGGCCTAGGCTACAGATTGGACATCATGTTGGACCAGTAGGTACCTTTATATGGCTCTGCGTTGGACAAGCTTCTTGCGTAAAGGTTTGACGTCATAGATGGTCAACATTCGGTCGTCTTTATGATGAGGGTTCGCATAAAGTTCTACGGAAATATGCATCCGAACATTACTCTGAACCCCAGTAGAAGCGTCAAACACTGTTCAGTCTCTTTGGAAAAACCAACTGCTGAAATTTCCTGATATCCTGAATAAGTAGGTAATCAGCTTAAGTCTTACATTTTATTCGTTCATATGAATCATGCCTAAATTGTTTCTGTTGGTTTGACTACCCTGTTGCACTTAACGTGAAAAAAAAAAAGATCACAAAATCCTGGCAATAGCTAGCATCCAGGACAAGTAAACTAAGGCACTCCGGTCAGGGCCTATAATGTTCAATTATCATTTTCTTTCTCTTGACTTGAACAAATTAGCACTTGTTCATTCACAATACTGAATATTGTCGTATTTGTTTGCAGTCAGTTCTTGGAAGGAAACAATTCAGATTCAGATTCTAAACTCAGATTGCAGCTCATTATGAACCCTTTTTTATTTTTAAATCTCTCCCACATTTACACAGATCCACATTGTGGATGCCATAAGGGCTCCATTCCCTGTCTGAGCACCTGAGCTGAGCCCCCAGCCAGGTCCCAGGACAATGGGGAACACAGTCAGCTGCTGCTTTCGTGCCAATCCCGGTGACCGTCAGGAGGAGGGACAGCGGCTGCAAAATGTGGGCATCAAGCATGAAGTGGCACCTCGTCGGGCAGCAGATTCTGCGGTGGAAAAGAGCATTCTCCTATATCAACAAGAGGTAGCTGCAGGACTGGTGCCAGAGGATTTGGCAGATACCACCAAGATTGTGGCCTCTAAATATCTCGATGAGGTGACTCTTAATCTTGATGTGCCCCTTGCAAAGCTTTGCACAAAGGCTGTTTTTATGGAGAAGCCTGAGACCCTGGGCTGCTCAGTCAATGTAGAGGCTCCGAATGTTTCAGTTGAAATAACAGAAACTACTCTGCCGATGACACCTGTGAGGGAGGAAGTATTTAATACCAACCTTCCAGTGGAGCATGTAATAGAGGAGGCTTCCTCGAAGATGGTAAATATCAGTCTTACTGACATTGTGCAAGCTAACAATGACAAAAATAGGACTCTAAAGGATTTTAACCTCAGAGAGGAGCTCTGCAGTGGTGACAACATGAACAGCAGCCTCCCCTCAGCTACAGCTGAAAAAGATGTACAGGCTGAGATTAGGTAAGCAGCACCTGTTGGCTGCTGATGGCACCAATAAATGCTATCAAAACACAAGTGGAATTTTGTAAAAGGTCTTTAATTCCACAGATTATTAATTCAGAGACATGCAGACACAATTTGAGTGTTAATTAATGCTCAACGTCTGTATACACTGTATATTGACAGGATGCAGGATGTATATTTCTATTTCTATGAATTTCCACTTAAGCGCGTTCTATAGCCTTGTCGCTCAATAAGAATTTTCATGGTCTGCCTTATATTCAAAGGCTTAGAGAGCCATTAGTTTTGTACCTGTCAGGCCTCTTTCAGCTCTGCAATTGCTTCATAATTGCAGAAAATAATCAGTTAACCTTGGTAAGTTTATAAAACCCTTAATCACAATGCTTATCCTCTGTCTGTCTGTGCAGAGGCTCTGCTGCTAAAGGCCTGAGCTCTGAGTCTTTACTGAGTGACCTGTTGGAGGGACAAGAGACCCCAGAGAGATCCCAGATTCCCGAACAGGATAAGTTAGTAGTGGAAGCAAAGAGTGAGCCTCTCGGCTACTCTGACACGATGCCTGGATCTACACCTCTGATGACACCATCAGTGAAGAAGGCAGCATCTGCTGAACCTCAGCAGCATCTTGTGAGATCAAATTGTTCCCTTGCAGAGGAATCAGCCCGATGCATTTCTATTGGATTTGACATCGCCCATCCAGGAGACCATTCAAAAGAGGAGGCTTCCTCTGAGATGGTAAACACTACCAAAGGCTTAATGATAACATCTATGCAACCATCTACCAAGGATGAGGATGGAGTCGACTATGATGACATTATCTTGCATGGCGGTATATCGACCGAGGAGACTGTTGATGATGCAATGCTTCCCCAAGAGGACCTTGCCACCAATACACCAGCTGTAAAGCTGGAGGACCGGCTGGTTCAGAATCCCTCGGCTGAGGGCGTGGTGAATAAGGCTCCAAAGGGGTTTTCTCTGGTCAGTGAGATTGATGCCCATCTGGACATGTGTGGACACCAGTCACTGCTAGACTCCTCCAAAGCCCTGGATGATGAACAGGATGTCCCTCTGCATAGCAGTGAGGATGAGCGGCTGCTCACCTCCGCCATGCTTGGCACAGGTTTCCCCTTCATAAATGCTAAGCTTACTGAGGCTATCTCGCAGCATAGGAGTGATAGTGGTCACTCGATCAGCATGGAGGGACAGCCACCCGTTAGTGGCCTTGATCTCAACTCTGTTCCCACTGATGCTTGTGCAAGGTGAGTCAGGAAAAGTATGATTGTCTCAGTTCCATAATAGAACTGTTGTATATAATACATTGGGTTTAGTTCAAACACACAGCTTAAAGAAACATCTTAATGGGGCCTCCTCTAGCAAAGACATTTGGGAATTGCATAATTATGAGTTTATGTTGGTAGGTTTTTAATAAATTAGATTCCTTAATCTCAACATTCATTTTCTGTCTATTTATGTACAGAGGCTGTGCTGCAGCCTCTGCTGCCCAAGATGTGGTGTTTGGCCTGAGCACTAAGTCTTCACTGGGCAACCTGTTGGAGGGGCTAGATACTCCGAAGAGATCCCAGAAAAAGCAAGGCGTGAAGGCAAAGAGTGTACCCCTTACAAAGATGCTTGCTGAACTTGCTGAACTTCAGAAGGTTGTGGTGAGCTCAACTGGTTCCACTGACGGAGGGCTGGCTGTAAATCTCCAGGATGAGAGACCTGGAAGTGCTGGCAGGTGGAGCCCAGTGTCAGATGGGAGTGAGGCTTGGTTTACTTGGTATGTCAGTTGCATAACCATTTACCATAGGAAATGAATGAGATAGTTTTGGATCAAGTCAGTCATTAAACAGCAATTAAGACATTTAACCTAGAGCATCCAACCTAAGGACAGGATAGTCACTCAAGTTGGTCTGTATTGGAGATTATCCTGAATAAGGACAGGACAGCCACTCACATTGGTCTCTATTGGAGATTATCATGAATAAGGACAGGATAGCCTCTCAGGTTGGTCTGTATTAGAGATTATCATGAATAAGGACACAATAGCCAGTCACATTGCTCTCTACTGGAGATTATCCTGAATAAGGACAGGATAGCTACTCATGTTGGTCTGTATTGGTCTGTATTGGAGATTACCATGAATAAGGACAGGATAGCCACTCATGTTGGTCTCAATTAAGGCTGTTTATTCAAGACCAAGGCTCACACTTAAAATGAGATCAGAGTGTGCAGTTATCCTCTGCAGTTATCCTAACAATGTAGTGAGTCTTCCACATTAATCTGACACAGTGGTAGTTCCAGTGACTTCCTTATTTTCTTTATGTGTGAGTGTGTGTGTGTTGTGTGGTGTGTGTGTGTGTGTGTGTGTGTGTGTGTGTGTGTATCTTTTTCTCTTTATAATCATCATGTCATAAAATGACATGACATGACATGATAACATAACATAAGATAACATAACATGGCATGTCATAACAACACCTGAATGTCCTTTGCCTCCGCAGCTCCTGTCACTCTGGACCCCAACACTGCGCACCCAAATCTCCTTCTGTCTGGGGTTCTTTTACTGTCTATGGTGCTGACACATTAGCATTAGGCTACATGTAAATTCACGAATAATAACAACACAGATGATTGCGGTCACCATAGCACTTCACCACAGGCCGCTCTGTTGTAGGCTAACTCCATAACACTTCACTTTCCACTGTACCACAGTAATGTGCAATTGTAGATTCCAGCAATGCTATGGTATGGTATCCCACAGCAATGTTATGGGATCGTTTAATGGCTACCTCTCATCCATCTGTCCTCTGCGTGTTCCGTCATCAGGGTTACGTCGTCTACTATGGTTCTTACTACATACTACAGGTCGAGAGGTGTAGCTGTAACTACACAACTTTACGATAGTGGTTGCGAACGTTAGTTGCTACTATGGTTTTGGGAAACACTGACGCAGTGTCACGATGCATCGTACTATGTAAGTTCCACCACCATAGTTCACACTATCGTTTTGGGGAACAGTTGTGTCGTACTTACATAGTTGCAACCATGTTAGTTGCTACCGTATAGCAACGATGCTTTTGGGAAACGCACCCCTGGATGATCTATCTATAAGGTGTCATATTATGTTTATCAAGGTTATATCTATAAAGTGTAATATGTTTATTAAGGATCTATAAAGTGTCATATTATGTTTATCAAGGATCTATCTATAAAGTGTCATATGTTTATCAAGGATCTATCTATAAAGTGTCATATGATATCAAGGATCTATCTATATGTGTCATATGTTTATCAAGGATCTATCTATAAAGTGCCATATGTTTATCAAGGTTCTATGCTTCTATCTACAGTATAAAGTGTCATATGATTATCAAGGTTATATCTATAAAATGTCATATATTTATTAAGGATCTATCTATAAAGTATCATGTTTATCAAGGTTTTATGCTTCTATCTACAGTACAAAGTGTCATATGTTTATAAAGTATCTATCTATAAAGTGTCATTTGTTTATCAATGATCTAGTGAGAAATCTTTGTTTGTTTATCTATTTGTCTATCTGTCTCTCAATTGGTTCTTGGCTGTTTGTTTTAACAGCATCCTTGGTGGGTATTTACTGAGGGCCATGAGTGTTAGGATGCAGAATGTGAAAGATACGTGCTGCTCCTAGCACTGGCAGTGTTGTTGCTTAACCCTTTTTACACATTCACTTAAAGACAACTGTAAAGAGTATTAATGAGACAGAAACATATAGCATGAGCAACATTTCTGGACAAATGTATGGATGCATGCTGTAGACTGGTTTCACTGAGACAGAAATCATGTTTTGTTCTGTTTCATGTCACACTTTGCAGATGTTGGAAGGCACAACGCTGCTGATACACATGCATAAACTGTGACATATTTGTCTTGCCATGTATATCAGTGCTAATACACATGCGTAAACTGACACATTTATCTTGCCACCTGACCATATCATATCAGTTGCCACTTTAGACAGTGCAGTCAAGCAGGACCAGATTCCACAGATTTCAAGAGTTCTTGTTCCTCGTTTACAATATTAAAAAAGTAATGGCAACAAAACAGGAAGTCAGTACAAACATCAACAGGGATATCAAAGCTCTAAGAACAGCAGCAGAAGACACCGATAAAGCTCAGCAACAAGTGGACTAAACTCACCACAGCATGAGCAAAAAAAATGTAAATGCACCAAAAGCTGAAAACCCTTGACAGGAAGGGACATGAAACTAGCTGTCAAAGCTACTTGACTACATGCACAAACTATGTGACAGTATGCAGAAAATGAAAGCAGTCATAGAACCACAGCCTTCTTATTTGTGTGTGTGCGTGTGCGTGTGTGTGTGTGTGTGGTGTGTGTGTGTGTGTGAGAGAGAGAGAGAGAGATGAGAGAGAGACTGTATCTTGTCACTATACCTTTAACTCCTTTAATTACATGCAGAGACTATATGACCGCATGCACAAATTCAAATGAAAGTATAGACATAGAACCACAGTCTTCCTATTTGTGTGGGAATAGGCTGGACTAGTCCACTGAAATCTTTCCACATGGTTAAACAAATCTGTTCAGAGTACATTATATATGATCCTCACCACATTTACACTGAATTGTTTCAACATTTCCTCCATGAGATTGCTGCAGTAGGACCCTGAACTCTATCTGAGCTGCTCTACTGTTTCTGCAGCCTTCACTGGTAAGATCCTGAGAGATGAAGAGGAGCTTAACCCAATCCAGAAATAAGGCAAGACACTCTCAGTGAATGTGTGTGTGAACGAGTGTAAGTGTGTGTTATTATCAGGGTCAGAGAATGACAGCTCTCGTCTGTCCCAGTCCAGCTGCACTCTGATCCTCTGGAGTTTCTGCTCCACTGTCAGTAGGGAGTGCTGTTGGGTCGGATCAGCTGCTGTATACTGACCCCTGACCTGAAACACACGCCAGACTCCAGAGGTGCGAGACATACATCCCAGCCTTGTGCCGGACGCTGTCTTCACCCCCACATCCCAGCCTTTGCTGTCTCCAACCTCCACATCCCAGCAGTGAGTCCCTGAGTCAAAGCCCTCAGAGCCCAGGACACAGGTATGGTATGAGAACCGCGCTGGGTCATTAGGAGGCCGCTGTGTTCCAAAACAGAGTCTCACGCTGGTCAGATCCCCAGACAGAAGGAGATTTGGGTGCGCAGTGTTGGGGTCCAGAGTGACAGGAGCTGCGGAGGCAAAGGACATTCAGGTGTTGTTATGTCATGCCATGTTATGTTATCTTATGTTATGTTATCATGTCATGTCATGTCATTTTATGACATGATGATTATAAAGAGAAAAAGATACACACACACACACACACACACACACACACACACACACACACCACACAACACACACACACTCACACATAAAGAAAATAAGGAAGTCACTGGAACTACCACTGTGTCAGATTAATGTGGAAGACTCACTACATTGTTAGGATAACTGCAGAGGATAACTGCACACTCTGATCTCATTTTAAGTGAGAGCCTTGGTCTTGAATAAACAGCCTTAATTGAGACCAACATGAGTGGCTATCCTGTCCTTATTCATGGTAATCTCCAATACAGACCAACATGAGTGGCTATCCTGTCCTTATTCAGGATAATCTCCAATAGAGAGCAATGTGACTGGCTGTCCTGTCCTTATTCAGGATAATCTCCAATACAGACCAACTTGAGTGACTATCCTGTCCTTATTCAGGATAATCTCCAATAGAGACCAATGTGAATGGATATGCTGTCTTTATTCATCTCCTGGCCATTATCTCTACTGTGTGCATTCTTCCTACTCGCTTGTTAAAGACTCACTACATTAACATTAGAAGTGCTATGTTTAGCTTTTTCTTTTAGTTTACAACAGAAAACATAAATGAGATCATTAGAGAATCAGAGAGAGGGGGGGGGGGGGGGGTGTAAACTCTTCTCACTGTAACCCACTGTCTCCTGCATCTTCTCCCAGACTTTGAACTTCAGGTTGCCCAGGTGCTTTGCCACATTGATCAGAACTCCTGAAACCCTCTCTGGATCCTGCAGTGTGCACTGGGCTCTGGAATAACATTCAGCAGTCAGTGCTGCCGTGGGTTTGGGTTCAGAACCAGAGAAGAGAGAGAGACAGGAGGCAGATCACTCACCTTTCCATTGTGCTCTTGTAGTTCTGGGGAAAAAACCCAAATAAGAATTAGGTTTCAATCTTCCTAACATGACGGACATATTGTGCTTTCACAGCATTCCATAAAAAGGGCTGACTGACAACAGTCCTTAAAGTAACTCAGTGTAGGAATTCCCCTCTTTATCAATTGTCAAAGTACTGGGTTGTTAGGTCGAACTCGATTGCTAGCGTGCTTGACTCCAGACCCAAGGTTTTGCCAGGTTTTGTATATTCAGATATTAGACTGATTTTTTAAATGAAACTGGTTCTTACTTGCAGGAATGTAACATCATCAGCTCCCATCTCCTTCTCTATGGTTCTAATTGTGTCTGAAAGAGATGAGATCTCTCTGTTCATCTTCTCAATCTTCTCCTTCATCATCTGACTCTTCTGCTCCTCTTCCTCCCTCAGTGCAGCTATCCTGGCTGCCTCTTCATCTCGTAGAAACCGGTGAAGCTTCTCAAACTCCTGCTTGATCTGCCTCTCTGTGTGTTGAGCCTGGATCTGTTACACCATAAGTGCATTTATTTCATGGCAATACTACAAACAACAGGCATTAGCTTTACTGCATACTATGTATAGTCATTAGGCTTACTTTTATGTGTTGGGCCTTTTCATCGTAGGTGATTTGAACTTTGCACAATGCCTTTAACTTCTCCCGTAAATTATTCAGTTTTACGTTGACCTCTCTCTGAAACAAATTATTGAATCAACCCAATGTAGGACATATGACACAGTTGTGACTGAACATAGGAAGCAAAGTGACAGAGTCCTGGTGTCATTGACAGAGAGACAGGCAGAAAGAGAAAATTAGAAGTTCTCTCTATAGATATTATGAGAAATGGACATTCGATATGAATCATATGACAGTGGTAGGTAAAATAATCACAAATAGATGGTCATGAAAACCTTAGTTAGGTAATTGTTAAAATAACACAATGCCGTTCTTCTATCATAAAACAACAGCTTCAAACTAATTTTGATCCTACACAGACTTACAATACGGAGGATGGGGTCTCACTTGAAGCATCTAGTATTGCACTATATAGCACTGTCGTTGTGGATAGGAACACTATACCCTTTTTTTTGGTTTTGACTAAGGGTAAGGCTATTCGTACCCTGGTGCAATTAGGCTACGTTCAGACTAAGCGTCTTTTTCGGCGTCCGTTTTACATTATAACCCTATGGAGTAGACCGTGTTTTCAAAAAAGCCGTCGGCTTCTTTTAAAACAAGACTGCAACCGTCTTTTTCTGCAGCTCAGAAGTTGAGAAATGTTCAACTTTTGTTGTTTTTTGATGACAAATCACAAGCAGATTACCGAGACCTGCATGACAACCAAGTAAAAAATGGAGAAGGTGACAGAACACCGGTCGAGAGACTCGTTTTAGTGTCTGAGCATATAGGGAATTGTTTGACATGACTTCACAACTTTACCATAACATACCAAAAGGCAATAGCTAACGTGAGTTTTCTCTTCCGTGACATTTTGTACCCACACGTAACGTTAGTCACTTTGTCTATCGCAAAAAGACACTTCCGGCTGCTTTTTGGAACAATACGATGGCAGCTTTTTTTTCAAACTGAAAAAGCGGTCTGCACAACTTCTTGTGTCAGAAAAAGACGCTTAGTCTGAACGTACCCTTAGAAGTTAATTATATTCGTACCCCGGTGCACACAGCAATGTGTTCTATTAGTACCCCGTCTGGTACAAATATCAATGTATGCCATTCGTACCCTGGTGCACACAGCAATGTGTTCTATTAATACCCCGTCTGGTACAAATATCAGTGTATGCTATTTGCACCCTATGCATTTATTCTGGCATATTGATCACACAATGTTATAATTAAAAAAAAAAACAAGTAACATGTTTTTGTTTTTATGTAACAGGGAGTGAATAGCCCAGCTGTGTAGCCTAATAGACACTCTGAATAAGGTATGCTGTTTGCATCAATGTATAGTTAGAAGTGGATGCTATTCATACCCTGGTGCGAACTACCTAATTGTTGCAATCAAAACTTCCGTTTGAGAACCGATTTCTTGTTCAAATTGCGCGGCTTTTCTCCAGAGACGTTGGTACACATGCGCACTCACTCTGCCAAAATCCATCATGCAGGAATCGAACCCTGATTTCCCACATGCTTAACTGTGTCTGTGACCACTGTACTCTCTACTTCCACAATCAGAGGGTGTTTGCAGGGAAACTTATAGGCCTGAGCGTCATATTCACAAAATGTCTGTTAACTAACAAACTGACGGTTGTATGTGTTCACTGAACCAAGTTTATGAAAACAAAACACAACTTTTCAATCTAAAACTTAATTTGAACAGATATTAGTGCCGAAACCTTTCAGAATTCTTCACTTTCTGCTGACGAAAAAACGAATGTCCGCCATGTTTTTTGTTTACGTGAGCAACGCCTTTTTGTTATGTCACAGGGTGTGAATAGCTCAGCTGTGTGGCCAAGGCTATTCGTACCAGGGGTGTAAATAGACGCTCCTTTTGACTAATTCCCCTTAAGTGCTTAATGGGAACCCAGTACATTGAAAACAATGTCCTACATTGTTGTTTGACAGAAAGATTTCTCACTTGTTTTTGTCATTTGCAGTGATAGTAGGTATATCCGTCTGTCTGTCTGTAACTATGTTTACGAATTACATATGCACCATATCCATTAAGAATTATAATTAAAAAATATTGAAGTAGTAGTCTAAAATATTACTTAGTATGAGCTTATTTACCAATGAAGAGTATATTATAGCCTTATTATTGGATATTACTGTAACTGAGTTTAAACCTTGAGCCAAAGAAACATTTCCACCTTGGTGGACATTAAAGATTTATTCTATTCTATTCTAACCTTATCAGTATTCTTACCTTATACTCAAGTACAGTTTCACTGATGTGACTGAAGTTATGGCTTTCTCTCTGACTTCTGTCCTGTAGGAAAGTCTCACACAAGTTTCTCAGTTGCAGGTTAAGTGGAGGGTTTTCTTGTGAGGTTCTCTTCCTGCAGACCGGACATTCCCTAAACCCTCTGGTTCCCCAGAACTGCTGCAGACACATCTTACAAAAGCTGTGACTACATAGCAGAAGAACTGGATCCTTGAAGATTTCGCAACACACCGGACAGGAGAAATCCTCCTCCGAGAAAGATGTGGAGGACATTTCGTCCAGCAGCTGTAGTTGCTGTAGGCTACGGTACTGGATGGTGAGGAAAGTCTCTCTTGTCTCCTGTAGTTGTTTGTGAGAAATGTTTCAGTGTGGTCTTAAAGTTCTTCACAGACACGCCCACGGCCATGTCATTTCCTCATGAGATGAGGCGCAGTCTGTGGGCTGCACTCGGTGAAAACAAAACCATGTGGTTGTATTTATGAACTGAAAATGAATAGAACCATTATGATGAGCTAGACAAAAGAGCTGCAGTCTGAAGTTTATGGATTTAGTGAGTGCTCACTCATTTATGGGCTCATTTGAAGGCTCATCCAGCTGGCATTGGCTCATTTGATTCTGCATCATTTTATTATTCACTTCAGTTGCCATTAAGGGGAGTACATGGATGTGTTTGTGTTCACCTACTTGTCCCACACTGGAAGTGGCTGCAATGTTTAGAATATAATATCCTTCTTTACACAGTGTGTTAAACTTGACAACTACTGTTTGTTTGAGAGAAAAAAACACTAATTGGCATGGTTCTGTATAAATGATGTATGCTCTACATGAATGCTTTCTATTGAAGTGTCTTCTTTGAACTAAAAACAGAGAACTGAAACAGAGCTGAACAGCAAGAAGCTTCACTTAAATTACAGTGTTTCTGATTGGTCAGCACGGTTTCTGTTTTATTACTGACTGAGAAAGGGGTTGCCTAGAAACATCACATCATTAAATATTTGCTTGGGAGCTACATCTGGTGTGTGGACTTTACTGTTATTTCTGTGAGTTATTAATGTCATGTGACATCACTTGAGCAGGGTAATTCAAGTGCCCAAGGCCAATCCATACAGTTGTAATCAGCTGGTAGCTGCATGAAATGAGTTTATGAAATGAGTCATAAAAGGCAATAAAAAAAGAGACCAGTGCACAGGGAACAGGTTTACCAAAGGCTACAAAAGGAGAACCAGACAGAGATGAAAATTGAGATTTCCTAAGATGCTCTGCCACACAGAAGATTCAGCAAATAGACTTTAACAGTCCACCATATCAGGTAAGACTTGTGTTTAGACTGAGTTCATAGTGACCTTCAGATGTGTGATCATGAGGGTTGGTGTTCAGGACCTGGAAGAGTGATGAACTGTGCCACATCATTATAATCAATTTTATTTCATTTTCTGCGTATGTGCCAACGCCTTGGGCGGTGACCCATGACCCCCATGCCCAGATCTGCCAGTGCCTTAGAGTCACCCTCAAACTTGAAACCTGTGGTGGAGTCCGACGCACCTCCAAACCTGTAGCCACCAGAGGCGGCGCTAGAAGGGTCAAATAGGGTACCACCAAATTTGAAGCCACTAGAGGGGGTGCTAGAGGGGTTTGAGAGGGGTTCACCAAATTTGAATCCTGCAGATGATTTGGAGAACATGGAGGAACCAGTTGTTGCTGTGTGGGGAAGAGATAGAACAAAACAAATGAGAGGTAGATGTTAAAATCAGAGCGAGATAAAAAATAAAACAAATACAATTTAAAATACAGATAATGAGGAGTCAGAGGCACCTCCTAACTTGACACCCCTGCTGGAGTCTGACGATGCACCTCCAAATTTGAATCCACCAAAGGGGGCGCTAGAGGAGTCTGAGAGGGTTCCACCAAACTTGAATCCACTGGAGACCATAGAGGTACTACTGGAGCCAAATTTGAAACCTCCAGAAGAATCAGAAAACATGGACATTTTTTAGTGGAAGAAACAAAGGATGCACCATGTACTGATAAAAGTATTAGATTGATTGAAGTTTTCAGTCCTACCTTCAGGCTCAGGTCTGGCTGCAGGCTTGTTGCTCTGGCAGGCCACACACTGTAGGTCTTTAGCCTTGTTCTGCACACTGCACACAGCACATTCCCAGCTGCCAAAATCAAAACCTCTTGAGGATGAGGGGGCAGAGGCAACTCCAAACTTGAAACCCCTGGTGGACTCCGAGGATGAGCATCTAATCTTGAGTTTACCACAGGCCACACACTGTAGGTCTTTAGCATTGTTCTGCACACAGCACACAGCACATTCCCAACTACCTTTTCCTTTCTGATCCCGAATGACCAGGCTGCCAAAATTAAAACTTCCAGAGAACAAGGGGTCAGAGGCACCTCCAAACTTCAAACCCCTGCTAGAGTCAGCCGATGCGCCTCCAAACGTGAGACCACCACAGGGGGCGCTAGAGGCGTCTGAGAGGGTTCTCAATTTGAATGAAAAAGAGGGAGTGTTAGAGAGGGTTCCCAATTTGAATGAACCAGAGGGGGTGTTAGAGAGGGTTCCCAATTTGAATGAACCAGAGGGGGTGCTAGAGAGGGTTCCCAATTTGATTGCCCCAGAGGGGGTGCTAGAGGCGTCTGAGAGGGTTCCCAATTTGAATGAACCAGAGGGGGTGTTAGAGAGGGTTCCCAATTTGAATGAACCAGAGGGGGTGCTAGAGAGGGTTCCCAATTTGAATGAACCAGAGGGGGTGCTAGAGAGGGTTCCCAATTTGATTGCCCCAGAGGGGGTGCTAGAGGCGTCTGAGAGGGTTCCCAATTTGAATGAACCAGAGGGGTCTGAGAGGGTTCCCAATTTGAATGAACCAGAGGGGGTGTTAGAGAGGGTTCCCAATTTGAATGAACCAGAGGGGGTGCTAGAGAGGGTTCCCAATTTGATTGCCCCAGAGGGGGTGCTAGAGGCGTCTGAGAGGGTTCCCAATTTGAATGAACCAGAGGGGGTGTTAGAGAGGGTTCCCAATTTGAATGAACCAGAGGGGGTGTTAGAGAGGGTTCCCAATTTGAATGAACCAGAGGGGGTGCTAGAGGCGTCTGAGAGGGTTCCACCAAATTTGGATCCACTGGATGTGCTAGAGGTACTGCTGGTGGTTCCTATAGAAACTGCTGTGGGGTTACTGTCCAATTTAGTGGAGGATGACGATGAGGAAGATGAGAAAGTGTCAGGTTTGGGGGTCTGGCAAGTTACACATTTGGTGACTGCTGCAGAGTTGTGCAGGAGGCAGGAGCCACAAGTCCAGGAATCTGCTGCAAGCTTGAACTGGTCCCCAATGACCCCTGATGATGTGCCACCGTCAATCTTCTCCATCATATGACTCTTCTGCTCCTCTTCCTCCCTCAGTGCAGCTATCCTGGCTGCCTCTTCATCTTGTAGAAACTGGTGAAGCTTCTCAAACTCCTTTTTGATCTGCCTCTCTTGCTCCTGAACCTGTAATATCAAACACCATCAATCTTATACATTACATTTCACACATTAAATCATGAATCTTATACATCTTGTACATTACATTTTATAAACCTTACTGTATACATCAAATGTATATATCATAATCAGAAGACTAGTTGTTTTGCTATAAGTGTGCAGGCATCTCCCTTACTCGTCTGTGTCGAGCAGTTTCATCACAGGTGGTTTCAGATGTATCCAACTTTTGCTGTAAAGGCCTCAGTTTGACCTTTAGTTCTTCCTAAAATGAATTCAACACATCATTCAGCACTGGAAGGAAAATGGGGTCAACATAACAGTGTGAGATGATGATAGAGCCATCATTCTTCCCAAGATGGGATTCTTCCTCTGCACTTGACCCATCCACGGTTAATGAACACACAATGAACACATGCGCGCGCACACACACACACACACACACACACACACACACACACAGGGCACCTCTGTGGATGTGGACATGGGAGAGCACTGGTCAATCACACCATGTTACATCAATCTGCAGTCACATGACCGATTCCCTAACCTGAAGACTATATATGCCCACATTTATTATATGATCTCCAGATGATCCCTAGTCATGTACACATACAGCCCACCGTACACAGGCAGAGAACACAAGCGCTGGCCACATTATTCCTACCAGTCTGGTCGAATCGACCACAACTCTGATTCCCTTACCAGAAGGCCAAGGCTATCCCTAATATGTGTGTTCATGAGATAAAAAGGCTGAGGCAGAGGGGTGGTAATGTTTTATCCAAGTAAATATTTCAACAGCCTTTGTAGTCTTGAGCAGTTTCCCACTTCTATCTCAGGTAGAAAACAAAAAACATTAGTTTAAGGACCTGGTGACACCTAGTGGTTTGGGCTGAGCACTGCAGCAACAACACAATCATGGGCTGAGCTGTGCCATCCCAGTGTAACAAGGAAAACCTCTACAAAAAAACACCAACACTTTAATACTTGACCAAGACGCCTTACCTTAAGCTCAAGTACCGCTTCACTGATGGCGCCAACACTGTGTTTTTTACGGAGAGTTGAGTCTTGACACACAAAACTGTAGAATGTTTCCCTCTGACTTCTGCCCTGTAGGAAAGTCTCACACAGGTTCCTTAGAAGCAGGTTAAGTGGAGGGCTTTCCTGTGAAGACTCCTTCCTGCAGATTGGACATTCCCTCGAACCTCTGGTCTCCCAGAACTTCTTAAGACACATTTTACAAATGCTGTGACTACACAGGAGAAGAACAGGATCCTTGAAGACTTCGCAACACACAGGGCAAGATAAGTCCTCTTCTGAGAAACCTCTGGTAGCCATTTTTACTATAGTTACCACTGCGCTACAGTTCTTTCTGTGTTTCACAATCCCAGTTTCACTTTCTCTATTCTGAAAATGATACTCAGTGAGCTTGAGCCAGAGCACTCAGTGAAAATACACCTTGGCTGTTGTCCTTCCTATACTGTTTAGATAAAAATAAAACACAAATGAACACCTTTGCTCCTTTCAAAATATATATTTCACCAAAACCCATCGAATGGAACTGTAACACAGGTATCACAAGTTCACTTTGTCATTCAGGTTTCTGGGGGAGTGTCACTTGTCATTACTTGCAGTCTCACTTAACCCTTTACACACTTGCACCTCTTCTGTTGTGGCACAACTTCATCACCGTAATTTGTTGTTCACTGTATTTTTAAATGAATTATAATTTAGAATTGACAGAATTTCATACAACTATTCTTAAGGACTGGTTGTAATGAGACATAAACACTATGTATCCATCTCACATCATTTCTAAGAATTCATATTACTTGTCGTTTTAATTTGTCTTGATTTGTCACTTCCTCCCAGGACAACTTTAGGCTACAAGGCCATCCTGAATCTTAAATTTTAAAATGAGTAATCCAGCCTGGATCAGACTCACACTGCTACACTCACATACACTACTTCTAGCCAGTCCATTGAGAACAGGGATCACTGGGGGGTTGCCCCCATGCCAGAGGGGTGTTTCACAAAGGCAGAATTAAGACATCCAAGATAAGTGATAAAGCAAGGTTTGACGTAGCGTTGTCTTGTCATCCTAGCTAAACTCGTTTCACTAACGCCAATCCAAGATGAGTAGGAGCAACTATGTCAAGCCAGGTGTAAGTTATTCAGGATGTGTGCGCGTTCTCGTTTCTGCTCCAAAATGCCCACGGTTGGAATAAAAAAGACGCGGAAAATAGCGTCATTCACACAAAGTGAACAACCGCTTTTGATATAGACTAACAATGAAGTAAAGTTGTCCTTTTTGGAATGGGGAATCATGGCTATTTCTGTAAAAACGCGTGAGTAGGCGTGGTAGACCAACTGAATGCAAATGTACGTATGCACCCACGTGTGAGTGCTTCCTTGTCTCGGCACGCAACGTCATTAAGAAAGCGCTTGCCTCTGCAAAGATGCACATATGATATACCTTAATATTATAGTTGAAAATACCTCCGAGAACTTGCCCCTCCACTTCCAATCAACTACAGTATAGCTATCAAACGTCTATCAATAAAATAAGCAAACAAAGAGTACCTAGGCCTATGTTAATAATTATAAGGCTATCACAATTAAATTATAATAACTATATGGCAGTAGGCAGACAATCTGTTTTGTTTTGCGAGCAAATACATTTAGCAAATAGTTTATAAATGGAATAAAGCTCCTTAAAAATTAGCACGGAGGTCTGATGTGAATGACAGCTAGCCGAAGTTGCTGAACCAATAAGAAGACATAATTACCATTAGAATTAACTTAGCTTGGCTGTTAGCCTGGGCCCAGTTCCCCAAAAGCATCTTAAGCCTAAGAGCGTCGTAAAGTCCCTCTTACGAACGTCTTAAGATTTGCCGACTGTTTCCCGAAACCATCGTAGCTTAAGAGCGTTGTGAAAACACTCGTAGATCTACGAGTGCTCCAGAGTACTCGTTACCGGCTAAGAGCGTCTTAACAGTACTTCTCACTGAGGTCACCAACAGGACATACAGAGGAATTACAACTTAGAATACATAATCCAACGTTCCCATTCTTTATTGTGTTTACCTGTGATGAATTAGATTTTAGCGTGCAAAACAGCATAGCCTACATTTAATGGTCATAATAATGTCATGAAAAGCGGACAAAAATGCAATCAAGTTATGAAACGAGACGTTGCCAGAATAGTTTGCCATTATCTTTGCTAAGTGAGGGCTATATTTTATTAGGCCTATAAGGGTACAAGCAGAGAAAGGAACATGTGGTTTAGTCTGTAGGCCTACTGCATCAAAATCTAAGCCTACACAATTCCTCACTTCTCGACTTCTTTCTTATCTTCAAACGTGTTCTTGCAGCGAAAAAGTAGCCTATTGCATGGTGCAACAATCTAATCTTAAATAATTACAATTATTTATGTCTGTGTGTGGTATATAACCTACTTGGGATGCTTACATGCAGATGTCAAAGTGTTTCTATTTTCGTATTGATGTGAATTAATGTGTAGATCTGAAGCTTAAACGGTAGGCCTATAGCTGTGACGTGCAGTCACCTGACATCACCATCAAATCAGAGGATATTTCAAGTCAAGTCGAGTCAGTTTTATTTTTAAAGCGCATTTAACATGCACATAGTGCAACCCAAAGAGCTCCAACAAACAAGACACATAACAAACGATGCCGGACAGACAAACGATGCCGGATGGAGCGGCGTAGTCGCCAGCGTGCCCATGACATCAAGACATGACAAATACATTTAAAAAATAACAAATACAAAAAATGCTGGACGGAGCGGCGTAGTCGCCAGCGTACCCGTGACACCAAGACATAGGAGACAGACAACAAAACAAATAAACAAATAAAAAGTAAAAAAAAAAGAAAATATATTTAAAAAGGGGAAAGGTGATGTTAAAATTAGTCCAATTTCCAAACCAGCTGAAAATGTCCAAGGGCAATGATGATCCGTGAAAACTGCACAGAGTGTCTTCACAACCGAACCGAATTTCAGAACTATTACCGTGGACAGCTCCCCTTAAGAGCAGTGCACGCGCGTTCACGCTACGAGCATGTTCGGGAAACAGTCGGAAAACCCAAACAAACGATCGTAAGATGAATCGTAGAAAACCCTCTTAAGAGCGTGTCTCCGTCGTTATCGGGAAACTGGGCCCTGGTCGGGACCAGGCTAGGTGCAGAGAATAAATCACCATGGTAACTTATGTGCCATTTCTTTTGTGAAACCAAGTCAAAGCTAAATTCATCCAGGATAACCTAAAAATCCCAGCTTAATCCCTTATCTAGGTTTTGTGAAATACCCCCTGATGTGTCACTGACTGTTTCTACAAAGTAAACAAACAAACAAACAGAAAACACAATAGAAGAATCCTCCAATCACAGCAAAACATACATGTGGCATACAAGTATCAGTGTGGTAATCCAGCAGGCTATGTTGGCAAGACTTCAATTCTGTGGCTGATGAGATGAGTGGCAACAGCTGTGCGGGCAGGAGAACTTGTGATAGGTTCAGCCCTGCGTTAATCAGTTAGAAACCAGAGGGGTATTTCACAAAGGCAGAATTAAGACATCCAAGATAAGTGATAAAGCGAGGTTTGACATAGTATGTCAAGTGATAAAGCGAGGTTTGACATAGTATGATTTACCTTAATATCATAGTTGAAAATACCTTCGAAAACTTGCCCCTCTACTTCCAATCAACTACAGTAGGCTCATTCATTCATCAAACGTCTATCAATAAAATAAGCAAACAATGACTAGCCTACCTAGGCGAACAAATACATTTATCAAATAGTTTATAAATGTAATAAAGCTCCTTAAAAATTAGCACGGAGGTCTGATGTGAATGACAGCTAGCTGAACCAATAAGACAACATAATTACCATTAGAATTAACTTAGCTTGGCTGTTAGCTGGGTGCAGAGAATAAATCCCCATGGTAACTTATGTGCCATCTCTTTTGTGAAACCAAGTCAAGACTAAATTCATCCAGGATAACCTAAAAATCCCAGCTTAATCCCTTATCTAGGTTTTGTGAAATACCCCTCAGGAAATACAGCATCTAAAATAAAACATGGAGTGGATCCACAACATGACAAGACACAGGGAAAACATGGACATGGAGTCTGGATGAACTAGGCAGCGTTACACCAATTGATGAGATCAAATATGAGACAATGAGACTTTTAAACCACAGCCAGTATTGCATGGTCAGACATCAGACCATATAACCATATACATACTTGGAACTAAACTCTCATTCAGACGAATTTTGTTTCAAACAGTCTAGCAAGATAGCAACACAGAACGCCGTTGCCAGGTCACCAGAAAGCAGAATAACGCAATGTTCGACTTCAGCAATAGCTGCTCACAATTAAATAGAATTTGGACTTTGAAAGCAGCATGAAGGATACATCTATGCTGCCTTCAAAATCCGGCAGAACGAAGGTATCTTAGAAGGCAGCATTTCATAGAAATATTTAATTCCGACATGCATTGATGCCTCGCTCCCCTTTTAGATATCTTAAAAGGAGGACACACACACACACACACTCTCTCTCTCTGATATAGTACAATATAGAAGTAATTCAAAGTGCTTTACAAATGTGTAGATAACACTGAATCCTTTATTACATTAGGGCAGGAGGTGAGTACTGACATCAACAGGTGTATAAAGGCTCGAAGATCAGCAAAGGTAGTGGCACACAAAGGCTGATAATAAAGTACACTATGTGACAACCAGTAATGTTCACAGGATTTACATAACTCAGATTACAGATTGAATCATTACATTAGATTAGAAACCTGGCCCATTGAAGGCGTCAGAGAGGGTAAATGTGATCCATTATCGAATACAGACTACATGCAGGTTGTCGTAATAAGCAACAAAATTGGATTACAAAAATAATGTAATGTAATGAATACTTTTTCATTACTTTTTTAAATTTTTTTTTATTCATTTATTAGTTTATTTGTCAGGGACAATGCAGCGGACATTATTACATACATGATTATCAAAGTCAAAGGTGTGTATGTGTTGCATAAAAGGTTTCTGGCCAATTGGCTAATTTGCGATCCCATGTCCCTGGTCAGGTCTTTCTAGATAATAAAAAAGACAAAAAGAAAAAGAAAAACCTGGTGTGAGTTACATATCATGCAGAAGATACATTGTAAACTAATACTGTACATTACCTCAACAACACAAATGACTCAAAATTGTGTACATCAACTAAAAAGACACTGCCACATAATCCTTCCAGACATATTCCTTTTCTGTACATCTTTTTTGCTAGGTGCACACCTGACATCTACAGGGCTGTGTCTAAATGTTAAAAGGGCTTAGTCTGAAATATAACATATAATAAAATATCATATAATATAAGTTTATACTGCATGCCCATTGGTTTTATATAAGGCCCTAGATTTGGAACAAAGTGCAAAACTGTTGATATTGAGGGTCTTTTTTACTAAATTGTTTTGTGCCACATGGTATCAGTAATTTGTCTACAAATACTTTATTAATGGTTGGATTCTTTTGTTGCCCAAGGAAATGTTGCATTGTGTTTTGGTATCCATGTGTGTATTGAAGTTGACAGGCGGATCAGGATCATAAAGAAAGTGATTTATTGTAGATGGTAAAATAGCAAAAGCAAAGGGAAATGGGTAAGTCTCGAACAGTCAGACTGCAGAGTCTAACAGGCTATCTATTTATTAGTTGCTGGTTGAAGCCAACGCACTCAGCACTCAGCAGAGGTGAGCGTGCAGTTGCTCCGTGAATCAATCTCAAAGCTACATTCCTGAGAAAAAGCAATTATACTAAAACTAGAAGGGTAAATCTGCCGTGTGGCAGATGCCTCCAATTGTACAAAACTGGACATGCCCATAAATGAGAATACCTTCATGCCCATGGCCTAAGAACAGAGGGCCTATAGGCCATATATATTGATATATAACTAGGCCAGGCCTCTGCATCTGTTGTGGTTGCTGACCTGGTGGCACCAAACTCCCAGATGTGCCAGGGCAGGGGCACTCTGACCTGCTGACTAGTAAATCTGTATCCAGCTGTTTACTTGGGCCTCACCAGGGGAACCCTACTCACACTTATGTGCATATGTTCCCCATTAGCCTGTGCATGGTAACACCCGGCTACGAGTGAAGATACAGCTGCACGTGTCACACAAAGAACATAGTGTACAGAATCACATCAGAATACATAAGCATTCTATACAGTGTACAGAATCACATCAGTATTCTATATAGTGTACAGAATCACATCAGAATACATTAGCATTCTATATAGTGTACATAATCACATCAGAATACATCAGCATTCTGTATAGTGTACAGAATCACATCAGAATACATCAGCATTCTATATAGTGTAGGCTACAGAATCACATCAGAATACATCAGCATTCTATACGTATAGTGTACAGAATCAAATCAGGATACATCAGCATTCCGGAATACATCAGAATACATCAGCATTCTATATAGTGTACAGAATCACATCAGAATACATCAGCATTCTACTGTGTTGAGCCAATCTTTCAGGTCTCAACAACAACAAATGCATATGAAGATATTAAATATAACACGGGGTGTGATTGCATTTTTTGGTAATTTTCATAGGATTGAAATGGTATGTGGGGTAGCTTTATAAAAATAATTTTGTGAAGAGCTTAGTTTATGGTCACTGTGTACAATGTGCCAATGTTATGTTTCATTCATAGATACACTTAGAATAGAAAAACCGCACTCTCAAGTACATTCTCTTTACTTATTTATTAATGCCATGTCCACAGACGCGTTTCGGCCTAAGCCATCGTCAGTGTGTGTCATTCATAGATACACTCTCTTGGTTACATATGCTTTTTCATTCTTGTCCCTGAGGTAAAACAAATATTTTGACTCTATTTATCTATGGTACGACATTTCCACTTTGTACACTAAATGATCATACAACAAGCTACGCCCACATAGATTTTCACATACATACTACAGTAGCTACCCCACATACCATTTTAATCCTATGAAAATGACCGGAAAACATAACACATCTTCTCTTCATGTGTGTGTGTGTATGTGTGTGAGAGAGAGAGTGTGTGTGTGTGTACTCACTGTATTGGACAATCTCCTGCATTTTTTCCCAGACTCTGAACTTCAGGTTGCCCAGGTGCTTTGCCACATTGATCAGAGCTCCTGAAACCCCCTCTGGATCTCGCAGTGTGCACTGGGCTCTGGAATAACATTCAGGAGTCAGTGCTGCTGTGGGTTTGGGTTCAGAACCACAGAGAAGAGAGAGACAGGACGCAGATCACTCACCTTTCCACTGTGCTCTTGTAGTTCTGGAAAACAAAAGGTGAAATCCTTTGATAACTCACCAAACCAATATGTTTTCTCAGTTTACTTCATAATGACAGTTATACCTTTAAGAATGTGATGGCATCATCATTTCTCATCTCCTCTATGGCTCTGATTGAGACTGAAAGAGATGAGATCTTTCTGTTCATCTTCTTGATCTTATTCTTCATCATCTGACTCTTCTGCTTCTCTTCCTCCCTCAGTGCAGCTGTCCTGGCTGCCTCTTCATCTCGTAGAAACTGGTGAAGCTTCTCAAACTCCTGCTTGATCTGCTTCTCTGTGTGTTGGGTCTGGACCTGTAATACCACACATCACCACATGATGGTGCCTCACACTTGGTATGTGTATGTAATACTACCCATACATCAGAAGACTTTGACAAGATTTGGGAAAGATTCTTAAAAGATTGGAGTCTTTTAACTAATACCCCCATTCAAGTTTTACTCAAAAGACTACAATCCTTCAAGAATCTTTCACAAATCTTGTCAAAGTCTTCTGGTGTAAGGATGGCTTTAGTTGTGGTGTGAGGACTGTAATTATCTTACTCCTCTGTGTTGGGCAGTTTCATTGCAGGTTCCTTTTGTTTGTTCATAAGAATCCAACATTTGCTGTAATGCCCTCAGATTGACTTTCAGTTTCAAATTAAATATGATTCAGGACTGGGAAACAAACAAATAGTCAAAGTGTTTTTGAGGAGCGCTGGGATGGGACTGGCTATCTGGCATACGGGGCATTTTGCCCAGTTGGATAACGTAGGCTACCTTTGGTAGTTTAATTTAAGTTATTATCATTTATTTTTTAAAATGGCCAACAATCGGCCTAGAGCAAGGACAGTCAGTGACCCATTGATTCATTTTTCTGTATTGACACTTGGCAGGCCAAATAGCAAATGCCCCACCTCTCCCACTTTGGTTAAAACCCAAAACTCTGTGAGTGCCTCAAAATGGATGACAAAGCACAAGTTGCGGCAGGTAGAGGTGGTTGGTGCCATTTCTGTTATTAAAAAAATAACACAAATGTAGTAGATTCACTGCAAAAACTGCTTTAAAAATAAATAATGCTAAAATCTAACAAAATCTAACCCAGTGTTAACCTTATATCAAGATAAAAAAACTAGTTGGTATTGTTTTCAGTATAAAGAGACTTAGGCCTACCTAGCGTTTTCTTGTGAAATCATTTGACTTAATTGTTTTTTAAAAAAAGACTTATTTTAAGACATCTCATCTTGAAAACAAGCAAATTTGTCTGCCAGTGCGTTAAGCAAATTTGTCCTAAAAACAAGCAAATTTGTCTGCCAGTGCGTTGAGCAAATTTGTCTTGATAAGACTCCTTAAAATAAGTTAAAGTCTTCTTAAATTAAGTCAAAATGATCTTTTGAGAGGGCGCTAAGTCTTTTCATACTAAAAACAATACCAAATAGATTTTTTAATCTTAATATAAGATCAATAACACTTAGAATTCATTTTTTGCAGTGTTCAACTGTACCCGAAATTTCAAGTAGTTTATATGTCAATATCAGATTGAACCTCGAAGGGGTAGTAAGCATATTACAGGGGAGACAGTAATCAGCTGCAGGCACAGTAAGTACAGAGTAGGCTAACTTATAAACAGGGATTCACAAGGAGAGAGCAGGTCTGATTGACATGCTGCTGCTGCTGCTGCTGCTGCTGGTGATGTAGGTAATTCATTTTTATAATATGACATAAAGGGAGGTTGTCACATATACTGCTGTGGTTATTAGGTTAGTAAATATCAAATACTGCAGCATAAGTTGGGGTGGTGGTAGCATAGTGGTTAAGGAGCTGGGCTAGCATGCAGTAGCACAGTGGCTAAGGAGCTGGCATGCAGTAGCATAGTGGTTAAGGAGCTGGGCTAGCATGCAGTAGCATAGTGGATAAGGAGCTGGACTAGCATGCAGTAGCATAGTGGTTAAGGAGTTGGGCTAGCATGCAGTAGCATAGTGGATAAAGAACTGGGCTAGCATGCAGTAGCCTGAAAAATTGTAGGTTCAATACCCGACTTCCATCATTCCATCTTGAATTTCCCCTGGGGATCAATAAAGTATCTATCTATTTTGTGACCTTGAGCAGGGCACTTTTATGTCGAGTTGCACCAGGGTCAACGGCCCTTGTAATATAATTGAGATATGTAGTTGCTTTGGATAAAAGTGTCTGTGAAATGTAATTGTGAAGTTGCACTATTTGACATTGTTTTTTGTTACAATTAAAGCTTATCCCTCCACTTTAATGTTTTTTTTTATGTTGCTTTGTTTTATGTCTACATAGGTTTGACTAGGCCTAATGAAGGAACCAATCACAGAACGGAGGGGGGACAGCAAGACGATGACGACACACCGGAGCAGTTACTGTATGAGCTATTTGATACCTTGACACCTGTTTAATTTTCAATCAAAGACACCTGCCTGTTTCTCCATTGGCCTGATAGCTTTGTAATATCTATGGTAAAAAGTCTTCCTGTTTCTGTCTTTCCTGGCCTGTGCTGTTCTACAGGTAGTTGGTTTACAGTGACGACATCTTGTGAAATGGGCTAATTATACTTTGAAATGTGTCTAGCAGAGCCTCCTCTTTGGCAATAGCTTGTTTTGATACTTGAATATGGAGATTATGTACCCCACAGCCACCTCTAGTTACCTCCTCAGCACTTAGTTCAATAATCAATGGTACTGCCAGGGTATTGGGAAGTGTGCCTGACCAATTGTGGTAGGCTATTTGAGTCAAAAATGTCTGGGCCGATAATTTGTCCCTGTCCAGGTGGGAGGAGTTGGGACACACACACACACACATACACACACATACACACTTGCTATATATCTGCTGCAGTGCTATTGCCAGTGACGGACGGAAGGACTGGCTATTGCCAATACAAAAACATATCATGACCAGAAATCATATCTTGCGCTCAAGTGCTGCTTCACTGGGGGGACTGAAGTTGTGGTCTTTATGGAGTTTTGATTCTCGACACACCAGGCACACAAGCTGTTTGTCATCTTCACAGAAGAGCTTGAGTTCTGAATGGTGCAGACTGCAGAATGGATTTGTCTGACTTCTGTCCTCTGGGAAAGTCTCACACAGGTTCTTTAGAAGCAGGTTACATGTAGGCATATCTCTTGAGGACCTTCTCCTGCAGACTGGACATTCCCTGAATCCTTTGGATTCCCAAAAGGTCTCTAGACACACTTTACAGATGCTGTGAGAATATGTCAGAATAACGGGTTCTTTGAAGTTTTCGCAGCAAACAGGACACGATAAATCATCCTCTGAGACTGACATGGAAGCCATGTTTTTTTCTCCACAGGCACAGTTGTACTATACTTACGCATGTAGAGTTTCAGCTTATGCTTGAATTTGTCTGAAAACCTGTGAGAAACCTCACAGAAATTAAGCGTCAATGTGAAGACAAGACTCCAAAATGTGATTCTAGTCTTCTTAACTACTATTTAGACAAAACCTGCTACAATACTTCGCCATAAAAAAATATGAGCTGTCAATTTGAAGAACTGAGAACAACAACATGACTCTCAAGTTCACTTCCTCATGCGAGTGAGGAAACTCAGAGGGAAGGGTCCTGTTTTTGATTGGACAGGGCTGTTGCTCCCTAATGCCCCTGGAACTGCAGTGGAAGTGTTATCACTTAACCCATTATACCACCCACCTTGAATGTTACTAAATTTGTTACGTTACGTTGTAATACTGAATTGAAATTTTCCATGGACAGAATATGCTGCATCTATAACTTTTTGGAATGAATGAATGAATTTCCAGATATAATCCAAGACATATATATTCCAGATATTCAGAAATAATGTTTGTGTGTCTCATGTCATACACATACATAAGGTGTGATAACAATACTATAGAATATCCATTTAATACCAATCTTGATTTTTGTCATGCTAAACTAATATCTCTGGTGGTGACCATGGGATTACATTCAAACATTAGGGGGCAGCCTTGGCCTACTGGTTAGCACTTCGGACTTGTAACCGGATTCGAACCCCGACCAGTAGGAACGGCTGAAGTGCTCTTGAGCAAGGCACCTAACCCCTCACTGCTCCCCAAGCGCCGCTGTAGCAGGCAGCTCACTGCGTCGGGATTAGTGTGTGCTTCACCTCACTGTGTGTTCACTGTGTGCTGAGTGTGTTTCACTAATTCACCGATTGGGATAAATGCAGAGACCAAATTTCCCTCACGGGATCAAAAGAGTATATATACTTATACTATATACATCTCAGGTCATCGCTCGCAAGGACCAAGAATACAGGGACAAATACAATCAGGATATGAGTTCAGATGTTAAAACAGTTAAGTCCACTCTCACAAATGTGCGAAATCATGTTGTTTTTATTGTCAGTTCTAGGTCATTTCTATCAATTACACAACAATGTTTTTAATACTAAATAAAAAATTAAGTAAAATCAACACAACCAAACTCAACGTCAGTGTGACTGATATGAGATTTGTACAAAATATATATGCATTTTTTTGACAAGTCTTTCAGAGCCACATGTACATATTAGAGAGATAGAAAATTAAGCTGATACAAGCTAGTAAGATATATTAGTTTATTATCCACAAAGCATAACAGTATACATTAAAATAAACAAATGTGATTTTCTGTTGTTGTGTGATATTATTAACTGTTGTAGGCGCCATAATGTGCATGTGCATGAGTAAAATCAGCCTAAGCACTTGTTAGCCTATAAGCATTTGTTAGCAAAGCCTTTATACAGTATATACTACAGCAACAACTTGCTGCGTCGACCTCAAAATGTATTATTGTTATTATAATTTTCTTCTCTATTATTGTGTGATACATAACCAGTATATGTCCTTGTTTAGCCATTATCAGGTGATGTGTGTGAGAGCGTGAACATAGGCCTACTGCTCATACACTTATACCCCAAACACTCATCAATCCTTGCCTTAAAAGAGTAGTACGGCAATTTCTCACATAGATCTCTGTTTTTAAAGATGCCCCGAGATTGTAGCACTGTAGCTGCCTTGTAGCTGTTTGCTGTTAGCTGCAGCAACTCAAACTAGGTAGCCTATGCCCCCCCGACATTACTTGGTGACCCCGAGAAACAGAGATCTGTGAAAAATTACCAGAATTCTCCTTTAACTTTTTAACCTTTGAGCTTCTCTACCGTTGCCGATGCCTTCATTGATAAGATCCTCAGTTGAGGTACTGTGGCAAAGTATGGAAACACTCTCTCAGTGAAAGTGTGTTTGAAAGTGTGTAGGTGTGTGTTATTATCAGGGTCAGAGAATGACAGCTCTCCTCTGTCCCAGTCCAGCTGCACTTTGATCCTCTGGAGTTTCTGCTTCACTGTTAGGAGAGTGTAGGGCTGTGGTGGAGCACATGCTATGCATCTAACATCTGTGTACTTAACATACCACAGTCTGCTTTGAGAGTAATGCTCTCCCTTCCTCTGACCAGACTCTGCCATCACACCCAGGACCCAGTCTTCACTGTCCCCGACCTCCACATCCCAGCAGTGGGTCCCTGAGTTAAAGCCCTCAGAGCCCAGGACACTGGTATACTTCTCAAATCTCTCGGGGTTATCAGGAAGCGGCTGTCTCTCATCAACACACCTCACACCGGTCAGATCCTCAGAGAGGAAGAGGTGTGGGTGTGCAGTGTTGGGATCCAGAGTCACAGGAGCTGCATAGTGTAAAGAACACACACATGATAAATGGGAAGCCTGGACAGTGGACACAGTGGCGTTAGCAGGTTTTCATTATTGGGGGGGACCCCTGACCCCTCCTATATTTTACAGCTATGAGAGATCTTAAAGGACTGTCACCACCCTAACCACAATCTTTACAGCTATGAAAGATCTTAAAGGACGGTCACCACCCTAACCACAATCTTTACAGCTATGAGAGATCTTAAAGGACGGTCACCACCCTAACCACAATCTTTACAGCTAGAGATCTTAAAGGACGGTCACCACCCTAACCACAATCTTTACAGCTATGAGAGATCTTAAAGGACGGTCACCACCCTAACCACAATCTTTACAGCTAGAGATCTTAAAGGACGGTCACCACCCTAACCACAATCTTTACAGCTATGAGAGATCTTAAAGGACGGTCACCACCCTAACCACAATCTTTACAGCTATGAGAGATCTTAAAGGACGGTCACCACCCTTTGAGGCACCTCCAGTCCCTCAAAGAGCCAGAGCTGGAAACCTAAGAAGGTCATGAATGCATAACTGTCCTAGCACTTTTCCCATGCAAGACCATTAAAGCATTTATTTATTTTTTTGTTTCTGTGCAAATATGAGTGTGAGTGTGTGTGCAGATACAGTATGTGTGCACACTAGACTGTACTCACTATATTGAATAATTTTCTGCATCTTCTCCCAGACTCTGAACTTCAGGTTGCCCAGGTGCTTTGCCACATTGATTAGAGCTCCTGAAACCCTCTCTGGATCCTGCAGTGTGCACTGGGCTCTGGAATAACATTCAGGAGTCAGTGCTGCTGTGGGTTTGGGTTCAGAACCACAGAGAAGAGAGAGACAGGAGGCAGATCACTCACCTTTCCACTGTGCTCTTGTAGCTCTGTGAAAATACAAATGAGGGTATAAACGTTATTGTTTAAAAATTGTTGTTATATAGTTATCCATTCTGTAAATCATGATTTATGCAGATATGTCTGTTTTCCTTCATTTTTCTTATAACATCTGACCTTCCTCATAATACAATGATACATAATACATAATACAATGTATTATTTGCTTACTGACTGAACATTTCACACACACACACACACATACACACACACACAAACACACAAAACTAATATTCATAGAACACAAAGTGAACACTAAAACATTTTTAGGAAGGTACATCACTTCCTCTAATGAATGGCTTCTTTGTGCATAAATGACATTTGTACTCTGTGTTTGGACATACAGTCTCTGCTCAGTTAACTTAATTTGCTCTCCGTCTCTGTCCACTCAAGGCTGACAGTTTGGAAATATGTGAGGAGTAGGGCAACATAGATAAGGGATGGATACTTTCAGCAGCTGATATGTTACCATGTTATTTGATAGCAATTAGAAGTATTTATTTTTGTGCTAACGATTATAGCTGATTCTATGGCGATTAATAAAGAATGACTTGGTATAAGCAGGTCAGAAAAATATAACAGAAATTGTATCAATAAGAAAGCTATCAGAGTTTAAAATCTAACACATGTCATTATAAACAGTTCCTACCTGCAGGAATGTGATGTCATCAGCTCCCATCTCCTTCTCTATGGCTCTGATTGAGTCTGAAAGAGATGAGATCTTTTTTCTCATCTTCACAATTTTCTCCTTCATCTTCAGACTCTTCTGCTCCTCTTCCTCCCTCAGTGCAAAAATCCTGGCTGCCTCCTCCATTCGCAGGAACCGATGAAGCCTCTCAAACTCCTCCTTGATCTGCTTCTCTGTGTTTTGTGCCTGAGTCTAGATAAAAGCAATTTAAGTTTATTCATTGAGCAGATGTTTTTATCAAACACAATTTACAAGTAGCCTAATAAAGCAGAATTCAATCCAACCAAACAGACAAGAAACATAGGCCATAAAGATTATATTAATTTAATTCATTTCTGTACATATATATTTCTTTGTAGATTTACTTTTGTTAGCACATTAAGCATTTCTTCACAGTACAGATTTCTTCACAGATACAGTACAACAATTTATTTTACACCACATCAAATCTACAGTATAAATACACATGCTTTTTATACATTTACTTTTTTTATATAGCACATTTGGCAAAATATCATGCTATAAAAGCTGCTTTCAATGGTTTCCAGTCTGGAATCATAAACTATATTGTGGTTACTTGTGGGTATCTTAATCTGTTCATCACATTATCACACACCATCAACCTAACTTCCAATAGATGATAGAAATACTTCTTCCATACAAAGGCATTCCTGAATGAGCGCCAAAAAGTGTTTAACATGATTCTGAGAAGTCAAATACACCAGGTTACATCTGACATGATTCACAACTGCAACATTAAGTGGTATGTGACATATCTCACCTTGATATGTTTCGATGTTTGATCATAAGCAACTTTAGCTTCCTCAAACATCTTCAGTTTCTCCTGTAAGGGCTGCAGTTTGATCTTGAGCTCCTCCTGGGATCAGTGAAAAATGTCAACATCCCTTTATCCCTGATTCATTGAATATTGATCTTCTCAATCAATCAGGTGGTAGCTTTTCTAAATCCCCATGACCATCGGAATAACTGCTCACCTTATGGTCACATGCTGTTTCATCCATTGGGCGTATGTTGTGGCCTATGTGTTTTATGGAGTCTCTGCACACATAACACACAGGCTGCTTATCCTCCAGACAGAAGAGTTTGAGTTCGACACTGTGCAGACTGCAGAGCACCTCAGGTCCGACTGAAGCCGTGTCACTGTCCTGTAGGAAGGGATCACACAGGTTACTCAATGACATCTTAGGGTGAATGTCTCTTGAGCGCTCTGCTAAGTTGATTTTGTTAGACTTGCTGTCTGTCTCGGCACACTCAAGGCTGACAGTTGGGAAATATGTGAGGAGTATGGCAACATAGATAAGGGATGGATACTTCTGAGAAGTTGACTTGTTACCATGTTATTTGGTAGAAATATTATGACCACTGCAGAGTGGTTTGTCTCTTTTTTTTCCTGTTTTTTTCCCACACATTTTGTTTTGCCCATGATCATCAGGCCACCATGCACATGATACTTGGTATGCTTAGTCCTTCGTGGAAGATAAGGAAGACATTTTGTGAAATTTCGCCCACAGGGATTGCTGCAATGGACACATTGTGGGCAGCCGTGGCCTACTGCTTAGCGCTTCGGACTTGTAACCGGAGGGTTGCCGGAACCCCGAACAGTAGAAACGGCTGAAGTGCCCTTGAGCAAGGCACCTAAGCCCTCACTGCTCCCCAAGCGCCGCTGTTGTAGCAGGCAGCTCACTGCACCGGGATTAGTGTGCTTCACCTCACTGTGTGTTCACTGTGTCCTGAGTGTGTTTCACTAATTCACAGATTGGGATAAATGCAGAGACCAAATTTCCCTCACGGGATCAAAAGAGTTTATATACTTATACTTATATTAAAATATATCAAGAAATGTTGTGATGGTTTGCTTACACATATGCAAGTTCTTTCAGGCCCACTGAACAGACCGAGACTGCAATGCTGCAATGTTGACAGAAATGTTTTCAGTACATGCTTGTTCCCCGAACATTGCCACTTGCACATATATTAAACGCTCTTTTTAAGAAAGCATATTTCCATGTTAGAAATGTTGATAGTTTAGATGTACAGGTGTAAATTAAATCTCCTTATACAAGGAGGTTTAGGACTTACTCTCAGTTACCCTAACTAGTCACTAAACCGTGTTCTTAGAATACCCTAAATATGATCCTCAAGACACAAACACATCAACAGAGGGAGAGGGGCTTTAATAGAGAAACAATCTGATTGGTTAATCCCGAAACAAAGAATCTGTTGCTTTATTATCTCGCACCAGGGGTCACTGACATCCAGGTGTGTTGCATGATGAGAGTATATTATTGTGGGTTATACATGGCCTCTTTCCACAAAGAAGTGCTCTGAACATATAGAGTATCTTCACCCTGTATCTTCGCCAATTGTTTATTTCTGCACAGTTGCGCTCTCTGGACGTACATGAGCTCAGAGACACGTGAAGACATAAGTGTTAACAGATCACTACGCAGTCTGGCAGCCTGATAACAATACAGTAAACACAACTAGATATTCTACTTGATTAATACAAACTGTGTGATTGACTGCACTGCATTTGACAATATTGTCTTGCCAATAGAAATACGGTGAAGAAAGAAAAATAATGTCTTAGGACATCCTCTGTCTGCATGTCTCTCCGTATGCCAGTCCTTCAGACAATACCAGCTCTAACAGGGCTGCTGTACTATACTGAGGCCTTCACTGGTACGATCCGCAGAGGAAAGTCACAAGTATTAAAGTATGGATACATTCTCCCAGTGGAATTGTAAGTGAGAGTGTTTAGGTGTGCGTTATTATCAGGGTCAGAGAATGACAGCTCTCCTCTGTCCCAGTCCAGCTGCAATCTGATCCTCTGGAGTTTCTGCTCCACCGCGAGGACAGTGGAGATGTGTGGTGGAGCATGTGTTCTATATTCATCATCTTTACACCGTGACCGCACATATGCACCGTCCACTCATAGAGGTGTAGTCTCCCTTCCTCTGGAAAGACTCTGATATCACACCCACTTGCCACCATCCTGCAGTGTGCACTGGACTCTGGGATAACATTTAGGAAACAGTAACAGTACTGTTTTCAAAACAGTAAGAGACGTACACCAGATCAGTGAACTACACACAGCCGCTCCCGACACAGACTCTCTCTCTCACACAGACTTTTATCCTCCACTGGAGTTCAGTTCAAAGTCCCAGTTGTGGGTGTGAAGTATAGGTCTAGGCCAGGGGTTCCCAAACTTTTCCACGACAAGGCCCCCCAAATACCACTGGCCAAGGTTCTGGCCAAAGACCCTCTTATTGTGTTATTATCGACAATACTACGGCAAATGTAAAAATACATTAAGCTAATTCGAATAATTATTTTAACCACAAGCACTTCAGTTTTAATGTGAACTTCGGAATTTGCCGTTTTTGTCATTTGAAAGCTGCATAGGCCTACCTTTCTTTCACAAGCGTCTTACACTATATTTTAAGCAAATATAGTTGTGTATTTAGGATTAATGAGCGTATGTTTTAACCTTTGTTATGGTATCCATGTTTGTCACATATTCCGACCGCAAAGCACATGATCACTTGCTGGGGGAAAAATGAATCACGGGGGCGGTCCTTGTCATTCCCAGGTGCCAGGTATCAAATGGAAAATGAACTGATTGGTGAAGAGAACTGTGATGGTGTGGAAGTGTTTTTGCCTTGTCATTGTCACAGTAGCCTAGGCTTAGGTGAAGAGTGGACGGAGTGTTTTTTGGTAGGTAGCCTAAGCACATGTAAATTATTCGTTGCACCTACTTTGTAAATTATTTAATGTGGTGTCAAGGGGTATCCCCGGGAATGACGTCGGGAGGTGTATCGCTTGTAGTGACGTAGGGGGAATCCCATTGATTGCAGTGCACCTGGATATAGCCCCGTTAGGTAAGCAGGTGAGAGCAGATGATTGTGTGTGTTTGCACGCCCGGCACGCCCTCTTCGTCCAGCTGGATGTTTGCCGAAGTTTTGAATGTTTGTTGAGGTCCAAGGTAAGACGCACAGATCTTTAAATGTGATGGTTTTGACATTATGGCGAGTCGGGCACCGGGTGATATCGCAATGTGTTTTGTAGTTAGTTTATGCAGAGAGCTGTGGTATTTATCGCGAACGGTGTGAGCGACATAGCGTGAGAAGGGTGAGTTGGGGCCTTGTTGCAATTTTAATTGATTTGTCTGCTGATTCCTGTGGTGAAGGCTGCTTGATGTGTGTAGCGAGGAAGCGTGGGAATATCTGTAAGTGATTTTTTTATGTTTGTTTTAATTACAGGCATCGTGTAGGCTACGCCACTGTTTAATCTCTGCTGTTTCCTACATTATCAATTGCAATTATCAATTTAGGCATTAGTTAATATAGCGTAAGTCTTCAGGTAGAACAAGGAGATTAAGGAGATTGTCCTATGTTCACATTTCTACCTTTGTTTTTGTTCTTTTTCTATGCAGTGCTGTCTTTTCTTTTCTGTATCACAATTACATGGTCTGTCAACAATGAACAGTAAAAGCGTCTATGTGAATCTTGTCCAGTCTCTTACAATCAATACAATACAGTCAATCAAACACTAAGGTTGTCAGGATCTGGCCTGGACGGTTGACTTTGTGCCACACTGGTGGCCAGTCTGTGTATTGTTTTCTGTCATGTGCTCTGTGTTTACCTGTCTGCTGTCATGTGACTGTCTCCACCCCCCTTTCTCTTATTTGGTATGCTTCCTGTCTTGTTTTCCCTCAGTTTCTGCTTCCACACCTGTTCCCCGTTATTGTCTCGTTGGTCTCGTCCAGTCTTTCTGTTAATTGGTCTGTGTATTTCTACCCCTCTGTTTTTCCGTCCTTTGTCGGATCGTCTCTCTGTCTTGTCGTAGTCCTAGATGTTTGTAATGCTGTACGTTTTGTAGAAATAAAGTGTGTTTGTCTGTAATTCTGCCTGGAGGAGTCTTGCGCTTGGGTCCTATCCCCCTACCCTGACAAAGGTGGGTCAATCCACGCCAATTCAACCAGGGCCCACGCCAAATTCTGAAAAAATTACCAGGTGTACCTATGTTTCCCAGGAGATACTGTAAAATTACTTTTATGTAAGATCGATACTTTCCAAGATACAGCCAGTTTTGCGGGTGTCGATTTGGTTCAGCCTCTTTTTTTTGTCAAAGTTCACAAGCCCATAGCGCAATGTAGGAGGCTCAAATTTTGTAACCTGACTCTCACCAGATCGTTCCGCCTAGCTAGCTATGAGGGATACAATCCAATAGGCACTGTTAATATCCAGGCTAGGCCTACTGGAAGGAGCTGCAACAAAATTCCAACACTAGTAAACTCATGTATGCAGCCTAACTGGTCTCCAGGTCATTAACCCTTTAGGTGAGCAACTTTTTTCATTTTCAAAAATGTCAAAATGAAAAAAGTTGCTCACCTAAAGGGTTATGTGCACCTCCCGCCTAGCTAGGCGGAACGAAATTCATCTGGCGAGAGAGTCGGGTTACAAATTTTGCATGCTGGTACATAATTTTGCTACAAACTAATCTCATTTGTCACCATCTTGCATGGTCATAGCTGTCCCTCAAAGTTGATCAAAATTGTATTGGAGTTTTTGGCTGGGCTCTGTTTAGGCCTTCAGAAGACATATGTGTACTCAACATAGGCTCTTGATTTATGTTTCTTATTGAGATAAGTAGAAATAACACAATCTCAAAAAGCAATGAACAGAAAATTAAATTCCTTCAGAGTCTGAACAGCAGACCAAGTCTCACAAGTCTGAAATCATTTTGGTTCTCATTTTCAGAGCACCCAAATACCTTGGGAATATACATTTTTTATGTTTTTTCTTTATTCTCCATGATCCCTTCTTTTTAAAAACACCAATTTAACTTGTCTTATGCAAATCTTTCTTTTTATTTTCCACCCTGAACATGGACAACATGCACCATTGAGATCAAATGTTTTGTATAGAATTACCACAGCCACAGGTGGCACTGTGGTCACACTATATAAAACATTTGATCTCAATGGGGCATTTTGCCCATGTTCAGGGTGGAAAATAAAAAAGAAAGATTTGCATCTTTCTTTTTTTTTTTTTGAACTTCTTTTTATTCATTCATAAATTGCAGTCATACATTACATTAAATCCACAGCATAGGTCAAAACACAGCAAGTATATCCACAGGTATAAATGTCTTTGAGGTATTCTCAGTCTCTTGGTTGCTGGTCTTGCTTATGATTTGATTTCCAGTCAGTTTCAGCAGTAGTTGAGTCAACTCACAACATACAAATACTCCACAAACGGCAATATTTCACACCACTTCACAAATTCAAACCAATATTCTAAGGTTAGTTCTATAAGAAAACAAAAAAAGAATGAACTACAATAAAATAACTGTACAGCATATAAAAGCAAAAGGGATAGAAATGGTGGTCATTACTATATTAAATGAAAATGTAGGACAATTCTTGTCCATTTCCAAATAAAAGCCTCTGTTTTTAAATGTAAGAATGCGGTCAGATTCCTTATGTTATAAACCTCTTGGATTCGATCTTTCCATTGTGTAATTGTTGGAGGTTGTGGCTGCAACCACGAGGCTGTAATAACCTTATTAGCAATCAGGAGAAGTGTTCGTAATAGATCTGTGTCATAATTTTCTTCATGATCATCTGGTAGTACCCCTAGTACAAAATATGATGGTTCTAGAGGCAAGTCTATTAGTAAGCGTTTGTTAATTTCTTTTTGCATTTTGCCAGTAACCTGAGAGAATCGGGCAATCCCAAAAAAATGTGTATGGTCCCCTACCATACCGCATCCCCTCCAACATTGCCCTGAGGCATTGCTCCATTTTGATGTTATTTGTGGGGTCCTGAAGTACCTCATTCTCATCTTCCATCCAAACTCTCTCCAGTTGGGGCTACTGGTTAATTTATGTCCACGTTCGCAAGTATTTACCCATTGTTCATCAGAAATTATGACATTCATTTCTAATTCCCATTTTTCTTTGATATCCATACTATTATCTTTCAAATCTTCTTGCAATATACTATAGATATGTGATATGAAGTTGGTTTTTATTGTGCCTTGAATAGTAGCAATAAAGAAGTGTTCTAATTTAGATGTTGGGTTACAAAGGCTTTCCCATTCTTCATGTTTATGTAAGTAATGTCGTATTTGTAGATATCTAAAGAAATCCTGTTGCGGCAGTTCAAATTTGTGTCTTAGATCTTCAAATGATCTTACAGTGTGTCCCTCAAACAGCTGATCCAAAAGAACTAAACCTGCCTTCTCCCATCTTTTAAAGCACCCATCAAGACCTGCTGGCACAAAGTCCACATTGCTTGCAATCCTTACAGCCCTGGATATGGTCGTAGGAAGATGTCATTTTTTTCCTCACTGTAGACCATATTCTAAGAGTGTTTTTAATCCATATATTATCTATCTTCCCTTTCCCCCATTGATTCTGACTTAGGAGTGGGACTGAATCTAGTGGGGTATTAGGACAGTCACCTTGCTCCATATTTACCCATATTGTGTCCGTGTCTCTTGACAGCCAAGCAGCCATGGACCTAATCTGGGCTGCCCAGTAGTACTTTCTTAGGTTCGGGAGATTAAGCCCTCCATCAGCTTTTGAACATAATAGCCTCTTAAATTTGAGTCTGGGTGGTTTACTTTGACATATAAACCTTGATAACCATTTATCTATTGTGTTGAAGGTGGAAGTGGAGACGTATATTGGTAGTGACTGAAAAAGAAAGAGTAGTCTGGGTAAAATGTTCATTCGTATTGTCTCTATTCGCCCTATAAGAGAGAGTGGTATGATTTCCCATCTTGAAAGATCGTCTTTTTTTTGGCTCATCAGTTTACCATAGTTAAGTTTAAACAGATTAGTTACATCTGTTGTTAATATAATACCCAAGTAAAGCTTTGGGACCAACGGCAGTTAAGTTTACCTGATAATTGCGTTGGCCAGCTTCCATTTAACATAATCGCCTCTGATTTTGACTGATTTACCTGATATCCAGAGAGTTGTCCATATTTTTTTAATGTATCCATTAGAGAAGGAATGGAAGTGATTGGGTCGCTAATATAGGCCAATAGATCGTCTGCATAGAGTGACATCTTATGTTCTTTCTTATTCATGTCACTAATGCCTTTTATATCTACATTTTGACGTATAGATGCTGCCAGTGGTTCAATATTTATAGCAAAAAGCAGAGGGCTGAGTCAATCACCTTGCCTCACACCTCTCTGTATGCCAAAAAACTCTGAGCAGCAACCATTGACCCTCACTCGTGCCTTAGGATTTTTATAAATTACTCTTATCCAGTCTACAAATTGTGAGTGGAATCCCATCACAGACAAAGTTTTGTATAGAAAATTTTAATTTACAGTATCAAAAGCATTTCAAGCATCAAAACTAAACAGAAGTCTTTTTTTGTTTTTTAGCACAGGTAATAATATTTAGTGTTCTTCTGATGTTATTCGCTCCCTGTCTTTTGGGTATAAACCCTGTTTGGTCCACATTAATTAGCTCTGTAATGTGCTTTTGAATTCTATGCGTTAAAATACTGGTCAGTAGTTTCTGATCATTACAAATCAAACTAATTGGCCTATATCCCTCACATTGTGTTGGATCCTTTCCTTCTTTATGAATCACTGATATTATTGCCTGTGACCATGTTTCGGGGGGGGTTGTCTTCAGATAGAGAGTATCTGAACACCTTTGTTAGTATTGGAATAAGATCATCGACAAAGCGTAGACAAGAACTAGCTGTTTCTTAGAAGTTCTGCCTGAAGCTTTTCCTGTTCCTCAACGTGAATATGGATGCCCAGTTCAGCCAGTACTGTTGAGGCGTCGGCAAGGGTCGGGAAGGTCTTTACACCGGAATCTAGGTGAATTTTCAATTTCGCAGGATAGGGCGACTGTGCTTTTATATTCTCCTTCAGCTGCTTAATCACGTCTCTGACGTCTTTGCACTTTTTCTGCACCTCAGCTGTATAATCCTGGTCGAAGAATATCTTGTATCCATTGTGTGTCACCCCACCTTTGTGCTTCCATGCTTCTTGGATGATCATTTCTTTGACTCGATAGTCCAGGAACCTGATGATGATGGATCTCGGGGGGGCTATCTGGGTCAGTAGGTTTCTGGGTCAGGGATCGGTGAGCCCTCTCTATATTCAGCTCGAATACTTTCGATAAAGACAGCGAGCTGCGGATGACGGTTGATATGAAACCGACCATGTCGTTCTTTTCCTCGCCCTCCTGTATGCCGTAGACTCGAAGATCATTCCGTCTTGCCCTTGATTCTAAGTCCTCACATTTAGCTGTAAGATTAGCCTCTCGGTGTAGTAGGTAGCAGAGGGCTCGTTGGTGTCTTTGTGTTGCATCTTCCGTATCGCAAAGTCTCTGCTCAGCGTCTGTCATACGGCCGTCCAATTTGGTTGTTCTTTCCGTCACTTCTTTCAATGCGGATTCAACTCTTGCCAAGGCAGCTTTAGTTTCCTTAGAGGCCTCAGCATGCTCTCTTCTCAATGCCCGTAGCTCCTCCACCACACTCGCCATGTTGTCTCCATCTAAGTTTGAGCCGTCCTGGGTTTGTTTGACAGTCTTCGTTGTTTTTCTGCGTCTTTTCGAGTGTCAGACACCACATTTACTTCTTGTGAGCAGTATAACTGATATTTCTTAAAAAATAAAGAGATTGGCAATTTATTTCAAAGTTCTCCTCTGGAGCAAAAGATTAGGCTGCCGTCTCCACCATGGCGCCACCGGAAGTCAAGATTAGCATCTTTCAATGTACAGATAAGCCACGTCTTTTTGCACGGAATAGTTCAACATTTTATGTGTGAACCAGGACAGAATGGGTTCTCTGTTGGTGGAATGTAAGCTTGAAACAGTCAAAGGAATTTAATGAGTTATTTATGCCTCTTTTCTATGACCGCATGACTACTGTGAACTTGGGCCTAGCAGGGATAATGGTCTCAAAAGCTGCTGGTATTTTCTGCCTTCTGGCCTGCACACTGGCATCTCCAGCTACAAGTAAGAAGTTTTATTTAAGTCCATAGTATTCAGCTTGTATTCTATTTTTCAGACCAGAGGTTTTCAACTGTAGACATATAGAAACCAGAGTATAGTACCGGTAAACTTCCCTTGACCCAACATTGTTTACAGTGTAAAACAGTTCAATAACAATACAATGCCAATGCAGTATAGCAGTTATTTAACCTCAATTCGATAACCATGTTTATTTAGTATTAGTGAGCATATGTTTTAACTTTTGTTGTGGCATCTATGTTTGTCACATTCCCGCCATGTTTTTTGTGCACGTGAGCATGTCTTTTTGTTGTCATGTCACAGGGTGTGAATAGCTCAGCTGTCTGGCCAAGGCTATTCGTACCAGGGGTGTAAATAGACACTCCATTTTTTAAAAGATGTAACTATTAATGCTACTGCTACACATGCAAATCTTTACCCACATTTCTCAGCTCCATCAGTAGCCTACTGCATGGCATTTTAGCCTGGGACGAATTAACACAATTCAGACATCAGACATAGTGCTTTGTTTGTAATGTTTACCATTGGGTATTCAACTGTATTCTTTATGTAATAAGTTAACTGTAATCAAAATCTACAGACGCTGAGCCTGTGTATGGTGTGAAAGGACATAACATCACTCTGGAACCAGAGGTGCTAAATGTGCATGTGAAAAGTATTGAGTGGGCACTCAACAACACAGTCATTGTGCATTGGGATGGAGACGAGTCAGACTTTCATCGGAACCTGCTGCTGGACAGTGAAGATTTAAGAAAGTTTCAGAAAAATGACAGTGGCTTATATACATTTGTAGTTAACCACACTGAAACAGGTGTATCCTATCTGCTGACTGTAAGAGGTAAAGAAAGATTTTTTTGCTTGATTTGCATTGCTACTGGTGTTGATCAGATGTATAAACTGAAAGGTCCTAAAATGCTTGGAGCATTTTGAGAACGTATCTGCACTGTCTGAGTGAACTAAATTGGTTCAATAGTACATTTTTGGGGCACTAATCTCCAAAGTAAATGAAACTAAACTTATTTTACTGACAGATGGCATTTCTTTGCCATTTTGAAAATACCACAATCATGTATGCCCATCTGTGGGTTGTTTGTGACTGTTTAAGTGAGCACCCATATGACGTCATTTTTATAGATGGTGACAATCGAAACACTGGTCATTGAAATGTCCTCACTCTCTACATGTCTGTGTAATACAGCTCATGTGCAGATGTATCTGCCAGGGCAAATTCATTTCTTTCTCAGGGTGTTTTCACACAGCATATGTTAGACTTAAACAGACTCCGGTTATTTTTTCCCCAGTGGTTTTGGCAGACCAACTGGAGGAAGACTCTTGAGAGGAGGTAGTTTCAGTACAGTTTCAAACAAACAAACAAATTCAGGAGCAGTTTTGTTTTTGGTGGGAACATGATCTCACCTGATTTTACACAAGCCAACTAACGGTTTGCTCGAAAAGTTAGAGCTAAATCTAACATGGCCATGTAAAATGTAGCAACTCGTGTAGTAGAAGCAACTAGCTGGAGACTGAAATGGCATTTTAAAACGAAAGTTTGGGAGGAGCCGGAGACAATTTGCCATGCTTCCTTCTTCAATCTATAAGTTAACTTATTCGTAGTCTACCTGAAGCCCCACAGCATCAGCTCAACTTTGCTCACAACTCACCACCTCCCCTCATGCCTCCCGTCGTCCTTAGTCAAGAATAAAGAGGGTGTATGCTAGGATCCTGCTTGACTCCGGCACAATCCCTCAAAATACTTCAGGACCCTGGCCAGAGACCTCGCCAAACACACGCTTCTGTTGCAATTTCTTTTATGCAATGTTGGAATGTGAACTAGTGAATCTACATGTAGGTTTGAAGACAGCTCATCATCTTTGAATAGTGTGGAGCAGTATAGTATTTTGAGGTTGTTCCCTTGAATTGCAGTCTGCTGGAATAGTTTGTCTAGATTACCTATTACCTGTTAGGAGGGTAAACCTTGACTTTCCTCCAAATTGCATTACAAGGTTTCTAGAAATATGCACTAATTTAGGACACTGGATGGATCCTTCAAGATTTTTCTTGCTCCTGCCCCAGACACATTTGACCAATGAGCTCACTTGGTTAAATGTTCTTACATACTTTGCCATGATGAATTTAGGTGTGCTTGTATTTTTTTTCTGTGTAAAATTAAGGGGGAAATGGTCCAAGTTTTCAAACTCATCACTTGACTCAGACCAGAAGAAATTATATACCAGACAAGTAGCTAGACAAGTGTAACGGTGTTTTTTTCTCTTCAGATACCATGTTGGAACTCTGGATTACCAAACAGTGTAACTCCACCACCTGCACTCTAAATTGTACAGGGGTCAATAATGAAAACCCTCAGGTCAGCTGGACTGATAACAAAGGTGGAAAGGAGTCTGGTCCAGTTTGGGTTGTGGAGAGGAGTGAACACCTGGATGTGATCTACACCTGCACCACTGTTTCAGAGAGCTGGAAGACCAAGAGCATCTCAGAGAAAGAGTTGTTCTCAGACTCCTCAGTCTCAGGTTGGTGAACAGACTGTATGGGATTGAGCATGCCCTGGTATCATGTCTAAAATGTGATGGTGAAGTGTAACACCCACCAATATAAGTTTCCCATCAGCTTAATAAATAAATAAAGCACAAACATATTTTTTTTTAATTAATTAATTTTTAAACGCAATGATCCCACCAATGTAATGATATCCCCCAAGCATAATAACCGTTGCCTTCCACCAACTTAATAATTATTGCAATTATCATTATTTGTGGGAAGTAATTACATTTGTGAGATTGTATTAAAAAGTTATTGCAATAACTTTTGACCTGGGCGGTGGCAGCATTATAGCTAAGGAGCTGGGCTAGCATGTCTGAAAAGATTTGGGTTCAATTCATGGCTTCCCCTGTTGTGCCCTTGAGCAAGGCACTTAACCCCAGGCTCTTGAGATAATGGCCCTTGTAATATAATTTCAAAGTAACAAAAAAATGAAAAGCTCAACTTATGAGAGAGAAACTTATGTAGTCATTTGATCATGATGATAAATGCACCTGTCGTTCCTGCAAACCTACAGGGAGCAGCCCTCAGTTATTGTAAGGTGTTGGGGGTTTGCATGGCTTTTAGTAGTAGTTATGATGTTAGTTTTCTACCAACACTCCATATTGTTTTGTTCTGGTGTTGTCCCACTGAGTTTCCAATGCCTGAGTGTGTGAGCATGTTGACTAGCATTCCATTTCTCCATTATCCCCTCTCCTCCTTCCTCTTATGCAGTGTAGCCTCACTGGCCAATGCAGTAGCCAGTCCTATAATACAGTAGCCTAGAAATCTGGACGCACCCTAACGGCAGCAAATTACATTTGCTGCCAGGGCTAGTCTAGCTACTCTCCGTTGGCTTGTGAGCTCGAAAAATTAAACTTCTATCGGGCCAATCAAATCGTGTATAGAGTCGTTAGGCGGGCTTAACATAATGATTGATGGCAGAGTTGCGACGGTTTGGCTTGAATTCCCTGCTACTTGAAAACAAAGATGGATGTTGCTGTTGGCGAACAGTGTGACACGAGTTAAGCTTTTTTTAAGTTTGCAAAAGTTTGAACTAGCCAACTAGCTCCGCTGGTGGGAAAATGCATGGGACTCTTGCGTGCAGAGGGAATTTGAAAGACAACCGATTATCCCACCCCTCGGACTGAGCACTGCAAACTGTGAGTGCCCAGACCCTACATTTTAATGTGGGTCTGGCTCGTCAGGCTAATAATACAGAGCAAGTGGAGATGATGTAGGGAAGCTCCAATGGAGGTCAGTCTCTAGCACAATAAGATGTGCTGTAGAAATATTGTTTGCTTTTATTGTAAAATACTTAATATACTATTGATGTCTTCTCTTTACCCCACATTTCATCATGCTTCAACACATTAGCTTTGGTGCTGTATTTTGGTATGGGCATTTGTAGCATGTCTGTCCTATTTGTTTAAGGTTTGTGTGTTTGCAGCAGCAGAGTTTGTATTCAATGCTGACAATGCTGGTCTTGTATATTAAGAACAAATTATTTTACTTTGCAGGAAAAACATCTAACCTGGGGAAAAGCATGGGAACTCTTGTGGCTGTACTTGTAGCAGTAGCGGTTGTTGTATTTGCAGTGTACAGGACTAAGAGAGGTTGGTGGGCATGACATGGTCTCCTTTCACATATTGATAAGTGCAGCTGTTAGACTGAAAGAAGTTAATCACAGAGTGAATTGCATTTGTTTGTCAGTGAAATTCCATAGGAAAAAGTACCCACATACTACAACAGTTTTAGTTTCATACAAACCTCAAATATCAATAATAAAGGAATGGTATTTAAACCCCCCTTGGAAATATTAGCTATATTTCCCCCTCTGCTGGAGAAGTTGTGCTATTTCAAACTGTGGAAAAAAGTAACGATAAAGCACATGGATTTGTTTACAAGCAAGCAAAACTGTTAGTATATAAGTTCAGCAGAACAATGTGGATGTTAGAAGGTAAGAAACGCGCTTTAAAACGTGTTTCTTGTTTCTCACTTCTCTTACCGGGACGGTAGTCCCAATGTTGTAAGGTTGGTTTTACGCCTGGGGACGCTAGTGGGAGTGGGGAAACTCACCCACAGGCCAGTTAACCATCCAAATGATTACTAAACGGGTTTATTAAGTTGAAATAGTTGTCAAATTCCCCTTTAAAAGGAATCTTAAATCTTAATGTAACTAATGAATGAATGAATTTATTGATTTCCTTGGCTTCTTTTAACACAAAACACGACTTCCATATGCAGCATGTGGTGCACATGGTCATGTTCAAATGATGGTGTTGTCATTATCCAGCTCTCCTGTACATACTGTTTGTAGAAATAGTCATTATGTAGAAACCAAGAATCCTCACATGTCTGATTGTCTAAGATGTGTGATTTTGTATCTTGTCAGGTCAAATGGTCTGGCCTTGCCTGCACGGTTGTCATCAGCAAACTAAGTGTTAAAATAACGGATGAGTGTGCAGAGCCCAGAGTGAAGAGGACTGGACTAGACACACAACGCTGTGCTGATGAGGAGGGTTGAGGATGTGGTTCCCTTTTCTGACATTTCATGGTCTGCTGGTGAAAAAGTTAATTATCTAAAACAAATGAATATGCTAATGTTCCAATGCTAATCCAAGGTTGATGATTTAATGTACATGGTGAAAATGGTGACAAAATTCTGTCCCGACATCTGGTTTGGGTGCTTCAGGTAGGACAGGGCTTTAGTTACAGTAGTGCAACTGATACAGCATCCTCTGAAGATCTGTTTCTGTAAATGTAATGTCAATGTTTCAATAAGGTAAATGACAGTCATGTCATAAAGAACAATAGATTGCATACACTATTTATATCAATAGTGTCATGTCATGAGATATTAAAGATGAACCTCAAGATGCAGTCTGATGTCAAACTAACTTTGGACTGTTCTTATCTGCATCTGTTCATCTGATGCATCTGATCACAGATATTAGCTCTACTGTAGGATTAGTAGAACAAATTGTCTAAAACAAATCAAAATGTGCAAATGCTGCAAGGTAATGACAGACAACCAGTGCGAAACAAGTTTGACTTAAAATGTTTAAAAACTTAGAAGCTTAGAATTGAAATGTGTATTCTTAAATTATTTATATTATTATAAATTATTTATAGTTTTATTATAAATTATTTTTGCTAGAATAACCTGTTATGATTTTGTGTGTTTTGAGTGAGTGTTTTATGAGTGTTTTGCTCAGACCTAAGGAATATTGAAACATAAAATGTGTTTGCTTAGATATACTGTAAAAAGGTTGTGTTAAGAGTGTTATGCTAAATGAAATATGCTTTGAATGGAATATAAGAAGAAACTTTGTCAGCAAAACAAAAGCTGACTGGCAACTAGAAAAACAAAAAAAGCAGAACCATTACTTCATGGCAAGACCGAATACCAAACTAGGACATGTTCTGCCTGATGAGAGGGGTATAAATAGAGAATGGCCCCTTCATCAGGGTTCTTTTCCTTTTCCTTTTTCTTTGGTTTGAGCCGCAGAGACTTAGACACATTTTTCTTTCTTTGTATTTGTTATTTGTATTCAATAAAAGTCAAAATCCTAACCTTTGGTTAGGGGTTTGTAAAAAGACCATCTAGCATTTTCTTGTATTTTTCTGCCTCTCCTGTGTTGCTGAGAACCCCGGACGCCTTGCAACGGGGGCCACGCCCTAAAGACTTGACTTTGCTCCGGGTAAGTAGGCGTCCGTTTGAGGGCTACTTACTAAGACACTGTATATGGGCAAAAACAAAATACTGCGCATGCACTGACATACACAGGAGTAGTGAACTCAGCCAGGCATTTAGGAAGGAAAGTCCTATGCTCCAGGGCAGACAAAAAAAACAAATAGGCTTTGTTAGCAAATGTATTGTTTGTGAAACTAAGGTCTAGGACCCGTTGGGGTCTAAATGCACATCACACACCCCCCAAGCTAGGATATGGAAATCTGTCTGATAAATACAAGTGTATTTAGGGATTGAACCTAAATTGTTATTGAGCTGTTGTGGTCAATTGAAGTTCTTATATGTTACAAGAACTGTTATAAAAAGGAGCTTTAATTTAATTTTGACAAGAATCCCCTAATAATAGGGTAGTTGAGTTTCTCTCAGATCTGGACGGGCAGACGAATGTCTGTAGTGAGTTTTTGACCTCTCTCAGATCATGATGACAAACAACTCTTGCAAATACAGCTCGGAAATTCTTCTTTTAGTGAAGCTAACCACATTTTGAAGTACGAGTCAAGGGAATAGGGAACAGTAAGAGATAGAAAGCGACTCTGAAGTAGTCCACCTTCCTTAGCCCCCAAATTAGGAAATTTGATTCAGATAGAGAAATCCTCTCAATCAAGTCAACCCTCTCGTACATCCTAAACCTGTTGAAAAGGGGCCCTCGCATCAGACACACACACTGGAACGAATGGGGCAAGACAAAAGACCCGACAGGCCAGGAACAACAACTTTGCTGCCGTGCCGCGCTTGCTGAACAATGATAAAACAGTTCGTTATTGCAAAGCGATCACAGAGCTCGGTTTGGACTAGACCAAACACGCACAAAACTCTGAACAACTCGGTGGAGTTATCAACCTGCCGAACAATGGAAAGACAGTTCTTTGAGGCTAGGCAATACTCACGAAGCGTTCGAGACAAGGACCAAACCAGGCCGCTCTCACAAGGCAAAACACTCTACCTGTCGTCACGTTCAGCCTACGCGGGGAACCACCAGTGAACCAAACACACAGCAGACGAGACACTGGCAGCGGGAAACGAGAGAGGCGGAGACAGCGCTATCTGGGCTGTTATACAACAATTGGGTTCTATGGAACTATTTATTTGTTTCTGATTGGCCGAGAGACGTTCCATGAGTTGGAATATCCCTGGACATTTCAACTCAGACTTTGCACAGCTAATAATAAATCACTCCGCGATACAATGCAAAGATTTGACACAATGTTCTCATCCCAGCTCTCCACTATTTCAAGCAATGGGTTACTCCTTAGCAAACCATAACGAAACAGTGCTTCACCACATCTGTGGATTAAGCCACACAGTCAACTCAATGTAAGTAAGATAAACGAGGATGCTCTCAGCATTGCCAGCATTGTGTATAATATAATTGTCACTTGGAGACTTGTAGATAACTAACGTTAGCATAATTAGCTAACCGCTGCTAACGTGCTAGCATCGTCACGTCAGGCTGTGCACAGTAGTGTAACATTTATTCATTCATTTATTCATAAATTAATAAAGTTGAGTGGTTCTGCAATGTAGACTATGTTTCTGTTTTTTTGCAGTACCATGTCCCTTACATGACATGGCCCAGTGTCCTTGTAACATGCATGCAGCAAACCTAGATATGAATGTGATTTCAGCCCGACTTTTAACATTTCTTTCAAGAAGACATTTAAACCACAAAGACCCGTAACGAGGGATCTGGAATGTTGGTTACCTAGCAACCAAGACGCTGTCTATTGAAAAGGGAACTATGTTTTGATGCGTAAGAACGATGTCGAAATTAACATTTTTAAACAATAATGGGGTGTTTTCAGATTATTTAGTTTGTGGTAGAATTGTTGTATAAAAGCAATATAGCACTCGTGATCGTGGGATTGGTCATGGATATTCCCACGGGTGTTGTTCGGCCGTAGCCACGAGGCCGGAGGCCGAGTGGCGCAGGCAACAACAGCCGTGGGAATATCCAACTCTATAGGGATCCAACCCATTTAGGAGCCAACTTTGCCGAGAAACCACGAGACGCTTGAGACAAGGGATAAGCTCTCATCCACACTCTCTCTTTGTTGTCATAGGTAATTTCCCGACGAGTTTTGTCGTAATTTCTTTTCTGTTTTTCTTTTGCTTTTGCAAAGTTCTTGGCTACTAGCAACTGGAGATGTTCAAGATCTCTCGGAGCTCTGTGATGTGACTGAGGCTGTAACACCCTATCAAACGGTCCCATTACTTTACCTCTGAGCAGTAACTCAGCAGGTGAATGGCCAGTGGATTCCTGCACAGCAGTGTTGATGGCAAAACGCAGTTCTGGGAGGTGTTTATCCCATAGTTTGTGCTGATCACCCACATACGAGCTCAACATCGTCTTAAGGGTACGATTCACCCTTTCAGTGAGGTTGGTCTGCGGGTGGTAAGCAGTTGTTAGTTTTTTCACCACACCCCAGCGATCACAAAGGTCTTTAAAGACACAAACGGTTTTCCCTCTAAGTAGTGTCTCCATCTCTCTAGCGCCCACATCACAGCTAGACACTCACGCTCAGTGGTTGAATAGTTCTCTGCACCAGAGAGTGACTGGCTCGCATATGCTAGCACTTCCTCATCAGCCAACGCTGACGATCTCTGAGCAAGTACAGCACCGAGACCTATGGCACTCGCATCTGTGTAAACAATGAAGGTGCAAACGACCTCTGACACTCAGCTGTCCATCTAAATGTCATCCCTTTTCTCTTTAGAGCATTCAAAGGCTCCTGAGAGAAAGTGGAATAGAACATTATGTCCAATATTCCAATATATGGTTTAATGTTCTGCATTATGTCCAATATTCCAACATGTGGTTTAATGTTCTGCATTTCTCATTAGTGGGTCACTTTGATACTAAAAGTATGATTCTAGGTAATGACTATGATATCTGTACTGTCCCTGTGTATATCTGTGTGTGACTGTATTTAGAGATAAACGGGAATATTATGTCTTTGCAGTGTTTCACTGTTCTACATGGCTGCGTCAGTAGCTATCTGCTCCGGATTGCCAGGTTGCCACTAATCAGAGTCTGATTCAGTGTAGTCCACGTGATATGAGATGACCAACGCCATCTCCTGTCAGCCTGGAAGGATACTTAAACCCTAACTATTTCCTTGTCTAGTTAGAGCATTAGAGCAGCTGATGGATCTTTAGGTGAAGTCATGCTGTCTCTCCCTTGATGCGCATCATTGTAAATAAACTCTGTTCCTGATTTTTCATACTATTGGTCTGACTGGGTCTCTATTAAATCTATGGTATCAAAATTACCATCACTCCGCAACGACAGAAAAATTCGGCACATACCTACGGTACCATCCAGCTAATAAAAGATACACAAAACAGCATTTTCCAAGACAACTTTGTAGAACGCTGTTCATGAGCCGCTGGAAACTAGCAGGCGCGTTTTTTAAACCAAATGGCATTTTCTTGAAAGAATAGAGGCCAAAAGGAGTGATTAAAGCGGTAATGGGACGACTGGCAGGTTCAACCTCCACTTGCCAATAGCCGCTATTCAGATCTAAAGAGCTAAACACTGCAGACCCTGCCAGTGATTCCAGGATCTCATTCACAGTCGGCAATGGGAACGAGTCTCTCTCAGTGTGGGAATTCAAACGACGATAGTCAACACAAAATCTAGTGCTACCATCCTTTTTGGGTACCATAACAACAGGTGAGGCCCATGGGGAATGGGAAGGCTCAATGATCCCCTGAGATAGCATGTCTTCAATGTGAGCCTTTACTTCCTGATGTTTGTGAACAGGCAGGCGGTATGGCTTTTGAGCAACTACACCCTTCAGCTTTATTTTGTGCTGCAGCAAAGAGGTGTGACCCAGTTTGGTGGTATATACCTCAGGATTTGCCAGCAGAAGAGTCTGTAACTTCTCTGCATTTTGACCACTTAAACTACTCTGACTCACAGCAGCTTGTAACAGCGACTGCAGGTCCTCAGCAGGAATAGATCTACTAGGTTCTGCCAAACTGGAAAATGGAGGCATAGTGGTTATGACAGTGGCAGAAGTCGTGGTTAGAGAGGATGGCGGTGCAAGCCCCAACTAATGTAGAATTCATCGGCAGGAGTAAAGCTACTAGGCTCAGATGAGCAAAGGGAAGATGGTGGCAGAGAGAGCATGAGTGAGGCAGCAGTAGTGGTTGGAGAAGACTGAATACCCCAACTATCTCTGGGTCTTGCCATGACTTGAAAAGGGAAGGCTCTACCTTGTTGGTCCCCCAAAATATAATACGCTTGATCTCTCACATTAAGCTGCATTCCACTAACAGAAATGAAATCCAACCCAAGCACCAGAGGATAGGCGAGGACATTAACAGCAAGCACCGCAGTTAGAACACTCCAGCTATGTCCATGCATACTGTACTCTAACACCTTGCAACCTACAGGATGGGTATTTGTACCATTTGCAAGATACAGGGGTCCTTCATGCCATGGCTCAAGTTTCTCATTTGGAGCTTTAATTGTGTTCCGCAAAACAAAACTCATTAAGCTATATGTAGCTCCAGTGTCTACCAGTGCCTTGCCCTGGCAGCGTCTGACTGTGACTGGCACTGCCAGCTGCCTCAATACTACCACTGGACCAGACTGGGGAGGCATGGAGTTTGTCTTAGGCCTAACAACAGGCTGAGACTTAAAGGAGGGCTGGTTACGACTCGTAACCGTGGAGACAGTACCCTTATTGGGGTTAGCTTGACGAGGACCAAAGCTTTTCACTGGCTGATTTTGAGCTTGAAACTGCGGACAGCTTCCAGGAGGGTGTGTGCTTTGGCAATGCCAAAGATCTCAGATCTCAACGCCTAAGATCTCAGAGTTGGACATGGGTCACAGAGCAAGGAAGTCCTTAGAAATATACAAAAGTGGGTCAGTGTCATCATCTGAACCACCGATAGAGGGAAAAATCAATTTGATTGGCAAATGCCGATCACCAGTATGGAGAACTGAAGGTAAAGCATCAGGTTTGGACTCAGGTTTGGAGTCAGTAGGACTCAGTAGAAGACCTCTTTTGAGAACCGATACCAGTAAAAGAGCTCACGACTCTTGAAGGTGGATAAGTTGGTGTAACATTCAACTCATTCACTTTTTCAGCAAGACTTTCAACTGAATCTTTGATGGCACAAATCTGTAACTGCAGGTCCTGCAGCTCAGGCTTAACTAGTCTATTCAGTTGGTCAGAGACATAAATAGAAAAAGAATCCAATAAACCAGTGTGTGATTCTTTTAACAGGGTCTGGAACTCAGTTGATGTCTGCTTAAGGCTCTGGCATGCTCCTGCGTCACATTTGCGCGTGTCCAAGACGTGCGTCATTTTTGCCGTGGACGTGAAGCATACTCCAATTTCTGCTGTCCTGAATGCGCGTTAAATTGTTAAGGTTAGCGCCTGCGCACTACGGATTAACTGTGATACTCTGCCCCACCAACTGGGGGCGGTACGTCGAGCCTGAAAGTAGGACACAACCACCAAAGAAGCCTGAAACGCCTGAAGAAAAGAAGAACTTGGGATGTGCGAGCACTAAACGAAGGAAGAGCTGATGAAGGAAAAAGCCCCACGAGTACGTTCGCCTGTCTGCTGGGAAGTTTGATAAGCTGGCCCATCGCATCGCTCCATTTATCATCCACCAGAACACACCTGTTGGTATAGCTGAGAGACTAGCTTAGCCTACTTGCTTATTAGGCTACTCATGTAGCTAAGTGACTCGGTGCTGCGAGGGCAGCAATATTGGTGCGATACAAAGTAAAGACATTTTTCTGAACACATGCAGCAGTGTCATGGTAAGAAAGAGTTGTGCGTACAGATGTCCTCAATTAAATTTGTATTGAGTCTTCACACCTGCCTCATACCAAAAAGTATGAACCAAAAACCTGTAAATATGACGTGTCAATAAAAGTTTTGAAGTAACTATTTGTGTTCATAATGTATGTCTCACTGTGATAATGGGTGTATTTAGAGCGAGCGGTAGCCTAGGTTATTCCTTCAATTATTATTATGATAACATTATCCGGTGTTGACAGGCGAGTTTCGAGATTGAGTTCAGCATTGTTCAGGAGCAGGCTAGGTAATAATGATTGCACCTGGGAGAGGTAGGGTACATTCCCTTTATTATTATAATCACTATTGATAACGCATTATATAAGGAACAGGCGAGAATGCATCTCGATCAGCAAGTGTTACATGGGTTTCGCCTGAGCGTTGTAGATAGATACCTTTAATTGGCTCTGGGTTTTGCGATTTGATTTCAGCATACGCTCATTTTTAAAAGATGCATTTAATCCGAAGTCATGTCAGCTCTCTATGCAGGGAGTAGGGCTGTCACTTTTATTCGAACATGACGTGAAATATCCGTAGTCGAACTATAAATAAACGATTCGGTTTTTAGTGCTGTGTAGCGCATTTCCCGATGTTGACAGGCGAGTTTCGAGATTGAGTTCAGCATTGTTCAGGAGTAGGCTAGGTGATAATGATTGCACCTGGGAGAGGTAGGCTACATTCCCTTTATTATTATAATCACTATTGATAACGCATTATATAAGGAACAGGCGAGAATGCATCTCGATCAGCAAGTGTTACATGGGTTTCGCCTGAGCGTTGTAGATAGATACCTTTAATTGGCTCTGGGTTTTGCGATTTGATTTCAGCATACGCTCATTTTTAAAAGATGCATTTAATCCGAAGTCATGTCAGCTCTCCATGCATGGAGTAAAGGCTGTCACTGTCTATGATTAGTTTTATTTTATTGTTTACCATCTCATTCAGTGCTATATGATCCAGGGCTCATGACCAAATCAAGCCAATATAATAGCCAGTAGCCACAATGAGCCCATGCAGCCACCCTGTTTCGACAATCAAAGGTAACGCACAGAACGGCCAGCAGACAGATAATTACGTCCCCAACTCATCTAAAATGTGGTGTCTTGAAATACTTTGGGTTCTACACCATAGATGGTAAAGTGACCGTTAAATATAATGTTAAAGAATGTATCTGTGGATTGTGGCTTTACATCGGTCGAAGTTGACTCCATGTCGTGGTGTCTCACGTAACTCAAAGCCAGGCAAGCTGAGGACAGGCGCTCTGTTCCATCGTCGTTATGGTAACCAAACAAGTCTTCTTCTGTCTAGGTTTGTTTCTACGTTTAAGTGTTGTTCTTCTATGTGGTCCACCTACTGGAGGGGAGTGTTTACAGCAGTTCCGTTTCACACATGCGCAGTCTACGCGTCACTTTGACGCGCGGTCTTAAATTTCGGTCGACTCAAAGAGGCGACGCATGCTGTAAAAATGACGCAATTCTCGTCACGCGCTCACCAGTGCCGCGTGCGCGGGACGCAGACGCGGGACCATACTTTAGGCTTTAGAGTTCCACTGAATGTGTTATATAGATTTTGAGAGTAACTCTCTGATAAGCTCTGCAATAGTATTAAGCAGGTCATCATTCGCTTTTTCCACTAAACGAGACACATCCCCTTTAGCTTCAACAGCTTCTTTGGAAACATGCTTCAAGCCCTCCTCAAGCCATTGCCTCTGACAGACAATGGTGCTTTCAAACACTGTTTTCATAGAATCAATGGCCTGGGAGAAAACCTCAAGATCAACTATTGTGCCTTCATCATTAGCTGGAGGAGGTGGTGGAAAAACAGTATTTTCTACATCTGAAGAGTCTAACTCTACCCGTACACCAGGTGTAGGAATAGAAGGGGGTAGTAGAAGGGAAATTTCTTCAGAATATGATATGGTCTCGACAGGGTCAAGCTGTTCCATGATTAAATTATTTTACTCTAATGTACCACAGATCAAAAGTACAGTAAGCAAATTCAGAAACTGATTACACAATGCTACAGTCAATACAAATGCAACACATCACATGGATTCAAATTCAAACAGGCCTGTAAGCTCTTATCTGAATAATACACAATTCAACAATGAAATTCAAAACACTTCCAAGTTCAAAAATAAGTACAATAAGTAGTTTGAGCAAAGTTCGGGCCCCACGTTGGGCGCCAATATCTGTGGCGGTTGTGGGGTAGCGTAACGGTTGGGAGCCAGGTAGATTTATGCACCACCACTCAGACAGAGTGAAGATAAACTAAAGTTAAGAAATAATAACTAAATTGCTTTATAAAGCACCACAAAACATGAAATGGTTTTAACTCTTTAACTAAAAAGACTTCAAGAAATGCAAACAGGTGGGTTCAAAATGGAATATATTGTTCAGGACACACATGAACACCACACAAGCAAACAAACAACCACAAAAGCAGTAGCAGTCCCTTCAGCCTATTTTTAGGTCAGGCCACTAGGAGGCGGTAGGCGGTACCCTCGACAAAAAACGCAAAAAGGCAAGACGCAAAAAGGTCTAAAAACGAGGGGAAAAAGTATCTTCAGTCAAAAGACCTCTTCAGCCTAAGGCCACAATAAACCCAAAAAACAGTATGCAGTAGCAGGTTAAACAATTTAGGCTGCTATTATAAGCTACTCAAATGCAGCACATTTTATTTAGGCTATAATTAATTGGCTTACTACAACGTAGCCCACTGCTTCAAAGCTCCCAGTGTGGATAAACCAATAAATACAAAATAACAATAAATAGCAAAATCACGGTAACAAAAAGAAAAGCTCTCCAAAACTAGAGCACAAACGTGATTGCTTTCAGTTTACAGTTTAGATTAGATTACAATAAAGGCAGGCCGGCGCCGGAGGAAAGGAAAATGTAGAAATAAAAATATCCCCTAAAGACAAAATAATAATCCCCAGGAAAACCCCTAAGGAAACCCTCCCCAGTAGCCTATGTAATCTATATTCAACTTAAAGTCGCGCCGCTCACGACTAAACAACAAGAGCGCTTTTAAAGAGCATGGGACAACACAGAGAAGTGGGCCAGCTGCTACAACCTCGCTACTGTCGCGTGTCTCATGCGAACAATGGTAAAACAGTTCTAATTCAAGGAGATCACGGAGCGTGGAGTGCACACCAAAGGACCAAACAACTCGCACAAAACTACTAGCTTACCCACGTTGCGTGACTTCTGCAAACAATGATAAGACAGTTACAGCGCAAGGAGATCACGGAACGAATGGGGCAAGACAAAAGACCCGCCAGGCCAGGAACAACAACTTTGCTGCCGTACCAGCAGTCTTTGATTCTGATCTACGGGTTAAAAGTAGGATTGATATTGGGAAGACTTTTGGGATATTGGGAAGTAGGATGATCTGAGCATGTTCTTGAGGTGAAGTCCGTAGCCCAGAAGCTATACAGTGGCTTTGCTTTCCAACACATCTGTTCCTGAGGTGAGGTCCGTAGAGCCCAGAAGGCCTACAGTGGCTTTGATTTCCAACACATCTGTTCCTGAGGTGAAGTCCGTAGAGCCCAGAAGGCATACAGTGGCTTTGATTTCCAACACATCTGTTCCTGAGGTGAAGTCCGTAGAGCCCAGAAGCCATACAGTGGCTTTGATTTCCAACACATCTGTCCCGAGGTGAAGTCCGTAGAACCCAGAAGGCCTACAGTGGCTTTGATTTCCAACACATCTGTGTTGTCAGGAGACTGGTGCCCATGACACTGCCTCACACTGGTCTGGTCCTCCGACAGAATAAGATTGGGGTGCACTCTGTTGGAATCCAGTGTCCACTGTTGAGAGAAAGACCACACACACACACACACACACACACACACACAGAAACACACATATACACAAGTTAAACATTAGTTAAATTAGTCATGCAAAAGTTGAAAAAAAAAAGTTGTTTTTTGCAATAAACATGTGTGGTCAATTGTTTAGAACAAAGTTATTTCTCTATCTTCTGTGCTAAAACAAGTCTGGCTTTGCTGATCAGGCATATTCTCAGTCCATTTAGGTCTAGTGGTCAACTGGCTAAATTCAGAACGACTCCAAGCCATATGTTGGCGCTATAATAAAGTGCCTCCAGAATTTCTACTTTTACGCGAGTGGGGACGTGAAAGGGGAAGTTTTCATTTTCAAATCCAGAAGGAATCGAATGCGCTGGAGAGTGTGAGGTTCAGATTTGGTGAGACGCACAAACTTTCCCCATTTAGCTAATACATTCTACCACGTCTTATTTGGTTAAGCTCCAGAGTTTTACCAGCCGAAACAGTCGCAGGGGATGCATAGTAAGCCAACGTTACCAGCTCATATTCACAAACAGGCAACTTGGAAGAGGTAAAGTTAGAAAGCTACCTGGCTATCTGTTAGCGAGTTTTCTAAAGAGAAAACAACAGTAACGTTAGTTAACGTTATTACGCTGGAAAACTAGGCAGATGAGCAACAGGTGTCCATTTCTGAAGGCTTGCAACTGCTGCAACTCACACTGTAAATGTTGATGTATGAGCTTTGTTGCTATCCGGCTACCTTAGCTGACGAACTATCGTTGCCATGCAGCTAGTCAGGAACAGGAATATTGGTATTTACGTAGAAGCTCATTTGAATTTAGCTAATTTAACTATGCAGTTACATTTCCAGCCAACGTCCGATTGTTACTAAACTTTGGAACTAGTTCATACTGTTAACTTTAGCAACATCGATAAGCAATGAACAACGATGAACATGAAAACAGTTTGTCAGGATGATACCAAACATGCATTGGCCAGGATCCATCCTCATAGAGCAAAACACATAATTAGTAATTCCTGGTCGATTTACATATTAATTCACTCAAATTGTGTGTGTGTGTGTGTGTTTTTAATGTAACTGACATGCAGTAGAAGAGTATAGTATTCACAATGTTTTGGTCTGTTTTAATTATAAACACTACTGACGTATGGCTTCAGAGTTTGTGAATCTGGGATTCCCCCACACATAAAAATCAAGGGGGAAAATATATTCATGCAGCTGCATCCAGCTTATATTTGAATAGATGGCTACAATATGTGTAATATATAGTACAAGAATGTATAAAGTATATGTGGAACCCAAAATGGATATCTTGCATGAAAGTCCATGCTGAATATCTTTAATTATATGCAGAAAATATAAGAATATTACACAATGTGTTATTGAATATTTACTCATATTTTGAAATATATTGATAAATACATGGAAATGTTTATTTAACCTAGTATATTTATTTAACAGATGTATACTGGAATATATTCAAGCTGCATATATGTGGACATGTTATTTTTCTGTATGGGTCAGTAGGAGATATTGCTAAACATGAACCGTGCAGTATGGCCTTTGTAAGTGGCAAGCAGAATAACTCACTCCATATTATTATGAAACAGAAACATCACAGCGCCCTGATGGCATGGTAGCCTACCACTTCCTGTTTGGTCAATGATGCTCTGAAACAGGCAGCATGGATACAAGCCTGCTGATTGGCTGGCAGGATGAGCGGGCGGAGTTAAGGTCTGAGCTCTCTCGGCTGGAGGAGGAGCTTGCAGAAAGCCGTGCTGATAGGTTGGAGCTGGAGTCACGTGCCCAGGCCCTTACGGAGCGGGTGAGTGTTTGTGTGTTTACGGTTTCAATTAGGACTGCACAATTATTGCAATTGCAGTATGAGCCACTGCAATTACGGCTCCCAAGAGCATCCCGTCCACTTTACATGGGCTTACGTCATTCGTTGCCGAACTGAATTGTGGGTCCGTTGCGTCACGTTGCTCCCGTCACTCACGTCACTCACGTCGAATAGTTAAACTTTTGCTGCACCGATGGACGGACATCAGAAGGTGCGTGGGTGCGTACGTGCGGGGATTCAATTGTGTGTGTGTGTGTGCGTGTGTGTTTGGGGATTCAATTGTGTGTGTGCGTGTGTGTTTGGGGATTCAATTGTGTGTGTGTGTGTGTGTAGCTGGCCCAGTCTCTGGACCCGGCCCTCTCCTCGTCTCTGCATGGGGACTCTGAGCATCGGGAGTGGAGGAGGAAGCTGAGGGAAGGCAAAGAGAGAGAGACCAGACAGGCCCTGCTCATCCACAAACTCCAGAACAAGGTACCGTACGATCACCCTCAAACAGTCACACACACACACTCGCAGAACCTCTCAGCCTACAGAACAAGGTACCACCCGATCACCCTCAAACAGTCACACACACTCTCCCAGAACCTCACAGCCTACAGAACAAGGTACCGTACGGTCACCCTCAAACAGTCACACAATCTCCCAGAACCTCACAGCCTACAGAACAAGGTACCACACGATCACCCTCACACACACACACACACACACACACACACACACACACACACACACACACACTCACAGAACCTCACAGCCTACAGAACAATGCACCACAGAACAGAACAGGAATGATACAAATATTCACAGAATCTCACAAAGCAGAGAACAAGGTACTCAAGAACCAGCCTTATAGAAATGCTCACAGAATTCCACACAAACCAGAAAATAGTGTTACAGAGAATTTGGGTTCACTGCAAGTCAGTTAGAAACACTGTTCTTTGGATCATACAGCATGGTTTGGTAGGATCACTTTTATAAATGTTATTTATAACATTATATAACATTATTTATAACAAGATGAATTAGCATATTCAGCACTAAGTGTGTGTGTGTGTGTGTGTGTGTGTTTGCAGGTGCTGGAGTATCGCTCACGCTGCCAACGCTTGGAACAGCAAGTAGACGATGAGGGGAAGGAGATGAGGCTAAGAGAGGTAACGCATACACACACACACACACACACACACACACACACACACACACACAGATATACTTACTCTCTATATCTCTCTCTCACACTCACACACACACACACACACACACACACACACGCACATTCAGATAGATAAACTCACACACACAGTCTCATAATACAAATACACAAACACACACACACACAAGCCCTTGTTGACAAGCACAGAGTCACCTTAAAGAAGCCCTATGCAGGTCTGGTTATTCATAGACATAATATACATAGACGCCGCATTGGCTGCTGGAAACGAGAAATGCGGCCGCCATCTTGGACCGGTCATACTCCTCGTTGCGTTGCAGCAGAAGACACAAGATGCCAGTACTGTGCAGCATGTTCCTGCTCAAATCGACGAACCATCGCAAACAGGGCTCGGGGGATTTACTTTTCTCAAGTAAGATTTAACATTACCGTACTAATGGTTGTATTTTGTGAATAGAATATTACCAGAGAGTTGAGAAGGAGCAAGGATCTTTGATATTACTGTATGAGAATCGTAGCCAGCTAGCTAGGCTGTTTACTCGGTGTTCACCTGGCTATGAACTGAGACTTAATAAGTCATATTCCATAACACTGACTTAGATTACAACTGACACAAAAAGGCTATTGTAGAAATAAATCATACTAGATTTGGCTGGCGAATTTTACACAAGTGGCACAGACTGTAGCCTATATTATTGGGCAATCGCTAGCTGCTACTTGTAGCCTAAGCGTGTTGGTAGCTTCACTATTTTCTGAATAAAGTAACTTTTCAATAGCTTCTTTATTTATCAAGTGGCTTAGCCACACAAGCTACACTTTTCTTGTCATGTGTAATTGGCACAATTTAAAGTAGCTTCCTATGTAGAGAACTAGCCTACTGCTGTGTTTGTGTTAATAATACATTTGACTGGGTGGTAGTATTGTGTAGTGTTTTATTCATAGCAGAGTAACTGATAGTTTAGCTCACTACAATGTCTAAGTAGCTTGCCCAACACTGTATTATTCACATGTCATTTACCCTAACAAGAATAAGATGCCTCTCAAATTCCTTTATTCATTTTATTCATTTATTTATTTTATATCTCCCCAGAACAACTGCCTTGCTCAAGGAGACTGTGAATGAACTGAATAGTCTCCTCACATCCCTGGAACTGAGGAAGGTGCAGCTCTTCATTGCAGTATTGGAGGGCATCTGCTACACTGTGACTGAATATTTGATTTATGAGCTCCACCTTCATCACCTGCATTCACCACTCTGTGTCCCATTTTCCCATCGTCTGGTTGACTCAGTCCTCTTTTAGGTTGTTTACCCAGTTTCACTATGTACTGCTATCTTATTTGCCCACCTGCTGTCTGAAGCACTTTTTTCTTAGCCAAAGTGTACCCAAGCAATTTTAGCAAGGTGGGAACATACAAAATTACATGCACCAGTTATCGAAATCATAGAACCAACTGCATGACAGTAACCTCTGTCTCACTGAGCCTCTGAAGACACTCCCCGATTCTTTACTGATTGCAATGAACGGGGCTGATCTTAGCAGTTTCTAAAATGTTTCTTAATTCTTATTTATTTAATCTCTTCATTGGGGCTGAAAGCTTTCTGTGAACTGTAAATAACAGATGCTGTTGATGAACCCATTGACACTGTACAAGTGACAAGTCACCTTTTTGTCTTGAATTGATGAAGTTACACTTACTATGCCAAACCAATGTCTGTTTTTTAAGGATCAGAAACAAACCTACAAACTTGCACTTTACAATATTTATGGAACTTGTCTAACAAATGCTGTTGATATTGAACCCAGTTACTCCATTTCCTTTACTTATGCCACACCAATGTCTGTTCATCAAACTTTATTTTTGATGGCACTGAACTGAAAATGTTAATGGATTTTTTCTGTCAATTTAACCCATTAAAACTTGTATCAAACCAGTTTCTGTCTATGCTGTCAAACATGGATTAGTTATGTTCCCAGTGTTTATATTGGATGTCATCACTTTATAATATATCATATATGAGAATATTCTATTACTATTAAGCCCACTATGAATATTAAAATACACACAACCATGTTTCCTGTATACAGCTTTTCTACTGGAAGGTTTACAACTTATTCTGTCAATTTACCCAAGTTTGTCACTAAACCACATAGGCCTACTTGGAATACCCCTCAGATGTCTGAATGGCACTAATCTCACTTAAATGTTTATAGAACCTTTCTGTGAATAATGCTGTTGATGGAACTTTTCTGTCAACTGTGAACTATATTTAACTCATTAAACTTGTATCAAACTAGTTTTGTCTATGCTGTCAAACATGGATTATGTTCCCAGTTTTGATATCGGACGTCAGGTCACTTTATATCATATATCAGAATATTCTATTACTGTTAAACCCACTATGAATATTAAAATACGCTAAATCATGTGTCCTGTATCATAGCTACATGTATGACCTTTGCAGCAAAAAAAACCGAGTGAGAATCTGTTCGGTATTCAGTGAGATATGATTAATTAAGTGCGCTGACAGCTCATCTCACAGGCCAAACGGATTACACTGAGTGGAGTGGATGACCGGTCCAAGATGGCGGCTCCAAATCTCGTCAGCGCTAGTAAGGAGTAGCGGTCGATGCGGCGTCTATGTATATTATGTCTATGTGGTTATTCCTTCGCTGTTTCTGAGTTTTCGCCGGATTAGGGCTTGCATTTTTCACTACACAGCTCCCCCTGCAGCTTCGGTAGAAAGTGACTGCTACGCTAAACCCCCACTAGCTAGCGAGCTAGCCATCAAGAAACCAATCTAAACACATACAAGGCTCACAATAAAACGGTCGAGCAAACACATTGTTCAAGAGACTATCAAACCACATTACAAAGACGAAGTTCACCCAAGGGTAGGCTACTTACAATTTCAACAGCAACAAAGCCAAGTTGGCGTCCGTTTTGCAGTCTTCTTCAAAACTACAATCTGACTACATTTTCGAGGCACGATTGGATACTTCCGCTGAGTCACATCCGGATTTACTCGGACTGGATTCAGAAAGTTGCGATAGGGGGAGACGAAGCACCCACCAAACGACCCAGAAAGTGTTGTAAGACCATCAGAACGACTCTCAACCTGCATAATTAAGGTCATTTTTGCTAAAATTGTTGCATAGTGCTTCTTTAAGACACCACTCCTGGCTGAAGTCATATGTTTGTTTATGGCAGAAGAGGATCCGTGATGAGCACAGCGACTCCCTGGAGAGCGCCCTCATCAGGCTGGAGGAGGAACAGCAGAGGTAAGCAGCAGCCACAGGGTTGGGGGGTGGGATGGGGTCAAAGGTCATTTGACTCACTAACCTTTTTGTCACCTTTCTTGAACATGCTTGGGGCTTGGGAACAGGCATGGGTGGCCAGTTACTGGTTTACTATGACTGTAACCCATCTGTAAGGCTTAATGACACACCGTGTAAATAATTGTATGGATATTATACAGTATGCGTTATGATTATAATTAACAAGGGGAGCTTCTGGTTTCTCCTGGCTTATTATTTATGAGAAATCCCTGTAACCAAATTGGTCTCTCTTCTCTCTGTTTAACCCCACTACACACACACACACACACACACACACACACATACACACACACACGCACACACCTCAGGAGTGTGGGACTAGTAGAACTCAACGCCCTTCTCCGCAATGAGCTCAGCCAATCAGCAGAAGCCAATGAATCTCTCAGGGAGGACCTCCGCAAGCTGACAGGCGATTGGTCCAGGGCAGTGGAGGAGGCCAGACAGCGGGAGTCTGATTGGCTACAAGAGAAAGAGGTAGAACTAATGGCGTCACCACGACAAACAGTCTGTAGACTCTTTAGATGACATCACTTCCTGATTGTTCCCTCACCCATCAGCTTCCATTTTTAGCAAATGTGCAGGTGTGAGTAAGGTTTGAATGAGCCCACTGACATGAAGATAAAGTACTCTGTGATGTATTCTGTATCATTGAAGTATCATTTAAGATTAATGTTTTTAGACTAGGTAATTAAGACTAGGTGTAGAAGCTCAAGCCTGTGTGTGTGTGTGTGTGTGTGTGTGTTTGAGCACAGCTTCTAACAGGGCATATAAGTCATGAACACACTCGACTGATGACGCTGTGGGGACGAGTGGTGACCCTTAGACGGCAGTGCAACACCATTAAGACTGCTACTGACAAGTGAGGACACACACACACACACACACACACACACACACACACACACCAGTGCAACACCATTAAGACTGCTACTGACAAGTGAGGACACACACACACACACACACACCAGTGCAACACCATTAAGACTGCTACTGACAAGTGAGGACACACACACACACACACACACACCAGTGCAACACCATTAAGACTGCTACTGACAAGTGAGGACACACACACACACACACACACACACACACCAGTGCAACACCATTAAGACTGCTACTGACAAGTGAGGGGACACACACACACACACACACACACACTGTACCAGTGCAACACCGTTAAGACTGCTACTGACAAGTGAGGACACACAAACACACACATACCAGTGCAACACCGTTAAGACAGTTACTGGACACACACACACACACACGAACACACACAAACACAATATACAGAAGACCACTATCACCATACAAAAAATACAGGGACATATAGACTAGCTACATTGCACACAAATGCTAACCCATACATATAAACATAACCACACATAAATGCTAACCCACACATGTAAACATAACCATACTCAAATGCTAACCCACACATAAACATAACCATACTCAAATGCTAACCCACACATGTAAACATAGCCACACTCAAATGCTAACCCAAACATACTCAAATGCTAACCCACAGACGTAAACATAGCCACACACAAATGCTAACCCACACATGTAAACATAACCATACTCAAATGCTAACCCACAGATGTAAACATAGCCACACACAAATGCTAACCTAACCCACACATGTAAACATAGCCACACACAAATGCTAACCCACACATTTACTTATACATATACTCTTAACAAGGTAGACATTTGTTTACCACTGCACCTTCAATTCGCCTTATTCAGGCATTGTAAACCAAAACGAGGCTACAGGGTACACGAACCATAGGATCGTTGTGTTCTATGCATTCACCAGTAGGTGGCAAAAATGCATTAAGTTAATAAATGAATACCGTAAATCCTCAAATTGTGACCGGGTTCTTTTATTTACTTAGGCTGCGCAAAGCACAGGTCTTTATTTGGGGCAGGCTTGTATTCGAGGCAGGTCTTTATTTCTTATTAGGCCTCTGTTGTAGAATTTTGTTCTTAGAAATAAAATAGGCTAAAAGGCTACTCATAAAATAACAACTTGCCAGTCACACCTTCATGAACAATAACAAATTAGCATAGATAACAGCAAGTTAAGGATATATTTTTTCTGACACGTTTTATATATATAGCAGTGTTTCCCCTACAATGTATTCATCAGCGGCGCAGCGCCGCTCCTGGAATTCAAGCGCCACTGCAAAAAAAGTTGCCTAATTAAACAAAAAAATAGACGCAAGTGAACTTCAGGAACAGCTGCCGTTCGTTCAGGTTTCATGTCAACAAATAATAGTAGGCTAACGTTGAAGGCGCAGTCAGGGATTCCACAGGAGATCACGCTTGTTTGTGTTTATGTTTAAGTTTATTAGCTGACGCAATTTTGTGCAAAAAAACGTAGCCTACATTATGTTAACCAAGGAACCAAATTAAATACGCCAGCTCGCCCCTACCTTCAGTACCCTATTCCCAGATAAATTCACGCATTGTTTAGTTTTTGTTTGTGATACAATGCTTTCAAGCCCTGTGTTGCTAACATACCTAGGCTGTGAAACTAAGGTCTAGCTAGCCTATTGGTGGGTTTAATTGAATTTGAGTAATAGGATACGCAAGCATTACATCTGAGATAGTTTGTAATTCCTGTAGAGCTCACCAAAATTATAGATATGATACAAGACACTTATCTGCTATAATCCAAGATAGATTTTCTTCGAATTTTGACCATTTATTTTACCAAATGACATGGGAAACATAATTCATTTCATCCACATATTCTTATGCACCATGCACAACAACGCTACTAAGTTAGCTTAAAACCGTGAGAATCAAGCCAGCGTCATGGGCCGTCACGGCATTAAAGTGACAGGCACTCAATTCAACTTGCACAGCACCAATACAGTGTACAGTAATGGCATGAAAGAGAAGTCTATATAGTTTATACAGTGCTGTGCAAAAGTTAAGACACTCATGCTGAAATTGACTAAAGGGAGGAATAAAAAACATATTTTGCCTTTTGTCTTAATGCCTTAATTTAAAAAAAAAAATAGGACATCAATTATTTTTTTAATGCTTCATGTATCGTAAATAAATACATTATATATAAATGTCTTAACTTATGCACAGCACTGTATATTCTAAATAGTAATAGTTTGTACAGTGGCCTACAGTGTACAGTGGCTAATACTAATAATGTAAATGAAAAAGGTGAAAGAAAAACATGAATAATCCTGTTCAAGTACTGCAATAATCATGCTTGTGTTGATGGTTATGTCATCAATTTGTAACTCAATCTGTCCATTTACAATACAAATCAATTTGTAACACAATCTGTCCATTTCTTTCACAAAATCACCATTTAAGGAGTCAAGTTTTTTTTTTGTGGGGGGGGGGGGGGGCTTCCTACGATCAACAGCACCGCTGCTGGAAAAAATTCTAGGGGAAACACTGTATAGTATAAGTATATATACTTTTTTGATCCCGTGAGGGAAATTAGTGAAACACAAACAGCACACAGTGAACACATAGTGAGGTGAAGCACACACTAATCCCGGCGCAGTGAGCTGACTGCTACAACGGCGGCGCTCGGGGAGCAGTGAGGGGTTAGGTGCCTTGCTCAAGGGCACTTCAGCCGCGGCACACTGGTCGGGGCTCGAACCGGCAACCCTCCGGTTACAAGTCCAGAGTGCTAACCAGTGGGCCACGGCTGCCCACCAATTTATTCCTGTACAATTTATTTCACCAATTTAACCACTTATTGTGAGACATGCTTTTCGTTTGGATTGGCTACAGGCTATCAAAAGCAGAAGATTTTCGTTTTGGTTTGGGATTTAATTTACTTTTGGACTCTTTGATATTGCTAAATGTTGGGACTGATGGACACTGAAATCTGGGGGGTATTTGATGGTTCACTATTAAGTTTCATGTACTGTAGTTAAAAGAGTGTCTACCCGCTTATTGCGAGACAAGGTAGCCGCTTTCATTTCATTGAATGTGCGCTGTGCTTTAATGGAAATCTTATTGCGTAGCCAAGTAGCCTAAATTGAGTTATTTTTTAATGATGTATGATTTAGGCTTAAATCTGTAGGCTGGAATGCCTCGCGGCAACAATTGTGTTTAAATGTAGTAGGCCTAGTAACTGCTTCAGCCTCTGGCAAGCTCAGAAGGGGACGGCAAGCGACTGCAGCTTGAGAGCGACGTGTTGGGAGACTTTTCATTGGCAACAGTAGGCTTGCAACTTTATAAGTATTTTATACCAACAATATAAAATATTAAGAAGAGCTATTTTCTTTCATTGAGTTAAATTAAAACAATGTCTTCTAGTGCTCGTGGACTGATAGCCCTATTGGTAGGCAATTATTACCCTTGTACGGTAATAATTGTATTGTATTTGGGGGCCAGCCTTTATTTGTTCGAATCGACCACGACCCGGCTATAAATGGAATCCCGGCCATAATTTGAGGATTTACGGTAAAGGCATTATACCCTGTAGCCTCGTTTTGGTTTACACGATTGTAACTGCCTGAATAAGGCAGCCACACAGTGTTGTCATGGAGCCAATTCTGATGACCTCATCTGCCGCAGGGACTTATGGGAGCTCAGGGCGGAGTTCTCGCGTCTCTCCTCCTCTCTGCTGATCTCCTGTGCCTCGGTTCGACCTCTGATGACCTCTTCCCTGACCCCTGACCTCCAGGCTCCGCGCTCCTCCTCCGCACCCCCCCTCTCCTCAGACGGCCCCCTCTCTCTAGGGGAACTGGGGATGGAGCAGAGGGAGAGAGGGATGGAGAGAGTGAGGGAGAAAGAGATGGAGGAGATGCGAGAACAGCACGAGACGGAGAAGCACGAACTCAGGAACAGGTGAGTGCAAACAACACTGCTGATTTTATCACTGATCTCTGATTATTTTCAGAGTGATGTTGACATTGTTATTTATCACTGATCTTTGATTATTATCAGAGTGATGTTGAAAATGTTATTTATCACTGATCTCTGATTATTTTCAGAGTGATGTTGACGATGTTATTTATCACTGATCTCTGATTATTTTCAGTGATGTTGACGTTGTTATTACAGTGCATGAAAATGCACTGTACTTCTTCTTATTATTCTGCTTACCACTTTTTCCGTATGCAATTTTTCTTGAACAGTTTAACTTAGAAACTTCGTTCAAACTTTGTAACGTAGGTCTTCAAACGGACCAGGTTGCTATGTAGTTTCAACTTTGAAACTTTTATACTTTTTAAACTATTAAAGAAAAACTTTTTAAAAATCCTCATAGACTGAACATTGCCGATTGTGACATCATAATACGGACATTAAGCAATTAGAATCGTATGCCAGGTGTTCAGGCCACCTGCAGCCTCAGGCTTTAAGCATACAATCTGGGTCAATTAAGACTACACATCCTATTCAACTGTTTCCTCTGCCCAAAACTGTTTCAAAATAAAAGTCCCCACTACAATAATTCACTGTTAAACAATTTAACCCTTTAAACTACTGAACTTTTTAACTGTTCAGCCATTGTAACTGTCACGTGTCATCAACTGACTCCTACACGCTGTAGCTAGTTAGCATTGTTAGCATTATTATCGTAGTTAGCATTTTAGCATAGTTAGCATTTTTAGAAAACTGCTAGAAAACATTAGCTAAGTAGCATGGTTAGCATAGTTAACATGTTAGCATAGTTAATATTTTTAACAAAACTGCTAGAAAACGTTAGCTAAGTAGCATGGTTAACATAGTTAGCATGTTAGCATTGTTAGCATAGTTAACATTTTTAGCAAAACTGCTGGAAAACATTAGCTAAGTAACATGGTTAGCATAGTTAGCATTTTAGCAAAACTGCTGGAAAACATTAGCTAAGTAGTATGATTACCATAGTTAGCATGGTTAACATTGTTAGCATGTTAGCATTTTAGCAAAACTGCTAGAAAACATTAGTTAAGTTAGCTAAGTAGCATGGTTAGCATTGTTAGCATAGTTACGATTGTTAGCATAACTGCTAGCAAACATTGGAGCCATTCCAACTTTTAGTTATCCTCAAATATCTACCTATCACAGCCATTAAACTATTTGAATATCAACATTCATTAAACTTTCAGTCTGTCAACAACTTTTAAACTATTTACATTCAACTTTTAAACAGTCTACTCTTAAACTTTCATGAAACTATCTATCTATTAAACTAGCTGTCTATCAACAACTTCTACTTTTAAACTATCATTAAACTATCTATCTATTAAACTAGCTGTCTATCAACAACTTTTAAAGTATCTACATTCAACTTTTAAACAGTGTTCTTTTAAACTATCAACTTAAAGCTATGCAACCACCATGTCTGTTCCACCATGTTTGCATCACCGCAGTAACCAGCTCTTTATTATCTATTTTAACTATACATGATATTTTACATCACAACTTTTGCATTTTCGTGCACTGGTAATTCCTTGGGAATTGCGTTTCTAGTTTATCACTGATCTCTGATTATTTTCAGAGTGAGACATTGTTATTGACTTGTAAGTAACCTGACTGATGCTGACTGTACTGATTTTCACCAATTTGAATGGAATTTGATTGACAGCAATTTTACCTTTTTTTTCATTAATTTGACTGATATTTTACTGTTTTTATTTTTATATTGTTATGTTTATGACTGATTGGTTGGATTTTTCACACATATGATAATTTGATTATTGTTACACAGAACTGATTATTTTAATATTATGTCTGAGACATGGCATATCTTCAGCAAGGAACATTGTGTGTGTGTGTGTGTGTGTGTGTGTGTGTGTGTGTGTGTGTGTGCGCCCATGTGTGTGTGTTTGAATGCAGGATTGCAGAGCTGAGTCTCTCTGTGAAGGAGAAGGATGCAGAAATGGAGAGACTGGAGGAGGAGAAGAGAAAGCGACAGAGTCAGGAGAAGGACAGAGAGGAGGAGAGCGAGAGGGAGTGGGAGAGAAGCCGAGAGATGGAGAGGAACCTGGAGTCCGTCCAGGAGGCCCTCACCAAGCTGGTGAGTCTGAGTGTGAGTGTGAGTGTGAGTGTTTGTGAGTGTGAGTGTGAGTGTAAGTGAGTGGTTGTGTGTGTGTGTGTGTGTGTATGTTTGTGTGAGTGGTCGTGTGGGTGTGTATGTGCATGTGTGTGTTATTATCAGTGTGTCTTTGTGTGTGTGAGTGGTCTTGTGTGTGTGTGTGTGTGTGGGTGGGGGGGGGGGGGTATGTATGTCCATGCATGTGTGTGTGTGTTCATCGATATGTGTTTGTGTGTGTGCACGCGTGCAATTATCTGTCTTTGTGTTTACAGTCTCGTGTCCTGACCTTACGTAGCGGAGCTGGAGATGCCCCTCTCCTCGCAGTGAACGGGGGCGTGGCCAAGGGGCTGCCCACCCTGCTGTCAATCATAGCTCAGGCTGAGAGCTCCCTCCAGTGGAAACACCAGGAAGTGCAGGTGAATAAGCCAAACAGGCTACCAGTAGTCCTTTTCATACAGAGCTAAGATCCCTCAATATAAAGAGACGTAATTATGCCACCTTCCCTTGTCTATACAGAGGCGGCAAAATTGCGGAACCACATACAAGTCACATTTAGCTTACAGTGATCTTAAAGGCACACCAGTTTGATTAGGCTACAGTGATCTTAAAGGCACACCAGCTCATGATTAAGCTACAGTGATCTTAAAGGCACACCAGCTTATGATTAGGCTACAGTGATCTTAAAGTATGTCACACACATTACTATAGGCTATAGGAGGGGTGTTCATTTTTCTGTACAGTGTTCATGAGCTGAGACAACCGTGATGTGCTCATATAATGTTGACTAAGGTTGTCTAAGAAGCTGTATGAACCTGTATAAACCGGTTGAGAGCCACTGCAATACACAATGGGGGGTCACCATGACGTCTCATGTTGCTGCAGGTAACGTGACGTGACATGAGGAAGGAGCAGTTATTCCACAATAAAAAGAGCGTGTGTGTGTCTGTGTCTGTGTGTGTGTGTGTGTGTGTGTGTGTGTGTTTGTGTGTGTAGGACGCCGAGGTGAGCGTGAGGAGACTGACACAGGAGAGAGAGGCGTTAGAGAAGCGCGTCACACAGCTGCAGATGGATGCAGACGAACATCACTCACACACACTGCAGACGGCCCAGGAGCTGCGACACACACATGACCTAATGCAGAGGTGACTTAACACACACACACACACACACACACACACTCACACACGCACACACTCACACACACTGCAGACGTCCCAGGAGCTGCGACACACACACGACCTAATGCAGAGGTGACTTAACACAAACACACACACACACTGCAGACGGCCCAGAAGCTGCGACACACACACACACAACCTAATGCAGAGGTGACTGACACACACACACACACACGAACACACACATACACAAACACACTCTCTCACACACTCGCACACACTGCAGGCGGCCCGGGAGCTGTGACACACACACAACCTAATGCAGAGGTGACTGACACACACACACACACACACACACAAACACACACTCTCACACACTGCAGACGGCCTTCCTAATTCGCACCTGCTAATTTGTACACAGAGATGTAGATGAACACACACACCCACCCACCCACACCAACATCAACGAATGTACACCAACAAATACACTCGGTGAAAATGGCCTCATGTAGAATCTTAGTGGTCAACTGCTCTGTGCCTGCAATAGCATACTGAAAAGATCTCTCTGCTAATTACAGTGTGTGTGTGTGTGTGTGTGTAATGGTGTTGCACTGGTATGTGTGTGTGTGTGTGTGTGTGTAATGGTGTTGCACTGGTATGTGTGTGTGTGTGTGTGTGTGTAATGGTGTTGCACTGGTATGTGTGTGTGTGTGTGTGTGTAATGGTGTTGCACTGGTATGTGTGTGTGTGTGTGTGTAATGGTGTTACACTGGTATGTGTGTGTGTGTGTGTGTGTAATGGTGTTGCACTGGTATGTGTGTGTGTGTGTGTGTAATGGTGTTGCACTGGTATGTGTGTGTGTGTGTGTGTGTAATGGTGTTGCACTGGTATGTGTGTGTGTGTGTGTGTAATGGTGTTGCACTGGTATGTGTGTGTGTGTGTGTGTAATGGTGTTGCACTGGTATGTGTGTGTGTGTGTGTGTGTTTTATGCCTCAGTGAGAAGGAGATGGTTGCATCTCTGCGTGCTCAGGTAGAAGAAGGCGAGAGACACCTGGTGGAACTCCGCAGAGAGAACGAGACCCTCCGACGTCAGAGAGAGAGAGATGAGGAGGAGAGGAGAGAGATGGAGAGAGAACGACAGAAACGGTACACACACACACACACACACACACACACACACACACACACCAGAGAGATGGAGAGAGAATGACAGAAACGGTACACACACACACACACCAGAGAGAGGAGGAGAAGAGAGATGGAGAGAGAATGACAGAAACGGTACACACACACACACACACACACACCAGAGAGAGAGAGAGAGAGAGAGAGGAGGACAGGAGAGGGATGGAGAGAGAACAACAAAAATGGTACACACACATGCGCATACACACACACACACACACACACACACACACACACACACACACGCAGTCACGCACCCCAGTGAGATAGAGAGGAGGAAGAAAGGAGAGGGATGGAGTGATAATGACAATAACGGTACACACACACACACACACACAGATGCCAGAGAGAGAGAGAGAGAGAGAGAGAGAGTGGAGAACGATCGAGAGTGAACGACAGAAACACAACCACATACACAGATACAAGAGATGACATGGGAGATAAGAGTCTGCAGATTATGATAGAGAACCACTATCCTAAGCACACACACCCACGCACACCCCTCCAGCTGGTGTGTGTGGCCAACAATGTGTGTGTGTGTGCATTTGATGAGTAACAGATGGGTTAGTGGAGTCTTGTCTCGTTTAAGTTAATCACTGGCAATCAATCTGCTCTAAATGATTTCTCAAGAGGAAAGCCTCAAACTCACTCACCTCGCGCTGTGCGTGTATGTGTGTGTGTGCGTGTGTTCTTGTGTGTGTGCATGCATGCTTGTAAATATGTGAACATACAGTATATTGTTGTAGTTGGGCATATATTTCTCAATCTATCTGAGTGTGAGTGCTGCTTCTGTTCATATGGGGGTATGCATGTCTGTTGTGTGTGTGTGTGTGTGCTGCGTCTGTTCATATGTGGGTATGCATGTCTGTTGTGTGTGTGCTGCCTCTGTTCATATGTGGGTATGCATGTCTGTTGTGTGTGTGTGTGTGTGTGTGTGTGTGTGTGTGTGTGCTGCTGCCTCTGTTCATATGGGGGTATGCATGTCTGTGTGTGTGCTGCCTCTGTTCATATGGGGGTATGCATGTCTGTTTGTGTGTGTGTGTGTGTGTGTGTGCTGCTTCTGTTCATATGGGGGTATGCATGTCTGTTGTGTGTGTGTGTGTGTGTGTGTGTGTGTGTGTGTGTGTGTGTGTGTGTGTGTGTGTGTGTATGGTTGTGTGTGTGTATTCCAGTTTGGAGACGGAGGCTGAGGAGAGTGCCCGTGTGTGTGAGCGGGAGTCTCGGAGCCGTATGGAGCTGCACAGCCTGCAGGGGGAGCTAGAGAGAGAGCAGCTGGAGAGAGCGCGTACAGAGAGAGAGGCAGCTGAACACAGAGAAGCACTAAGCAAGGTACACACACACACACACACACACACACACACACTCACACATGCTACTCAACATAGAGAAGCATTGTGCACGGTACACACACACACACAGACAGACACACACACACACACACACAAACAGTTCAATAGGTAAGTTGCAGACGTGCCTGTTTAAGCCTGGGCCAACCCTCTTCATTTATGTTAAATCAGGCAGGGAGACAACCTGGCTTTACCGCTCCCTAATCCCTCTCTCCCCTCCTCCACTCCTCTCTCTCTCTCTCTCTGTTTGTTTCTTTTTCTCCTCCTGCTCTTAACCACGGTCTCTTTTCTTCACTCTGTCTGTCACTCCTCTCCTTTACTCTCTTACTCTCCCTATCTCTTTCTACCTCTCTTCCTCTCTCCATCCCTCTCTCCTCTCCTCTCCTCCCTCCCTCCCTCCTCTCCTCCCCTCCTCCATCCCCTCCTCCCTTTCTGTAGGCGCGTGAGAGTGTGCGTTCTCTCTCCTCGTCGGAGACGCTGCTGAAGAGAGAGCTGGCTGAGGCCCACGACGCCCTGGACAAAATGGCCGCCCTCAACCAGGCCCTGGCTACTGACAAGAGGGAGCTCAGCGCCCGCACATTACAGGTGAGGACAACACACACACGCACATACACAGATACACACACCTGTATACACACACACCTGTATACACACACACACACACACACCACACACAGATACACACACCTGTATGCACACATATATATATATATATATATATATATATATATACACACACACACCACACACAGATACACACACCTGTATGCATACATACACATACAGACAAATACACACACATACAGACCTTAAGAAACACACACCTATAAACACACATATATACATACACACACGCACCGTTATATATATATATATATATATATATATATATATAACGGTGTGTGAGCGTATATATATATATATATATATATATATATATATATATATATATATATATATATATATATACACACATACAAACATTTAGACACACACTCACACACATACGGTACACAAACGCACACACAAAGACAAAGTTACTCAGATACACACACATAATATACATACACTTACATACATACACTTACATACATACACATACACAGGAACACCTATACACACTCAGACAGATATGGTACGAATACACGTAGATGGAGACAGATTTCATGCATATTTCACTCATATTTTTACATTATTCAAAGTCTGTGCACTCAGTTTGTTCTCAGTTCTCAATGCTGCACACGCTCAGTCATACTGAGTCAGCTAATTCAGATGTACACTCATGAGCACACACACACACACACACACACACACACACACACAGACGAATTAAACCAGATTCATTCACTCTCATACTTCCTCAATTACTTCCTCCCCCATCGGTCTGTCTCTGTCTGTCTGTCTGTCTGTCTGTCGTCTCTCTCTCTCTCTCTCTCTCGTTAAGCAGCTCTTTAATCTCCCCTCAGCTGTGCTTGATCCGTATTTAGCCCTTTACCGCTTTAGTCTGCTTCTTTTGTCTACTCACCTCTCTTCTCACCTCACCTCTCCTCTCCTCTCCTCTTCTCACCTCACCTCTCCTCTTCTCACCTCACCTCTCCGCTTCTCACCTCTCCTCTCCTCTTCTCACCGCTCCTCTCAACGTTCCGCTCTCTTTGGTACCCCCCCTCCTTCCCTCCGCCGCTCCTCCCCGCTCCTCCGCCTTTCTCCTTTCCCTCCGCTCCTCCTTTCCTCCTCCTCTCCTCCCCTCTCCTCCTTTCCTCCCCGCCCCTCTCCGCCTCTCCTCCTGGTCCTCCTCCTCTCCTCTCCTCTCCTCCTTTCCTCCCCTCCCCTCGCGCTCCTCCTCCCCACCCCTCCCCTCCCCTCCCGGCTCCTCTCCTCCTCTCCTCCTTTCCTCCTCCTCTCCTCCCCTCCCCTCCCGTCTCCTCTCCTCCCCTCTCCTCCCGTCTCCTCTCCTCCTTTCCTCCTCCTCTCCTCCCCTCTCCTCCTTTCCTCCCCTCCCCTCTCCTCCTCCCCTCCCGTCTCCTCTCCTCCTCTCCTCCTTCCCTCCCCTCCTCCTTTCCTCCTTTTTCCCCCTCTCTCAACCCTCCCCTCTCCCCTCCCCTTTCTTCCCCTCTCCTCTCCCCTCTGTTTGAATTTCCCCTTGGGGATCAATAAAGTATCTATCTATTTATCTATCTATCTATCTATCTCTCTCTCTCTCTCTCTCTCTCTCTCTCTCTCTCTCTCTCTCTCTCTCTCTCTCTCAAACCTATGCTGTTGGTCCTACACACACACACATCTGACCTCTGACCTGGTGCCCCTCCCAGCTTAGGCCAGCTTAACACCAGTATGGCTGATTTTAGCCCAGAAAGCCAACTGTGAACCTGCGCTCGAAACATCTTCAGTTTAAATGTACAGTTGATAGGTGTAGCTGCCAGTCAACATCGACAACTTCAACCAAAACAGAGGTGCACAATCAATTTTTTTTCCCCATAAAAAAAAAAAAAAAAAAGAAATTGGCTGGCAACATTGATATTCCTTTAACGGTGCTAAAGTGTGATTTTGGCCCAGAAAACAGCCCACTACAAGCCATGTGAGTGCAGGCGCTGGCCTGGCAGCTTGCTGATCCAAAGCCGAGGTTCATGATTACACTAGCAGGTTAGCAGGGAAGAGTGCTGTATTCAGAAGGATGACCTTTCACCTTTTGACCCTAGTTGGAGACTGAGATTGCTGAGGCTCATGCGCAGCTGCAGGGCCTGGGGTCAGATGTCACAACTCTACGCAGAGAGCTGAAGACCATGAGCCAGGAGACCACACAGCTGAGGTATGGTATACACACACACACACACACACACACACACACACACCCGCATGTATACTCACACATACGTGTGTGCACATACATACATATACACACACACACACACACACACACACACATGCAGGTATGCGCATGCACACACATGGGTATGCATCTGCGTCTGCACCAGCACACCTGCCTGGATGCTGTGGCACATGCTCTCTAATGCGTCTGCAACAGCACACCAGCCTGGATGCTGTGAAGCTCTGTTGGGACGCTGGCGGAATGAATCTGCTTTAAGACCATCCTTTATTTAACCAGCATAGCCACATTGAGACAGACAGAATTAAGAGATGCTGTCTGTCTCTCAATGTGACTAGACCAATGACTCTATGTGTAGACAGTCTCTGGACTAGACAGAATCTCAATAATATATATATTTGGCTTTGTACTTTGTATTTACTTTGCTGGTTAAATAAAAGACAAATTAGATAAGAACAATACAATAAAAACACCCTCAGGTCCCTGGTAGACAATAAGAAAGCTCTGCTCAGATACCATCTGTAGATCTCTAAGGTCACTCACACACCCTCTGTGGTCCCTGGTGTGTGTGTGTGTGTGTGTGTGTGCGTGTGTGCGTGTGTGCGTGTGTGTGCGCGTGCGTGTGCGTGTGTGTGTGTGCGTGCGTGTGTGCGCGCGTGCGTGCGTGCGTGCGTGTGTGTGTGCGTGTGTGTGTGTGTGTGTAGTGCGTTCCGAGACTCTGAGCAGGACTCGCTGCAGCTGTTAAGGGAGCGGGAGCGCGAGCTGGAGAGGGAGATGGAGCTGCTGCGGGAGGAGAGAGAGAGGGAGCTCAGCACCCTGACGGAGGAGAACCACAACCACACACACAGGATCGAGGAGGTAGGGGGCGCCGTGTGTGTGTGTGTGTGTGTGTGTGTGTGTGTGTGTGTGTGTGTGTATGTGTGAGCGAGCTCAGCACCCTGACGGAGGAGAACCACAACCACACACACAGGATCGAGGAGGTAGGGGGCGCCGTGTGTGTGCATGTGTGTAGTACCCTGACGTCTGTGTGTGTGGATGAGAGTACATCTGAATGAGCTGACTCCGTATGACTGAGTGTGTGAGAGAAGCGTAATAAAACAAAACTACTAAGAGGGTCTGAATAATGAAGACACACAGCATGAGTGGAATGTGTGTATTAGTGTTGCGTGGGTCAATCCGTTACCCGCGGACACCCACGGGTTTACCCGCGGGTCGGGCGGCTGCGGGTAAGCTCGATCGGAAAATACCGCGGGTGCGGGCGGGTCGGGTCAAAAATTGACAAGGCACTTCTTCTCACAAAGATCTCACTTAGTTATTAGTAATGTAGGCTACAGAACATTAAGTGCAACAAACCTTCTTGCAATCTCTCTTAACTGCATAAAACAGGTTAAGATATGATTAGTCTACAAGACCTTCCATCTTCTCTTCCCCTCTCCCTCTCACACAGGCGCTTTAACCCTCTCTGGTACCGTCAAGGGTTCAATAGGTGTGTGTGTGTGTGTGTGTGTGTGTGTGTGTGTGTGTGTGTGTAATTGCTTGTATTTGCTCATGCATTTGTGTGTTTTTATGTGTGTGTGTGTGTGTGTGTGTGCGTGCATATTTGCTCGTTTGTGTGTGTGTGGTCTCCAGCTGTCATCGCTGCACAACGGTGTGTGTGAGGACCTGCGTGTGGCTCGCGCGGAGCTGTGCCGGGCAACGGAGGAGCAGAGGAGTGCCGAGCGAGAGAGGGATGACCTCCAGAGGGAGAGAGAGAGGATGGAGGGAGCGCTACGCAGCCTGGAGGAGGAGAGAGAACGGCTGCAGCTGGACAGAGAGGAGCTCCGGTGAGGAGGGACCAGCACCGCTAACTACCAGCAGTGGACGAGCCTACAGGCTATACAGGCTAGAATATGCCCCTTATAGAGGAACCAGCCTACAGGCTATACAGGCTAGAATATGCCCCTTATAGAGGAACCAGCCTACAGGCTATACAGGCTAGAATATGCCCCTTATAGAGGAACCAGCCTACAGGCTATACAGGCTAGAATATGCCCCTTATAGAGGAACCAGTGGACAAGCCTACAGGTTATACAGGCTAGAATATGCCCCATATAGAGGAACCAGCCTACAGGCTATACAGGCTAGAATATGCCCCTTATAGAGGAACCAGCCTACAGGCTAGAATATGCCCCTTATAGAGGAACCAGTGGACAAGCCTACAGGTTATACAGGCTAGAATATGCCCCATATAGAGGAACCAGCCTACAGGCTATACAGGCTAGAATATGCCCCATATAGAGGAACCAGTGGATGAGCCTACAGGCTATACAGGCTAGAATATGCCCCATATAGAGGAACCAGCGGACCGCTAGTAGCGCCGCCAGCCTACAACGTACTAGTCAAATATACCATCATTTGTGTGTTTTTAATGCCTCAATAACTAAAGCACCTGCTTCTGATTTCACCTGCTCAGGTGTGTGAGTGAGTCCCTGCAGCAGCAGCTAAACTCCACCCAGACCCAGAGCTCAGAACTACAGCTGCAGAACAGCCAGCTACAGGTGCAGCTCGACACACTCATACAGACCAAAGATACACTAAAGGGTAAGGAGCACACACACACACACACACACAAATGGTTTTAACAACTAAATTAACAAATAGCCTCTAATTTACTGAGAATGAGATTGCCACAGATGCCCATATTGGCCAGGTTACAGAAGCAAAACACACACACACAGCAGACATGCATACCCACATACCGTAAAACTCCAAATAATAGCCCGGGCTTTTATTTTCCCAAATCGCCAAACTGCACCGGCTAGTATTAGAGACAGGCGTCTATATGAGACAGGCCTTTAATTCCCTTTACACAAAACTTTTCCTCTGCAAAGAGCAAACACACACACACACACACACACACTGCACTGCACTGCAAGGTCAGTAGATTGATCCATGTTGCTGTTGATCTGATTTGAGAATCAACTTGATATTAAAATTAATACATTGCTTTGGGCTGTTAGCACACACGCACACACACTGCACTGCAAGGTCAGTAGATTGATCCATGTTGCTGTTGATCTGATCTGAGAATCAACTTGATATAAAAATGAATAAATTGCTTTTGGGCTGTTAGCACACACACGCGCGCGCACACACACACACACACACACACACACACACACACACACACACACCAGTCAATCCCATCTGCATTTAGAGATACTACAAGAGACATACACACCCAAACACAGACTCACATACTGATACACACACACACACACACCCAATATCTGGAAACAATACTGCAGAGCTTTGCATTAATCCATTTCACTGTTCACTACTGGAGGATCAGTTGGATATTTCATTGACTCCAATTGTGCTGTTCACCTCCCCAGGGGAGATCAAGTGTCTCCACGAGGAGCTGGAGCAGGAGAGGCACCAGCGGGACGAGGAGAGGAGAGAGGAGCAGGAGGAGCGCGAGAGGAGGCGCAGGGACGCCGAGAACCAGCAGGGGGAGCTGGAGAGGCTGGAGCAGGAGCTGGCCCAGTCGGAGGAGCAGCGTCAGACAGAGCAGGAGGAGAGGAGGAGCGAGGCGGACGAGTGGCAGCGGGAGAGGGAGGCGCTGAACGCGGAGCTGGGCGCCCGCGACGGGGAGGTGGAGGCCCTGCGCAAGCGCACCCAGGGGCTGGAGAAGGAGAAGGAGGAGATCGCCGCCCTGCTGGAGGAGTCCGGGACCGAGCTGGAGCGCACGCGGAGCCGCCTCGGCGCCGAGCAGCGCACCCTCGAGCAGAGGGAGAAAGAAGCGAGGGATGAGGCGGAGAAGTGGAAGAGGAAAGCCAAGGCGGCGCAGAAGAGGCAGGAGGAGGTGGGGCAACGTCTGGAGAAGGAGAGCAAAGGACTGAAGACGACGGAGAAGGAGAGAGATGCGGCGAGCGAACTCCTGAGGAGGAAAGAGAGGGAGCTGGAGGAGCGAGAGGAGGAGGTGGTGGAGGTGAAGAGCCGAGTGGAGGTGCTGGAAGCAGAGGTGGAGAGGCTGGAGGAGGAGGTGAGGAAGAAGGAGGTCCTGGAGGGCCAGCTGGTGGTTCTGGAGGAGCAGAACCAGCAGCTGAGGGAGAAGGAGCGGACGAGGAGAGCGGAGGAGGAGCGTCGGCAGAGGAGGAGGGAGTCGGAGGAGCGGCAGAAGGAGGAGAGGCTGAGGGGGGAGCTGGGCCTGAAGGAGGGGGAGATGGAGGCCCTGCGGAGCGACGTGGAGGCGTTGCGGAGGGAGAAGGAGGAGGTGTCGGCACGCCTGGCGGAGCAAGAGACAGAGCTGGAGAGGACCCGGGTGAGGACGGCGGCCGAACAGAGGAGCTGGGAGCAGCGGGCGAGAGAAGCGAGGGAGGAGGTGGAGAAGTGGAAAAAACGGGCGGCGGGGGCTGAGAAACAGAGGGAGGAGGTGACGCTGCGTCTGGAGCGAGAGAGCGAGGGCCTCCGCGCCACGGAGAGGGAGAGGGACCGCATGACGGAGGTGCTGAGGAAGAAGGAGATCGAGGTGCGGGAGCGCGAGGAGGACGTCGAGGAGCTGCGGCGCCGGGTGCTCCTCTTGGAGGCTGACCTGGAGAGGCTGGAAGAGGACCTGAGGAGCAAGGAGGTCTCCGAGGGTCAGCTCCTCGTCCTGGAGGAGCAGAACGCCCAGCTGCGAGAGAGGGAGAGGGAGAAGCGCAAGGAGGAGGAGGAGCGGGAGAAGGAGGAGCGGGAGAAGGAGAGGAAGCTGAGGGGAGAGCTGAGGAGGAGAGAGGGAGAGGTGGAGGCGCTCCGTTCACAGATGGAGGGACTGAGGAGAGAGAGGGAAGACATCGCAGCCCAGCTGGACACCAGCGAGGCGGAGGTGGAGAGGCTTAAGGCCAGCCTCACCGCCGAACAGAAGCTTCTAGAAGCACAAGCAGAGGAGGCCAGAGACGAAGCAGAGAGGTGGAAGGAGAGAGCGACGCGAACAGAAAGAGAGAGGGATGAGGCGGTGGAGAAGAGGAAGAGACAGGAGACGGAGGAGAGGAAGAAAGAAAGGACGACCAGAGGGGAGCTGGAGCAGAGGGAAGAAGAGCTGAAATGTCTCCAGTCGAGGATGGAGAGAACAGAAAAGGAGAGGGAGAGAGAGAGAGAGGAGGAGCGGAGGAGAGAAGAGGAGCAGGAGGAGGCCTTGAGGAGTCAGCGGGAGCTGCTCAGAGCGAGTGAGGAGGAGGCGCAGAACCTGAGGGAGACTCTTCGTCGTGAGGAAGAGGAGGGCAGGTCCAGGGAGAAGAGGAGCGAGGAGGAGTCGGAGCAGCTGAAGGAGAGACTGCAGGAGCTGGAACAGGCCGAGAGAGAACTCGCCCTGAAACTCCAGGAGGCGGAGCTGGACCTGGAGCGCCACTCGGATTTGCTGAGGGAGACGGAGAAGGAGCTTAAAGACAGGAAGCAGGAAGTGCTTCTGACTCAGAGTCAGGTATGTATAATATTTATTGTTATCACCCGGAGAGAAGAAATACTGTTTTCTGATTGGCTGGTGGGGTGGCTATTAATTCTGAATAACAGGACACCTATGATGGTGATAAGCGGGATAACAACCTTCGAGGTGTCCTGTTATACAGAATTAATGGACTTGGCCGCTGCGCGTTGGGAAGTTTTTTGCCATCCGCCTTCGTCCATTAATTCCGTATAACAGGACACCTCGGCAGCCGTTATCCCTTACATATTTTATCCTTTTACTACTTAATTTATTTATCATTAGTCCAAAGGTTGAAGAGCTGTCAAACTGATTTATGTCATGTTTTAATCTGCATTCGTCTGTCTGTGTTTGTCTATCTGTCTATCTATCTATCTATCTATCTATCTATCTATCTGTCGCTCTAGGTGGAAGTGGAGAGAGAGAGAGTGAGGGAAGCAGAGGAGAGGAGAGACCAGCTGGAGGAGGAAACTCAGATACTACAGCAACAGGCCGAAGAGCAGACCCAAGAGCTAGAACGGTCATCGCAGCAGCTAACAGAGAAAGAGGAGGAGCTAAGAGACCTCACCAACCAATTAGAAGAAGCCTCACAAGAGACTGAACAATTGAGAGAGACGCTGAGCTCAAAGGAGGAAGAGATGGAGAGACTGTCTTTCCAGCTGAAGGAGGAGAAAATGGAGGGAGAGAGGAGGAGAGCTCAGCTACAGGAGCTGGAGAGGGGACAGCGCACCCTGGTGGAGGAGCGAGGGACACGCGCCGCCAGGCTGGGCAGGGAGGTGAAGGAGCTGACGGAGGAGAGAGACCATCTGTCTGCCGAGATCCGGCGGAAAGAAAGGGAGGCGAGCGCCTTGAGAGAAGAGGCACAGAAAGAGAGGAGAGAGAAGGAGAAGCTGACCTCCTCGCTTAGAAAGAGAGAGGAGGAGCTGAAGGAGATGAAGGAGAAGAGAGAAGGGGACGCGAGGGAGGTGAGAGAGTCGAAAGAGATGGAGATTACCCTGCTGAAAGAGGAGGCGCAGCGGGACAGGAGGGAAAAGGAGAGACTCACCTCCTCCCTGAGAAAGCGAGAAGAGGAGCTGAGCGAAGCCAAGGAGGCCAGGGAGAGGATAGAGGAGGAGTTGCAGGAGAAGGAGAGGAAGGAGAGGCGCGAACGGGACAAGCTGGCCTCCTCACTCCTCAGGCGGGACGAGGAGCTCCGGGAGGCGCGGGAGAAGAGGGAGGCGGCCGAGGCCGAAGTGATCGCGCTCAAGCAGGAGGTGTCCAGCCTGGGCCGGGCGAAGGAGCGCGCCGGGCGGGAGGCGCGGGAGCGGGAGGCCGAGAGCCAGAAGATGCGCCAGGGACTCCAGCAGGGCCTCAAGGAGATGGCCGAGCTCAAGCAGCTCCTGCAGGAGAGCCACGGCGAAGGGGAGCAACTCCGAGCCCTCCTCGTCCAGCGCAAGGAGGAGCTGACCAGGGGCCGGGACGAGGGGGCCCGGGAGGAGCGCAGGAGGTACCAGGAGCTCCAGAGGGAGCTGTGCCAGAGGGAGAGCCAGCTGAGGGTTGCCCAGGAAGAGGCGATCCGTCTCAGGGAGAGGGAGGCCGAGGCGGAGGGGGAGCTGACGAGAACCAGGGTGCAGCAGGAGGTGCTAGAGGAGAGAGTGAAGCAGCTGCTCCTCAGGGAGACGCAGCTCAGAGACGCTCAGGAGGAGGTGAGCCGACTCAGGGAGAGACTTCAGGCGATGGAGGAGGAGGTGGACGCTGAGGTCAGGAGGAGCAAAGCCAAGGAGGAGGCGCTGCTGGAGGAGCGAGACCAACAGCGGGGCCTCAGGGAGAAAGAGCTGAGGGCAGCCCAGGAGGAAGTGCACCGTCTCAGGGAGCGGGAGGAGGAGGCGCAGGGGGAGGTGAGGAGAACCAGGGCCCTGGTGGAGACGCTGGAGGAGCAGAGGAGGGAGCTGAGCAGCGCAGCCGCGGAGAGGAGCAGGGAGGTGGTGGAGGTGAGCGAGCGCGTGAAGGAGGTGGAGGAGAGGATGGAGAGAGAGAGGGAGGAGAGGAGAGCTGAGGTGAGGAGGTGGGAGGAGAAGATCGAGACGCTCAGAAAAGAAGGGGAGGACGAGGAGAGGAGGAGGAGAGAGGAGAGGGAGCTGACTGTGGCCAGGCTGACGGAGAAGGAGCGAGAGATCACCCGGATGAGAGAGAAAGCGGAGGAGGTGGAGAGAAAGAGGGAAAAAGTAGAAGAGAGGGCGAACGAGTACGGCCAGCGAATGGAGCTGGTGTCGCGCACCCTTCGAGAGCGAGAGAGGGAGCTGGAGGGAGTGCGGGAATCGGCCCAGCGAGCGGAGAGAGAGAAACGGGCACTACAGGAGGAGGTGGAGGAGAGAAAGAGGGATGAAGAGAGGCTGAGAGGAGAGGTGGAGCGCCTGGAGAGAGAGAAAAGCGGCGAGGCGCAACAGCTAGAGGGCGCCAGGCTGCACCTCAGCCAGCTGGAGAGAATGAACCAGGCGCTCCGGGAGAAGATCAAGGAGGAAGAGGACGAGATGAAGAAGAGAAAGACAAAGAGAGCTCTGGACGAAACGGACAGAGACGGCGCGACGAACACGTCCCGGGAGACGATGGAGAGAGAGAAAGAGCGAGAGAGACTCCGTGGAGAGTTAGCTCGAACGGAGGACGAGATTCGCCTGTGGAAGACTCGCGCCGAGACCTTAGAGCTTGAGGTGAGGCAGCTGAAGAGAGAGAAAGAGAGAGAGGAAGAGAGAGATGGAGGAAGAGAGGAGAAAGAGGAGAATGGTGGCGGCGATCGAGAGCGTCTGACGGAGCGCTTGTCCACTCTCTTGCTGGAGCGCGAGGAGGCCAGAGAGGCACTGAGGAAGCGCGAGACGGAGGTGCACGAGCTCAAGGAGAGGAGCGACGAGCTGGCCAGGGACCGCCAGCGCATCAGGGCCGCCCTGGAGAAGACAGAAGCCTCTCTGATTGGATACCAGGAGAGGGTGCGGCAGATGGAGGCCAATGAGAGAGGAGCAAGGGTGGAACCTGTCCATCAGGTAAGCACACACATACATATAAGCAGACTTTTGCTGACCTGTGGGGTATACTACGAAGCACGTTAGACATATCTAGGCTATCTAGACATATCGAGGCTTCACAAAGCCTTGACTCAGGGGTATAAGTTAAGTGATCCTACTGTACGATAGCAGTTATGTGATATATTTGGCAAACTAGGCTTTCAGCTCAGATCTGTGCGCGTTCTCGGTGTTGGGATGATTTCGGCTAATCGTGAAACTTGGAGACGCACAAGACCGCCTATATTTTAAAAAAATTACTTTCGCATTTATGAGCGATACTGTAATCTACACTGCGGTCATTTTTAGTGTCTATGTTATTCTATGCTATGTTATGCT